>NC_062545.1:267928857-268271357 GCF_016906955.1 Phacochoerus africanus | reverse complement strand
TATTCTGTTTACTGTATTCATTCATAATTATGGAAATAATTGGTAAAACTTTATTCATTGTGATTAGTGCAGTTTTAATGAATACTAATTGAATTAAGGGAGAAAAGGCATAGTTAAACTAACATGTTAGCAACTTATGGTGACCACTCTTCCAGATTCCATCTTTAGTTTCAAAACATACATTCTTTCAGATTTTAAAAAAAGAGCCTTTATATTATGTAGCATGTGATAATTTAGAATAAAGATATAGTAACCTATCACAGAGATTTTCATAAAAAGCCTTACAATGTGTCAAGTATAATAGGCATTACATCTATCACTTTAAGGTGTGTTAGTTATAATACAATTTATTTCTTGTACTAAAACATGTAGAAGTAATAATTTGTTCTCACAGTTGCACTTTTTATAGCTTGTTTGTTCTAAGAGTGGTGATTGGAGTTGAGTATACTAGAAGTTGCTTCTCCAGTGTGCTCATTTATATTTTGATGAAATATAGCAAGGTCTTAGAGCTCTTTAAATAGAAGTCCAAACATACTTACCCGTCCCTGTATATGCTGATCGCTATTTAGAGTTGCAGGTAATTTTTCTTTCCACTGGCACTGAAATAGAGGTTATAATGAAAGCAACAATCTTTATGCATTTATAGAAACTATAAAAATTTTATGGCAATCTTTATATAGAAACTAACAGTGTTTCTTGTATAAGCTCTATAAGCAATGTAGAAACATGGTACATTGGGAAAAATAAAAAGGTACCCTTTCTTTTATGGTTTTATATGGTCTCTGTGATTTTAAAATTTCACTATAGGCAGTTAAGCAAATTGTAAAAGCATACATCACCTATATACTAAAAAGGAACAAAAATATGTTGTATAACGTAGGCTAATTGTGATGGAAATTGGCATTTCTGAGTTGCATGTAATTGCTTAAATATGAAGTTTTCATCTGTTCACGCTTCAGGTATGCGCTAAAGAAAACATTTAAACTCATGGTCATTCACAGTATAACCTATGTAAGTGGTTTAGAAGATTCTGATTAGAAAGGTAGCAGAGATAATATTTAATCAAGACTCCCTACTTGTGTGTTGTTATCTACTTCTTTTGGTGAGCAGCTGTGTATGAAAACTTTCAAGTTATTTTCTTCCAAATCTTGCTAAGCCAAAAACTAAACATTCTATTCAAAACATGCCCATGCCCTGATTCATTGAAAAAATACTAATACGAAAATTACAGAAATAATCCATAGCTCCTACAATTTTTCTTGTCGTTGTTGTTATGTGAAAGGAAGTCTCATTGCCAACATTGTGTAACATGATGCACAGGTATAATATTGACACAAAATGTAAAACAATAAAATTGATTTTCCCGTTATTACTAGGAAGAAAAACATAAGCAGCAGTGTACCTGGTTTGTATAAAATGTAACACTGATTCCACAAAGATTCTGCCATTCTTTTTTTTTTTTTTGTCTTTTTGCTATTTCTTGGGCCGCTCCCGTGGCATATGGAGGTTCCCAGGCTAGGGGTCCAATCAGAGCTGTAGCCACCGGCCTATGCCAGAGCCACAGCAACGCGGGATCCGAGCCGCGTCTGCAACCTACACCACAGCTCACGGCAACGCCGGATCGTTAACCCACTGAGCAAGGGCAAGGACCGAACCCGCAACCTCATGGTTCCTAGTCGGATTCGTTAACCACTGCGCCACGACGGGAACTCCCTGCCATTCTTTTTGTAGTGACTTGTCAATCTTAAAGTTGGAATTGAAACTTTGGGTTTTTGTGGTATTTTGGGCCTTGCATTCACCATGCTCACAAAGAGTGGAATTGGATGGACCTGCGTGTATCCCATTCCTCTTGGAAATGTCTGAGCTTTCTTTTTTCAACCCCATTCTTTTTTCAAAGTGGGTGCTGTCGTGCTTCCAGCCTACTCATACAGTCCGTTTGGATTTGATCCACTTTAAATGGTGAAATCAAGTTTGGGCTTGTAAACTTTCTATGACAACATATCCTATGGAATAGAATTTGTCGGTTGATTTGAATATCATGCAAAGGGTTTGCTTGTATGAGATTCAAGTGGGTCACCCTTTAAAATGACTCCATAAACTGGCCTTAAAAAGACTAACTTATAAGTGGCTACATTTCATGGGTTCCCCCTGCCCCCATACCTGTTTTTGGTGGCAGAAACTGGGAGACTGGATTTGATTTTGTTAATTGAGTGAGCTTAACAAGTGTAGTGTCTGCAGAATGTGAGCTGGACATTGTACCAGGTAAAGAGAGAGGAAGAAGTAGAAGATTCCATCTTCTCCTTGAAAGACCTTACTGTCTAGTAAGCTACAAGGGTGTAATGCATGTCCAGGGTGTTTTGTTAGTTTGTAGAACAATGGCATGGCCAGAAATTGGGGAGATCTCTCTGAATATTAGGACCCAGGGGTGTAGTGATTCCACCATGTATCATGTTCCTACAATTTCTTGTTCTTTGTGTTGTGAAGCCGTAGCAGTTAGTAAAGTTAAGAGTGAAACCCAAGTGGAAAGTCTTGGAGCTGCTTTTAAAGAATATCATCTTTTAGGTTTGTTTTAGATGCATACTTTTCTAAAAGTCACTGTTGATTCATGGACTTTTTTAAACCCCTTCCTCAAAAAGGTCATTTTTCTGTATTTCTTAGTAACTTGGCACTCCGTGATTGTAGCTAGAAATGTAGTTTTCTCATCCACAGATAGAAATTCTTAATTTCTTAAGACCCTAATGCCCAGGAGGTGACTGTTCAGCATAATAGCAACAAAGCACCCTGCTGTAGCACCTTTTTTCAGGTAGTGCATCAGTGCCCACAGTTGCCACCAAATATAGCCATTTTGATGGACTGTATTACAGATTCAGAAAGAGTCGTTGATATATTGCAGATGTGTGAATGCATCCCAGATGAAACATCTGCTGCTTTGTATATGTTTAAAAGTGTCCTATTCTTGATGATTGGCTTGTTTAAATGTTTTTTCAAGTTATAGCCTCATGGATGTGGAAGAATAATCTATCCTGGTCCATCTTTTATTTTCCCCTTTGCTATTACAAGTCAAATTTATCACTTTGGATGGATCCTTTAAAAATATTTGCTGGAGCTCACTGTGGTGCAGTGGGTTAAGGATTCGACATTGCTGCAGCTGTGGTGTAGGTTGAGCTGTAGCTCAGACTTGATACCTGGCCCTGGGAACTTACATATACCACAGGTGTGGCTGCAGAAAATAAATAAATAAATAAATAAATAAATAAATAAATAAAGTGTTTGCTGAAGAAAAACCACTTTGTATATAATAGGTGCTATTCTGTCATATCTATTTCTTTTATCCTCCCCTCCACCCAGTTCCAGAAAAGGGTAAATTTAAGAACAGGATGTGGTTGGACTGGCTTCTTCTTTTTTTTTTTTTTTTTTTGGTCTTTTTAGGCCCACACCCAAGGCATATGGAGGTTCCCAGGCTTGGAGCTGAATTGGAGCTATAGTTGCCAGCCTACACCACAGCAACCCACAGCAACACAGGATCCGAGCCGTGTCTGTGACCTACACCACAGCTTACGGCAATGCCGGATCCTTAACTCACTGAGCAAGGCCAGGAATCAAACTCAGGTCCTCATGGATACTGCTCGGGTTTGTTAACCACTGAGCCATGACAGGAACTCTTGGACTGGCTTCTTAGTGAAACTGTATTTCAAAACGTTAAATATTTAACCAAACTCAGTTGAAAAATTGACACATTTTCTGGCTTGTGTCTTTTTCTCACTTGAAGATTTCTTTCCACTTTGATCACTCCTCAACTGTTACAGTTATAAAGAAGGGGCTCATTCAGACCACAAATTCTCGAGCTCTTCTTTGTATAAGAACAAGCTATACAGCTACGTTATACTACTGCTTACCTGAATCTGCCTCTAGGAAATGGAATGATGCAATCCTTATACATTTTTATTAGACATGTTCTACTATTTTTATTCTGGCTCCAAAAAAGCCCCACTAAATTTTTGACATCTCTGAATATTATTGGATGGTCTTATTTCTGGTGAGTTACTTGACGATAACTACATGGACTATGGCTGCTTTTGAGAGCTGTAGTCTGAGTCTTAAATTTAGCCTCACTTAATCAGTCCCTGTTGCTTGTTTGGATGCACCTGTAAGTCTGTGGTCATCAAGTCCTGTTCATTATCCTTCCTAAAATGCTCTCTAGTTTGTCCTATTCTGCTGTTTTCCTCTGAATTTACACTCTCAGCTTCTCTCCTGTGGGGTCTTCCTAATGACCTATAACCCAGTGACCTTGTAATCACTATCTTCTATAAGATGGCCAGAGATATCTTTCTAAAACCTGAACCAAATCACATCATTTCTCTTAAGTCAAAACTCTTGATGGTTCCCTGATGCCTTCAAGATCTATTCCAAATTTCTTAACTTGAGTTTAAGGCCCATCACAGTCTGACCTTGCCCCAACCTCCAGCCTGGTTTCCTATCACTTTTCTTTATAATCAGACATAGAATGTCTCACTGTTTCCCAGCATGATTGGCTCTCTCACATCTCTGTGTTTTTGCCCAAGATGTTTTTGTGGTTGAAATGCCTTCCTTGATTCCCCCTCCCACCCCAATATCCAATGTATGTCTGTTCAGCATTATACGCCCTGCTTATGTCACGTCCTCTGTGAAACTGGCCCTGACTCCATCCTCAGCACTTGGAGAGCATTTTCAACATTGACTCTTTACATAGTATTTTTTATTTATTGTCTGTTAGTCTGTGGACTTTTCAAGAATGACTGTAGTCAATGCTACTGGCTCTTCTTAGCAGCTAGGATAAATTAAAGGCTAATGAGTAGTTGTGAATATGAAGCATGTACTATACAGACGTAATAGCTAAGGAGTTCAGATTCCAGAAAGAGAGTACAGAAGTGATTAGGAACTTGACCTTTGGAGCCAGGCTGCTGGGGTTTGAATCCCAGCTCTGTCATTTACTGGGATTTACCTCTTTGGGGTTTCTTTTCCTCATCTGTAAACTAGAGATAGTCATAGTGAAGACCTCATAGGATTGTTATGAGGTTTAAGTGATTTGAAATGTGTAAAGTGCTGAGGATAATACTTGCCATCTAATAATAACCAGTAATTATAGAGTACCTACTATTTTTAGGGGATGTATTTAATGTAGCAAGGTCACCAGGTTTGGTGCTTTTGTTTTGTCAGGTATTAGGGTTATGTGTGATAACTTTTTATCTCTAGAGTTTCAGACTGATCCTAGGAAGAATTCTGAAAAATCATTTCTTTCTAAGTTCACACTGTCCTAGAGCAAAATTTAAAGAAATCACCAAGGTAAGAGAGAGTACTTTGTCAAGTAAAGATAAAGCGATATAATTCGAAATAGTTGCTGACTATTTATGTTCTACAATGTACTGAAAATATGGAAACTCTTTAAATGGTAATGAAGAGATTTTAAATAACTAATTACTTTGTGTGTGTGTGTGTGTCATTTCTAGGGCCACTCCTGCAGCATATGGAGGTTCCCAGGCTAGGGGTCGAAATGGAGCTGTAGCTGCTGGCCTACGCCAGAGCCACAACAACTCGGGATCCGAGCCCGCGTCTGCAACCTATACCACAGCTCACAGCAATGACGGATCCCTAACCCAGTGAGCAAGGCCCAGGGATCGAACCCGCAACCTCATGGTTCCTAGTCAGATCCGTTAACCACTAAGCCATGTCGGGAACTCCACTAATTACTTTTATTGCATTTTATTTCAGTTGTGAAATCTGTATCTTGAGACTTTCCATTTTCAAAACTTCAGAAATTTAGTAATGGGTCCCACTGTCCTTGTAAATTAGCCCTTTTGGTGTAGCATGTAGTACTTTGTATTATTGTGTTAATTTTCATTTAAAAAATACTTATATGCAGTGGAGTTAAGATTCCTCTGGCTACCATAATTTTAAACTAACTTTAGTCTGTTTCAGATTTCAAATGTGATATTACCCGAAGTCCAGACTATGAACTAAGTCTGTATGTCTGAATGTATATAGCAAGTGGGGATTGGTGGGTAGAAATGTTATTTATAAAATAATTAGGATTTTTTTTTACATAAAATTGAGATAATCAAAATCATTATTTTCATATCAAACTTGTGAAATATGTAATATTATTTCATACTGCCTTTATCCCTTGAATATTTTATATAATACTTTATACTTATATCTATATAATATTTTAAATATCTAGCTTGCTTATCTGGTAAATACTGACTCATCTCTCAAAGGTAAGCTCAAATGTCACCACCCCTTGAGGGTCTTTCACATCCCCTGGGTAGACCTGAGGGCCTTCCTTTTTCCTTGACCGTACTTCTGTCAGAAAACTTAAACTTGATTATGTATTCTCTCCATCTTCCAGGCTGAAAGGTTTTTTTTTTTTTTTGGTCTTTTTGCTATTTCTTGGGCCGCTCCTGCGGCATATGGAGGTTCCCAGGCTAGGGGTCTAATCGAAGCTGTAGCTGCCAGCCTACACCACAGCCACAGCAACGCTGGATCGTTAAACCCTGAGCAAGGGCAGGGATCGAACCCGCAACCTCATGGTTCCTAGTTGGATTCGTTAACCACTGCGCCACGATAGGAACTCCTCCAGGCCGAAAGTTAAGGATTCTTGCCTGGTTCATGTCCCTATCTGTAGAACTTGATATTATACATGGATGTTAATAGACCAAATATTTGATATGAACCAGTAGTGTTCACACTGTGATCTTTGGGCTCAGAATTTGAACAAGGTAGGGCAAACCAAAGCATATATTTATTAAATTTCTCCTTACCTAACAGAGAAGAATCGAGGATTCTTGTATTTGAATATATTTCAAACATGGTGCCCCTTTAGTAATATCGAGCGTTAAAAGTATTAACTGTAAATTGTTGAGAACTTTTTTTTTTTGGTCATGGTGTTCGTTCAGTGGCTTGATGTGGGATCTCCGTTCACAGACTAGGGACTGAACCTGGACTGCAGCGGTGAAAGCTCCAAATCCTAATTACTAGTCCAACAGGGAACTTCCCAAGAACTTATTTTTATCAGGGAGATATTCTCATTCCTAGAGATTAAACCCCTGGTAAACTGAGAAATATTTCTGAATTTTAAAAAAGTATGTTATGATAAACAGATTTAATGGCAGCGAAATACTTTTCATTTTTCATTTATTTCTTAACAAATATCATTCCCTCCTAAAATTTTTAAGTGCCTTTTTTTTCTTGGTTTTTTTTTTTTTTTTTTTTGGTATGTTTGGCCTAAAGAAAAGTAAAAGACAAGTATCCCCATGTTGTATGAGATTTGGCTTTGGAAATGTTACTTTGGGCAAAAGTTTACTTCTTCAGCCTCATTTTTTTTGTCTGTAAAACAAAGAAGTAATACTTTGTAGAATTTGTAGTAGAGATGGGTATATACAGTACCTGAATTAATCTAATAAATGTTTTCAAATGTAGCATGAGGAAAATGAAGCAAAGAGAAGATTTTGCTGCTCCCATCTAATTGTTGATGTCTAGTATTGCATTAAATCCCAGAATGTAGATAAGTCTTTAATGTGGATAAAGAACCAGGAATCAAGTGATGAAAATTAACTCTTCTAACACCACTCTCCGGTTTTCCATCAGAAGGCAGATGGAACATTTATTTGTTCTTTCAATACCCTTTGGATGAGCCACGGTTTTCCCTGTCTCTAAGGCTCTAATGACCACAGCATCCAATCTAGGACACTTCTGAGAGTGAAAGGGGGCTCCATGATTAAAGTGAGATAATGAGCATAACCAAAATGCCCTGGGCAAGCTGGCATGCAAGGTTATCCTAACCTAAGACACAGCAACAAAAATCATTCATTCCACTGCTGCAATTGGAAAACAAAGTGGGAAGAGCTTGAGTTCCCGGGAGAGATGAACTTGGGTTTGAATCTTAGCTTTTCCATTCACTGTCTCTTTGCAGTTAGTCAAGTTACTTTACCATTCAACTAATTTTACTTGGCTTTCAAGGCTCACTTCACCTGTGAGAAGGTGATAATAGCGACATCAGATTACTGGTAGGATCACTGAATATATGTAAAGCTTCTAGCACAGAACATGACACACATTAGCTGCTTTGTCAGTCTCCTTCCACTTGTCACTTCACTCCCTCCAGAGAGCAGATAACCGTTGGTATATGGGAAACAAAATACAGACTGAAACAGAAGAAACTTCAGTAAATCAACTGGATACTTTATATACATAATTCTTAGGTTTTAAGTCATAAATGTTAATAATACATTTATACAAACTTTGAGGTTTTTCTATTCCTTTCATTTTCTTTTTTTTTTTTTGTCTTTTGTCTTTTCAGGGCCACCCCTGTGGCATATGGAGCTTCCCAGGCTACGGGTCTAATTGGAGCTGTTGCTGCCAGCCTACGCCAGAGCCACAGCCACGCGGGATCCAAGCCGTGTCTGTGACCTACACCACAGCTCACGGCAACGCCAGATCCTTAACCCACTGAGTGAGGCCAGGGATCAAACTTGCAACCTCATGGTTCCTAGTTGGATTTGTTTGCGCTGTACCAAGACGGGAACGCCTATTCTTTTCATTTTCTATATCAAGAATAAATATTGGTTCTCTGATAAATTCGCTTCTCCTTTGGCCCGTGTGGTCTCACTGCTCTCCTGTGAGGATTAAACAAGACATGTATACTGTTAACAGGTTCTGAAGAGAGATGTTAAGCTGGTCCTACTCAAATTTGTTACAGTTCCTTTGTGCTCTTTTCAACCACAACCCATCTCCCTGCCTCCAGGGTTATTATTAAGGCTTCTGTGTTGAGGCTCCTCTTCTTTCTTGGAGACCTAAAGCACCCAGTTGTGTGTCTTTCCTCTCCTGTGGAAATGGAGGGTCTTGAGATTATGGTCAGTCTGATAACAGAAATATGGCAGTGGGATTGGCATGGGAACTCAGGGAGGCAAGGAGCTCACTGAGAATATCTTCTGAATCCCCCTGGAATTTGGAAGACTTGGGGGTAGATGGAGGGGTTAGGAAGTGACATGCGAGTGGGATGCAAAAGATTCAGATTCCCCTGGTGACTTCCAGTGCATAAAAATCAAGTCCAGACTCTACCCTGCCCTGTGAGGCCCCATGTGATTTGGCCTCTGCCGACCTGGTTAACCTCATCTTCTGCCACTCTCTCCCTCACCTCTTTGCTCCAACATGCCAGGC
The DNA here is from genome assembly GCF_016906955.1 of Phacochoerus africanus. Classification (NCBI taxonomy): domain Eukaryota; kingdom Metazoa; phylum Chordata; class Mammalia; order Artiodactyla; family Suidae; genus Phacochoerus; species Phacochoerus africanus. The sequence goes on along the minus strand of NC_062545.1, from coordinate 268,262,162 downwards.
TTATTTTTAGTTCTTTTAATGTGTCAAGGGCTCTTGTTCAGTTGTCCTTGCTCATGCTGTTATTTTTTTGGCCTTCTTCCTATCCCTCTTTCAGTCTTTGGCTGGTAAACACCTGCTCATTCTTCAAGTCTCTGTTCAAAATGTCACTTCCTTGACCCTTCCATCTAAATTCAGGCCCCTGCTGTTTCGCTTAAGAGCCCTCTGGTCTTCTTTTTCACAGCTTCGGTCACAATTCCAATGGTGTATTCACATATTCCTTTGCATAGCATCTGTCTTTTCAACAAAATTGGAAACGCCATGCAGACAGGATCTTTAGTACATTACTTGGTACTAAATATATTATTTTACTTGGAAGAAGTATATCAATTTTCTTTTCAAAGGTGACTTTGAAATATTCTGATTTCTAGGGTTTCCTTGTATCCTTTCTTGTTTATTGACACTTGGCAGTTTTCTTCACAGAGTTATTTTGAAATTCAACAACCATAGCAAATATTTGAATCAAAGTCGCATGAGTGGATCATCTGTCCCCTAGCAAGTTTTACTGGTGGTCTGAGATTCTTTCTTGTTTTGATAGGGTGAAAGGGATTAGTAAACAGTGTACCAGGAACCTCAATGATGTGCCTAGATTTTTGACATGTTGAACTTGAATTACCTATGGGACATGAGGCAGAAATGTCCAAAAAGCATTTGGAATGGAGGCCTGGAGCTGGAGAGGTAGTTTAGAAGTGATTTGAATTTGAGCCATTTACATAGTGATGGTAATTGAAATTAAAGTGTAAGTAGACCATGTTAATGGAGGAGGATACAGAGAGAGAAAGAAGATCAATTCCTAGGAAACACATTTAAGAGAAAGGAATCGGAAGAGGGAGGGGCCAGAAACTGAGTGAGGGAGGCAGGAAGGGGCCCATCTGTGCTCTACATCTAATAGAACGTTGGGTGTAGAACATGTATTTGAGTGACTGATGAGTAACACACCAAAAAGAGCTTTGTTTTCTTTTAATACTGCTTTTAAATATTATAAACAAAATAACTCAAATTGAAGTACTCTTAACAATCCAGAGAGCATGAAGCCACTTATCAAGAAAACTCCTGGACCTTAGCTACAGTAGTGAACTGTTAATAAAAGAAGAAGGAATTGCTTCTCTGAAGAGTCCATGCCAGAAAACAGTTGTGAGTTCCGAGTAGTGGAAATACGTTTTATTTTTAATTTGTTGTATTTTAAATAATTTTTCAAAAAGGGTACGTTTGTGTGCAGTAGACACTTGGCTGTTTAACAATAATGATGTGTGAATTAAACATGATCCAGGTTAAACACTAGAATCTACATGGTGGAGCAAGACGTAAAGTAAAATAAAGCATACATAGAATTGAATTATTTTCTTTGTATTTTGCTGGCTCTCTAAAGAGACATGTTTTAGTTACAAAGAGTAAAACCTGAATATTAGCTTTTAGAAAACTATTCGAATTGTATACTTTTTAAAATATCACTAGTGTTTCATATCACCTGCCTTCTGTCTTTGTAATGAGATGTCATCGATCTGTTCTCAATATAAATTTCCTCAGTTCTTGAATCCTCCTGATATCGTTCCATCAGAATTTGCAAGTTGTAGGAAATAAAAGTTGATTTGAAACAGCTCTGTAATTGGAGATGACTGTGTACTAAGGCCCTGTCTCATCAATCTCTAAATAATTCTCTCTCAAAAGCAAATTTGATATTTACATTTTGATTTTCATATTCTGCTTGCAGTGTTTGTCGACGGTGTCTGACATCCCCTGTCACTGGATAAATAAAGCCTATTATTTTCTTTTCAACATTTTAAGTGATTACTCTCATACAAGAGCGAAGAAGTAGAAAGTTAGGTATATTATCAAACTATGATCCCGTCTGTCTGGAGAAGCTGAGAATCTTGATGAATATGCCTTGTTAACTGATGATTTCAGTTCCATGCTGGTAGTGCTAGAATAATTTGTATAAACCAAGCAGTACAGATTCCTTATTTTAGCACTAAGACTTACAAAGGCTTCTTTTAGCAGCCTTTAATTTTGTACTTATGTATGTGACATAGCCTGTGGCTGTGATAGCTACTGTGAATCTCCAGTTGTTTGGGGATGAAAGGAGAGGCAGCTGGAAACTCGGTAGCTACATCTAGCTGTCTACCTAGAGAAGGCCTTGATTTCAAGTTTATCTAAACAAGCTCGACTAATCCCAACTATCTAGGGGGATCCACTGTCAAAACAAGCAGCGTGGCCCTGAGGCAAACACAGCTATACAGAAATGAAGGCTGGGGCTTCCAATACTCCGATGACTGCATACTGGAGGCTTTTTTCCCCCCTGAAAGAGGGTAAGAGAGGTAGAATTTGCATAATGCCTTTTCATTGGAAACTTTTGGAAGGCTGACAGACCTCCAGCTTATAGATCTGTAGCCACAATACATAGTCTATAGGAGAATCCTTGAATGACCTAACCATATTGAAAGAAAATATAAAAGCGTCCAAGTATAGCCAAGTGAGAGAGGAAAAGAGGCTGATGCATTGTCTAACATCTGCTGTACTTCTCGTTAGTTTTGTTCTTTGCTATTCTGTGTGGACTTTGGAGAAGCCTAAGACAGCCTAACATGAATCCTATAATCTTCCTTCTGAATATTTATGTAGCGTGCCAGCTTCTAAGCTGTCCTTTGCGTTTTCCTACTTCCCCCTCATTTTCATGCTCTCAAATGAGGCCAACATTTCAAAAGCTAAATAAATGTTTGTGAATGTTTATAAAAGATTTGCATAAATTTGTCCTTGTCTGACAAAGATCACTTTTTTCTTATGCCAGTTCTGAAAAAATTTTTTTCAGGTTTTGGTGCTTGTCTTGACAACAAAGTCCCGCATCCCAGAACAATGATTGCTGATTAAGTGGGTATGCAATTGTGACTGAATAGGCTTTCAAGATACTGGGTAAAAAGGCCTATCATCTGAAGGCTGAATTATAGAATTTAGAAAATGTTATCAGAAGTACACATTTAAATCTGTTTTTTTGGTACCATATCATTAGGTCAGACAAAGAGTTCTTACAAGTTAAAAGAGAAGTATAACCACCCACAGTTTAAAATTTTTTCCTGTATAAATTTTAATAATTAGAATGTTTCAGTAACTCAGAATATCACTTTTCTTTCCTGTGGTTGAATGTATTTAAAAATAATTTTTAGACCTTGAGGCATTTTGGGGAAACTGCAAGGCTACCAGTTGTATGTGTTAATATGGTTATTAGTTTGGTGATCAGAGGAAATATAGCGGGCAGTCCTTTAAGATATCTGAATGTACAGTCATACCTTGAGAAAATATAAACTGCATGAAATAAGTATTAGGGCTTAATTATAGGACAAGGGTACACACACACACACACACACACACGCACGCACGCATGTACGCACTCAAGACACTGGTGCGGCCAATGTCTTTGCTGAATTCATTTTTCTTTTAAAATTAGAATGGATTTTGTGGGGTGGCAGGGGATGTTGTGGGTAGAGGTGCTAATTTAGTTCAGAGATATTCGAAGATTGGCAGGAGAGAGAGGTAACAGCCAGTTCTGTTAGTCCTTTGGTTGTATTGGTTTAGAGGTTTAAGTTGTCATTAAGGCACAAACTAGAGCCACTTCTCTGACACAGTTTTTATCACATCTGCTAGGCTTGTGTCCCAAGAGGAGACGTGGAGAGCAGTGAATTCAGCATGGGCCCATTATCGACTGCTTTTTCGTGTGTTGTAAAAAGAGTGAGACCTCAGGGAGGCTTGGAGCCTCCTCCCGTGTAATGTCCAAGTCAGATTTGAAGGACTGGTGGCAGGAAAGCTTTGGCCTTGGGGTGTGAATTCTAAGAAATAGAGGCACAATTAAGTTTAAAAAATTCAAGGACTTTGAGCTTGATAATGAAAGATTTTTTTCTAGACTGATGTGAGTAGAAAAGTTGCCCATCTGTGCACATTTTTGTGTACATTTAAAATATTTAAAAGCTGATGGTTTTTAATATGCTTACAAATTAGTATTTCTATCAGTGCTCTTTTATTATTTTTTCTAAATAGTATCTTCCTGAGGGCATTTGCTTCTTCAGTGAAATCATGTTTGCGGTTTTACTGTTGAGACTTTATTCCTTTGGTATGTGCTACTTTGTGTCCCCCTTAATCTGCCCCCCCCCATTTTCTCCAGTCTTTCTTTTAGATAAATTAAAAAAAATCAAGTGTTTGGATAATAGGATTTTAAATGTTTAAGGAAATGAACAAGGCCAAATACTGTAGAGTAGTACTATTAAAGTGCAAGGAATTATATTACTGATACCACTGAATGCTAATTGCAAGAGATTCTAACCAAATCATTTGTTCTTGAAAGAATTGTCAACAAGTTTATGGGGGTTTAATATTGACTTTATAAATGTAGTTCTCTCGTTTTCAAACCTTTTGCTATAAAGTTTAAAGTTAATAAAATGATGTCTGAGAATATAAGATGTTATATAACATTGAAATTTGGGGACAGCTTTGTTTTAAGTAATTTTTTAAGAAAAGGAAGAATACAGAAGGATAAACTGGTGTTGTTTAAGTTAAATTTTTTTTTTATAATATCCAGTGTTTTTATTTTGGACTTCAAAGGTCATGAAGATTTACATGTAAAAGTAGTTCTAGAGGCGGCTCTTCGGCTGTCATAAGCATTCCACCTATTTACTTAATGTCTCTGATAATTTAAATGTAAAGTTTACAATATTCCTGATATGGAAAATGGTAAATTTCTATATCTTATTGTAGTTTTTAAAATTTTTGAATCCAAACATTGACTATACATATTAGATATTATATGTTAGCATAATGATACCTATGATTCAGAATTAACTAAAGTTTATAAAGAGTAAACTGGGAGTAAATATTGAAATATACCAAAGAAAGGAAGCAGACTCTGTAGCATTTGAGCAGCATTGTTAGAAATTTGACCCAGCTTTTATGTTCGGGTGTTGAAAGGCCTTTCTGTAAAATCCCTTATTCAAAGCTTTTTCTCACTGAAAAAAATAAAAGTTTGGTTGTAACTATAGTATAGATGTTGGGTTTAATTTGACATTTATAGTGAAGGGGAAAACTTGTGTTTCCTGTTTTCATATTTAGGAAATTTTTGATCAACATTCTTGAACTTGGTGCTAATTAAGCTTCTAAGAACTTCTTACCATGTTGTTTTACTCTTCTTAATCATAAGCTTAAAACCTCTGTTAGCTTTCACTTAGAGTCCCTGGTTTTAACTTGAAATGGCTTAGAGTAGAAATTTTGTTAGCTCTTTTTGTATGTTTGGATTTTGTGTGTGTTCTGTTTTTAACTCTCAACTTGAGTTTTAAGATCATCAATCAAAGGCTTTTCTTTCAAGTCAGTTGCACTGATCTCAATTGTAGGACTTAGAGGGTCAGCATTTCCCTCATGCTATTAAAAAAAATTTAAACATAGAAATAGAGTATTTTAGGAATTTGGGCTCCAGTGATCTTTTCATCACACATCTGCATTTTGAAATGTACAAATACATTAGATAGGAGAAACTCAGGGAATGTTCTCCACCTGTCTCCCTGCTTCTTCCTACTTCACTCTTTTTTTTTGGACAAAGGTAAATTATCAGCTGCTATGCCAGCTTTCAACAGTCTACAAAAGGCTGATTGGAGCTTTCATATTTTAAAATACATTCATTTATTCAAGCAGTCTCTTTGCTTTATTTAAATGTTTTCCTGCACACATTTTCTTTTCCCTTTTGAACTATTGAGAACTTGCTTCATCTCCCAACATTCTATAACCCCAGTGGACATTATAATCAGCCTGTGCTTTTGTCTTTCAGATGGCATTTATTTGTAGGGTGTGTGTCTGTGTTTGACTGTCAGTTGTTTTCATCTGCCAAATACAACTAATTTTTGTTTGTGGGTTTCAATGAAGTAATGAAAACAAAGTATTTGACATCTGAACTGATGGCTGTTGCAGGATCTCCCACCTTGTACCCCGAATTCATGGGGAATTGTTTTATCTTTCTCATTATTAATAATTCTTGTTAACTACTTCAAATTTAGTCTTCGAAGTTTTGCCTCCAGGTAGGATGCTATAATGTGCAATATTATAAATGTAAAAATTTCCAGGTTTTTAAGGGAATGGCTTGGTTTCATTAGAATGTAATTGATTTTGTCCAGATTGGAATATGTTCCTTTGATGGGCCTTCTGACCGCAAGGAAATTCAAATTGGGTGAAATGAATCCAAAGAAGACTGAGATGAATCTCGAGTTCATTTCTTATTTGCAAGTGAATCCAGTGTTACGATTGTTGGTTTCATATTTTGGTTTACACTCTGAGATTTGAGCCTTGTAGTTGTTGCTTTTCTATGGCACTGTGCATGGTCTGCTGTTTAATATACACACAACTGAAAGGTTGTGCAGCTGCCCACCCTCCATGCTTCTCCCTGCCCCCTCTGCTCTTACTTCTTCCCACATGGGGTATTATATATTGCGTTGCGAAGAAAAGCCCTTTTGGAAATTGCCTATTTCATAAATTGTCTGGTGACACAAAGGGGTTGAATGCTGTGTTCTTGTCTCATTTATTTGAAAACTTTGCTACTGAACTCACCTTAATCAATGAGCTCAGTGTTGTCTCCAATAAGTTATGTGTTGGATATATTGATTGGGAGGGATTTTAGAAAACCCGTCTGGGGTTTATAATGTCAGCAGTGTTTTGATTATGAAAAGAGTTGGAACCTGGGGACATGGAACCAGGTGGCGAATGTCCTAAAGCCAGTGGTGACATGGTGGACTGGTTCCCTCCTGGGATCTAGTTCATGCCCTGCACTTTAACTGTGGTGACTGGCTACTATAGATGCACTTTTTGCTCATTAAAATGTTAAAAAATCAAACTGTACATAAAAAGATTTGTGAAAATATAAACTTGGGAATTGATCTGGAGAGCTGGCACAGTCTTCCCCACCCCCTGCCTTAGCAATGAGGTCATTTACATTTCATCAGCTGTACTGCATCTCGAAGATCCGATTTATATGGCAGTTGAGGTTGTACTGAGGCTACTTGCCTGAAAGAGGTTGGAGGGAGGGTGCGGGGGAGGGGGGGGATGAAACAGGAAAATTACTCTCTACAAAGTTCCCTAGTCAGAGACACAGGTTCTAGAGAGAAAAAGGGGTTGGTAACTGGCTGGAAACTGTTTTCCCAATAAAGTTAATATTGAAAGACTGTGGGATACTCTGCTGTACATGTGATGCTTAAAATATGTTTAAATCAGTGTTTAAAGTCCTTTCTCTCAGACAGTGGTACTTTTCAAATTGAAGTAATTGTATTTTTCTTTGGAGAGTATAAGTTACTTAAATGTTTATGTATAGGGAAAACATCAGTATTAAGAAAATTGGTTTATTTCAGTAGTTTTTATTTACAGGAAACATTGCTTGTTTTCCCGTCCTTCTTCCTGTCCTCCTCTTCCCAAACCAAGAAGTTGGTTTTTTGGTTCAGATTGAGAAAATGTGTGAATATGCCTAACACAGAGTAAATGCTCATTTTTGTTTTCTCCTCTGACAGCACAACACTGTGTTGTTTGACTTAAATTGGAAAATCGAGCTCTTTGTAATATCACAAACATGAAGAAACATATTGTAATGCACAAACATGTGCCTCCATTTGCCTCTCTTCCCTTCTCTCCTCCCCTCCCCCTGCCCCATTCCTTAATTAGCCTTATCACCGCTTTCTTGGGTGAAAAGGAAAGCTCTTGGGAGAGGGTTATACTCAGCCCACATTGAGTATTTTGATACTTGTTCTAATATTATCTGACAGACAAATTCATGGTTGGTTATTACTCTTGACATTAGAAAGTAGTGGGTAGTTTCTATATTGTGGTGAGTAATAAGGTGGGCATATTAGATCCCTCTGACTCTGCTGTAGCCATGGGGGTCCTTTCTTTCACAAATCTTGAAGTGTTTTTTGTAGCTCAACTCCTGCTAGAGTAGGTGTTTCTGCACCGGTAACTTTTCAGGGGTGAAGGATAAATGTCTTTGTAGCCAGTGTTGGCAATGAGTGAACACTGGGAACTAAGTTTGAAAGAATGCTTGGTACATAAACTGAAGTCAGTTGATGCTTTGTGTTATTTGAGATTCAATATGAAAAGAATTTGTAAGGAACGTCTTTTGGGGCGTGAAACCTAAGAGTTTTATTTGTGAGGGTTATGTATTTTACAACTGCAGACATTAACATGAAAGTTCTGTATGATCTTTTTTCTGATATTTGCCTCATAGTAACATTATGCATTGAGAAATTGCTATTGTTTTTCTGATTATTAGCTGTTGCAATTTATTTAAACAATGAGTTTTAAAACAATGTATATGGACTTCTGAATATGAAATGAACATAATGTGCCAGTAATGCCTCAGAGTATGTTGAAGTATTCTCACCCACTCTTTTTCATTTTCCAGTTTTCTATTTCTTCCTGTTTCATGACATGCCTTAACAGTGCTATGATATACATCTAGTCCAAAATGATATTAAAAAATAGGATATGCTCAATTGCATTATGTAGGCGGAACATGCTCTGGCAGAGAAAGTCAGTGTGCTTTCTGCTTCATTGAGTGGGTTATTAGATTGATGTGGTTTATTTCTTGAATGATAGAACTGGTTTTAAAAATAAATGAAGCGAGAAGCATCAATTCAGTTAGCATTGATAATTCATTATTATTGGTTAGAAAAGCGCTACATTTGTAAACTGATCTTTAATTTATCACTTGGGTTAGGATTTGCAATGGGCAGGTTTGTTTTAATTTGAACCAGCTTCTCAATGACTGAAAAATGTGTTCCTCATTTTGTCTCGAAGTTGAGGTTTTAAATAGTTAAAAACCAAATCAAACGCTTGAAAGGAATACTTTTTTAAAATTTATAACATTGGTCTGTGAACTTATGATAAACACCAACTGTGGGCTGTCCAAGTCTGCAGTTAAAATTAAGCTAGAGAAAATTCTATGAAAGAAGTAACAGTTACTTGGGTGTGTGTATTGCCGTGTATATATGTTCTGTATACATGAAATATATCTGCTGGGAAAAGTCATACACCACTGTATATTGTGACTCATTTAGGATTCTTAATGTTAGAAGCTTTTCTTTTATTAATAAATCTTTGAAATGTCACTGTGCTTTTTTGAATCCTTTTTGTATACTTCCCTGAATAATATGCTTGGCTTTATGTACCTACGTATTTGTAAAAAGACATTTAAGCTGGTAGTTTGCTTTGGATTTGTATAAATTACAAGCAGGTAAGTATATACAATTATGATACTGCCATTTAACTAAAAATAGTGCATACTTAAAATTGTTATAGTTTGATTACAAAATAAATTCACGCCAGAAATGGCAGCTTCTTGATAAAGTAAGTAAATAAAGTTTTAAACTCTTAAAAAAAAAAAAGTAGTTGACAATGTTCAGGGACAATTATCTTCATGTTGGTTTTCTACTTTGCTTGCGAGTTGGCCTATTGATGTTGGGAAGCGTTGTCTAATCCCGGCCCCCTCTGTTCCTAGGTAACAGGCAAGAACAGTGCCAGCAACAGCGGCCCTGCCAGGCCAAACCCATGTGGCTCAGTGTTATTCACTCTGATCCATATGGTCAGGCTGGAGATGGTCCCTAGAGGGGTGTTAACACTCAGCAACCCAACCGCCTCCCTCCCTTCAGAGCTTTCCTGCATGGCTCCTGCTGCTTGCCCATGTGTGATTCTTGATTAATTTTTCATTTTTAATGAAGTTTGATCATGTTTATTATTTCTCATGATTGACTGCCTAGTACTCCTCCTATGTAATTGATAAAGCCCATATTTCTTCATCTGTCTCCTCTTTCTTTAGGGTAAAGTTGCTAGATTGTGTGCCGTGGTTAATGTTAGATTTATTGGTCCCATTAGATGTATAAATTATCTCTCTTTTTCTCCACAGGAAGTTCTACAGACTTTGACCAAGTTTTGTTTCCCCTTCTATGTGGACAGGTAGTGTCAGATTTTCAAATTTTACTAGAAAAAAAAGTGTCAATAAACCTGCTCTGGAAAATAAAAACCATGCCATTCTTAACATTCTGTCTGTTTAACCATGATTTAAAACACATTATGTTTCAAGGAGAGTTGTGGTGTTCTCCTTTCCTGGGGATTTTATTGACACTATCAAAAAAGCTTAAAGCCTAGAGCTTTGCTTTGGTTAGTTTGTGAGATATATTTTGCATGACATTAAATTTTTTATTTCGGTTATCAGACTCAACCATGATTAAGAATGGTTGGTATTTAATCCAATGCTATTTAATTTTTATTGATATATGAATATATTTAACTTAACCAAGTAATATCATGTGACACCATGGCCTTATGAGTATTAATGTAGACTTTTTTCCTTAGGCTTCAGCTTAAAATTTAAATTAACATAGGCCCAACCTGTTTAAAGGTGTTCAGCTATTTAAAAGGTACGTTGCCAAATAGTGTCTTACATTTTGTTTAGGTGGCTAAAAGCGGTATCTCTGGGGAAATAAACATTTTATTTATATTTCTAGACTAAAAAATAAAAATTATGTAACCTTTTTTTCAGTATTTGCATTATGATAAATGTTCCTCCCCTCCACCCCCCTCCCCAGGGCCACACTTGGGGCATACACAAGTTCCCAGGCTAGAGGTCTAATTGTAGCTGCAGCTGCTGGCCTATGCCACAGCCACAGCAACGCAGGATCCAAGCTGCATCTGTGACCTACACCAGAGCTCACAGCAGTGCCGGATCCTTAACCCATTGAGTGGGGCCAGGAATGGAACCCACATCCTAATGGATACTATACTGGTTTGTTACCACCAAGCCACAGTGGGAACTCCATGATAAATGTTTCTTGGAACAGAATGAATATCAGAACTCCAAGATAATTAAAATAGTCTGAGTGGGTTTTTGTTAGTTTTGTTTTTGAAATATGCCACTAGCTTATTTTTAAATGGCTTATTTTAAAAACAATTTTAGAAGAGTTTTTTTTACTTAAAACTATAATTTACTAACAATGTTAATAAAATGGCAAAACAATCTTCCTAATCTTATTTTCAAGAAATGTCTATTGTATTTTTAATTATGATTTAAGCATTATTTTTGCAGTCATTTATTTGTTCACTCAATAGCTGCCTATCTGTGATGTTCTCTTCATGGCGAATTGAACTATGAGCCTGTATCAATGTTGCATCTTGAAAATTCTACTTTTAGTGACAAGAGGTTTTAGAAAATATCATTATAAATAAAAGTGCCATAATATGTTCCAAGAAAGCTACATAACATGCCCATCTTAAGGAAGGTTCTAGCTTGTATTTTAGTATACTCAAACAAGACAGGCCTGAAAGAGTTTCATGATTTAGAGTACATGTAGGTAGTATACCGCTTGGATCTTTTCTACACTTTGTAGTAGCAGTGTCCTGGTTTATTTGGCATAAACTTAAAAATGTTGTGAGATGAGAATTGGTAGCCAGAAGTGTTTAAAAGAGTACTAAAAAGCAAAAGAGTACTAAAAAAAAAGCAGCTTTGGAATGTTGCCAGCCACTTATAATCACTGTTTTCTCTGGGTCGAACTAGTTATTTTTTAAGCCAATCAACCATTGTAGTATTTCCAGACTCAGGCCTTTAAAATCCTAGTACCAGGGCTGTTCTAGTTACAGGTTGATGCTCAAAACAGAATAGTCTTAATTTTAAGAGGGTCAGTCTTTGTAATGAGAGTCCTCTTGTCTCTTCTTTATCCTATTCCCTCTAAAAATAGCAAGGAAGTAGGGTTTTGTTTGGAGACATTTAATGCAAACTTCACATTTGTATGTATGAATTAGTGATGCATGAAATCTCCAGTCACTTATAAAATGTATTACAAATTATGGCAAGGGCATATTTGTACAAATTAATAAAGCTGAAATGTTTTAAAAATGGGTAGGTGTTTAACAAAGAAAAATAAGAATATATTTTTACATGACTCCCTGTTTAGAATGGTGATCTGCTTTGGGTAGGTATTCCTTAAATGACTTTGTTAACTAATATTAGAAGAAATGTACAATGAGATTAAATCCCTCCCAAAGCACATATGTATGTGCACGCATGCACACATGCATCTTCCCTGTCTTAAGCCACAGGCATACCTCTACCTATCTGTCTGGGTGATTACATTCTGAAACGGAAGGAAAACAAGAGCCCCTAAGTTATAGTCCTAAAGTCTGTTTTGTCACCAATCATGTCTGATGTCTTTATTTTGTTAGCAAAATATCTTTCTTCCAAAATGCTTCTCTCCAGATTACCCTCCCCTAATCATATTCCTCCTGTTTTTTTCACAAAAAGATTTGGAATAGAAATATCCTTTTATAGGTATGTTTTACTCTTTGCCATGTACAATGGTTCTTTCTTAAATTGCATTGTATTACACACCCTGTAGGCATTGATAGCTTTCATTGATCCCCCACTTCTAACTGTGGCATACTTTAATACAGAAGAGAGAATAATAATTAAATTTATTTACAAAAAATACAAAAGTTTTAATATCACCATCCTTTTTCTTATCTTGCAGTTAGCACTGTGAAATGGATATGCCCAAATTCTAAGGCCTGCAAAGCTCCCCAGATATACTTATGATATTGTTTGACTTAGAAAATATTTTGGCATGGGAGATGAGTAATGCTCCAGGTGATTATGTTCAAAAAAGGAAAGCTCCCTAATCTTTTCAGTATCTGTACTTTTCTACCTCAAGGAACAGTAATACAACTTTCTGACGTTTCTAGTCTATATCAAGAGTTGGATTTTCATAGCTGTCATCAGATCACCCATTAACATTGACATCTTGCTGTCTCTACTGTTGTTTTTAAGATTTTTCTTTCTGAAACTAGGTCTTATGAAAAATAATAATGCTGGTACCTTTTAAAAAGAAAGTGCTTTCTCATGTATTATCTCATTTTATCCTCCTATCATAAAAGATGAGAACAAGTGCTATTATCTTCGTTTGAAGAAATCTAAGCTGTAGAGAAATTGTGACTTGCCCCAGGTTCTCTTAGGCTGCAGGCAAAGTCCATTTCCTAAACGATACCATTTTTCAGTAGAGACTTTGTGGGGAAACCAGTCACCAAATAGAAGAAAAGAAGGAAATTGGGATTTGAGTTCTTAAATGATTTTAATCAATGTGCTGGGCATTTTTACAATAATATCTTTATTCTTCCCAGCAACTCTCATAGATAAGAGGTGGTGGTATCTCTTTTACAGAAAAGCAAGGGAAACTTCAGAGTGTATAGCATTATGTTGGGTGTTATGGAAATGGTATCAGACTTGGAGCTCTGAGCTCTATGTGTTTCTCAGTCTAATCCAGTCAGTATGGTAAAAGCACAGAAAACAGTATCTATCCAGAAGGATAGTGAGGTTGGGAAAGACTGAGATGGTCAGAGAAAACATCATATAGGGGGTGAGGCTTGTGTTGAGTCTGCAAGAATGTTAAGTAGAAGGGAGAGCCCAATACCTCATGTGCACTAAGGAGCAAAGCAGAGGAGAAACTGGGAATGAGCCTAGAGATTGTTGGACCAGAGCAGATGGAGCTTCCTGTGGAGAGGGTAACATGTGCAGGATAGCTTGGGCTTTGGCTACAGGAGGCCTTGAAAATGTTTGGGAATAAGACCACAGGATTTTAAAGCTGAAATTCATCTGGTTTAAGCATCCCATTTTATTAAAGGGAAAGTAAGATCCATAGAGATGAAATGACATTCTTATGTCACTATGTAATTACAAGGCTGGGAGAGGAAAAAAAATAAAACAGTTAACCTTATTCCTAAGCCTGAGTTATTTCTACCCTACATCATACTTGAAGCTCTTGGTGGAGAGAAGCATTGAAATGACAGTGCTGAGATCCCTGTATCACTCTCAAAACGTTTTTATTATTATTGATGAAAGCAGTCTTTTGAGACAACAACAACAACAAAAAAAGATTTGAATACCATTTCACATTGTGGTGCTACTTACCTTGCTCTTGCTAACTGGCAACCTGCTTCAGTTAGTCAAAGCACTCAAGACATTTACTGGATGATGGAAAAGCTGTTCTTCTGCATGTTTGTGCTTATCTTCTTTCAGAACCTGGAAAACCAGCTACTGTTCAGTTGTCCTATAAACTATACTTGTACACACAAGTGACATGAGCATGAAGTGAAATGACACAATCTTTTCAAGGGCACAGGCGTAATTTAATGATTTAGAATGTAACCCCACAGATGCAAATATGGTTGAAAGGCTATTTACCATTTTATTATGTATTTGTTATGTGCCATGCATTGTGATGTCTTCTTTTCCTGCACTAAAAGCTTACACATTTGCAAGGTTGCCATTATGATAGTGCCACATATGAGGAAACAGAGGCTCACATAGATTCAGTGACATGCCCAAGGTTCCACTACCATAGGTGGCACAGCTGCTTTTGGGACCCATGTTTGTCCATCGTACTTGGTCTGTATCAGACTGTTCCCATTAGATCCATCACACCACAAATTAACCAAGAAAATTTTAAACATTTATTTCAAAAGCATTATATAGTTATTATTAAAAAAAAGTAGAAAATGCAGATAATTGAAGACAGTGGAACCCATTTTTATTCAGATAACTAAAAGAAAATAAAAGGTACATGATTAGTGTTTCAGTTTTTGTCTTTAGACCTCTCCTCTTGCTCCCACTTCTATATGTTCACCCGACTGTACTTTTCAACATTGAATCCACTGGCCGGTTTCATCCCTTGTTTTCCATCCTTGGTTTAGTTCCTTAGTTTAGCTTAAACTCTGGGTTAAGTTTGGCCATAGTCATTTTCTACTGCATCTGATAACCACGAAGTAATTTGGCCTTAGTGGACAAAGCACTAGGGCTAACAACCAGGCGACCCAGGTTAGAGTTTTGATTCTGCCACTGACTCGCTCTGTGCTATAAGTGACCTCTGTCATGAGCACCTTGGTTTCTTCATGGTTAAAAAGGGGGAATTGGAGTAAATCTCTGTTGTTCCTCCTAGTTTTGATACTTAATAGAATTTTTTTAAACAGCTGAACCTGCAGCATATGGCTAGGGGTTGAGTAGGAGCTGCATCTGTGACCCATGCCACAGCTTGTGGTAACTCTGGATTCCTAACCCACTGAGTGAGGCCAGGGATCAAACCCACATCCTCAGGGATACTATGTTGGGTTCTTAACCTGCTGAGCCACAACAGGAACTCCTTAAATATTTTATTTAGTTTTGATGGCTTTTGATACTCGACTTATGATTCATTTTGACTTTGTCATGATGAGGGACTGGAGTTTCCCTGTTTGTAGAATTATCCAGTGTGTTTCTCAGGCAGATATCTGGCAGTGTGTGTCCTACTTTTGGTCCCCAGACATTTTGGGTCAATGTCATTATTGCCACTTGGACCTCAGTGTGAAAACTTGAGTCTTTGGCAGATGAAAGGTATACTTATGGAAAGAAGCTTTGAGGCTTGTATAACTAAAGGTTGGGAGATATGGTAGTTTGATAAAACTGATGTATCATATGCACTGAAGAAAAGGAGAAGCAGCTCTTATGGATACCTGACAGTAGATGGCCCAACAGGGAATTTTTATTAAGCAATAGTAAATAGGATGAAAAAATGTTTCAGTTCCATATCTCAACATTTATAATTTCATAACAATAAGAATTATTATTTTCATTGTATACCTCCTAGATGCCAGTTACTTTTTTTTTTTTTTTGTCTTTTTAGAGCTGCACTCACAGCATATGGAGCTTCCCAGGCCGGCCTCCACCAGAGCCACAGCAACACAGGATCCGAGCTGCGTCTGTGACCTACACCACAGCTCATGGCAACGCTGGATTCTTAACCCACTGAGCAAGGCCAGGGATCGAACCCGCATCCTCGTGGATACTAGTCAGGTTTGTTTCCACTGCACCACAGTGGGAACTTCTACTCTGTATACATTGTTTCTCAGCCTGAAAACCACTTTGTAGAGTAAGTATTACTCCCATTTTATTTTTTAAATTTTTTGTATGCATTCCTTTTTCTCATATTATCATACTCCATCGTAAGTGACTAGATATAGTTCCCAGTGCTATACAGCAGGATCTCATTGCTTATCCATTCCAAAGGCAATAGTTTGCATCTATTAACCCAAAATTCCCAGTCCATCCCACTCCTTCCCTCTCCCCCTTGGCAACCACAAGTCTATTCTCCATGTCCATGATTTTCTTTTCTGTGGAAAGGTTCATTTGTGCCAAATATTAGATTCCAGATATAAGTGATACCATATGTTATTTGTCTTTCTTCTTCTGTTATTTGACTTCACTTAGTATGGGAGTCTCTAGTTCCATCCATGTTGCTGCAAATGGCATTATTTTGTTCTTTTTGATGGCCGAGTAGTATTCCATTGTGTATATATACCACAGCTTCTTAATCCAGTCATCTGTTAATGCACATTTGGGTTGCTTCCATGTCTTGGCTATTGTGAATAGTGCTGCAGTGAACATACAGGTGCATGTGTCTTTTTCAAGGAAAGTTTTGTCCGGATATATGCCCAAGAATGGGATTGCTGGGTCATACAGTAGTTCTATATTTAGTTTTCTAAGGTACCTCCATATTGTTTTCCATAGTGGTTGTACCAATTTACATTCCCACCAACAGTGCAGGAGGGTTCCCTTTTCTCCATACCCGCTCCAGCATTAGTTATTTGTGGACTTATTAATGATGGCCATTCTGACTGGTGTGAGGTGGTACCTCATAGTAGTTTTGATTTGCATTTCTCTAATAATCAGTGATGTTGAGCATTTTTTCATGTGCTTGTTGGCCATCTGTATGTCTTTGGAGAAATGTCTGTTCAGGTCTTTTGCCATTTTTCATTTGGGTTGTTGAGTTTTTTGCTGTTGAATTGTATAAGTTGTTAGTATATTTTAGAGATTAAGCCCTTGTCCGTTGCATCGTTTGAAACTATTTTCTCCCATTCTGTAAGTTGTCTTTTTGTTTTCTGTTTGGTTTCCTTTGCTGTGCAAAAGCTTGTCAGTCTGATGAGATCCCATTTGTTTATTTTTGCTTTTATTTGTTTATTTGGGAGACTGACCTGAGAAAACATTTGTAAGGTTATGTCAGAAAATATTTTGCCTATGTTCTCCTCCAGGAGTTTGATGGTGTCTTGTCTTACATTTAAGGCTTTAAGCCATTTTGAGTTTATTTTTGTGCATGGTGTGAGGGTGTGTTCCAGTTTCACTGATTTACGTGAGGCTGTCCAGTTTTCCCAGCAATACTTGCTGAAAAGATTGTCTTTTCCCCATTTTATGTTCTTGCCTCCTTTGTCGAAGATTAATTGACTGTGTGTCTGGTTTATTTCTGGGCTCTATTCTGTTCCATTGGTCTGTGTCTGTTTTGGTACCAGTACTACACTGTCTTGATGACTGTGGCTTTGTAATATTGCCTGACGTCTGGGAGAGAGTTATGCCTCCTGCTTGGTTTTTGTTTCTCAGGATTGCTTTTGCAATTCTGGGTTTTTTGTGGTTCCGGATAAATTTTTGGATTGTTTGTTCTAGTTTTGTTAAAAATGTCGTGGGTGATTTGATAGGGATTGTATGGAATCTGTAGATTGCTTTGGGTAGTATGGCCATTTTTACAATATTAATTTTTCCAACCCAGGAGCATGGACTATCTTTCCATGTCTTTGAATCCTCTTTAATTTCCTTGATGAATGTTGTATAGTTCTCAGCATATAAGTCTTTCACCTCCTTGGTCAGGTTTATTCCCAGGTATTTGATTTTGGGGGTTCAGTTTTAAAAGGTATTGTATTTTTGTATTCCTTTTCTAATATTTCATTGTTGGTATACAGAAATGTAACTGATTTCTGAAAGTTTATCTTATATTCTGCTACTTTGCTGAATTTGTTGATCAGTTCTAGTAGTTTTGGATTGAGTTTTTAGGGTTCTCTATATAATCATGTCATCTGCATACAGTGACAGTTTACATCTTCTCTTCCAATTTGGATACCTTTTATTTCTTTTGTTTGTCTGATTGCTGTGACTAGGACTTCAATACTATGTTGAATAAAAGTGCTGAGAGTGGGCATCCTTGTCTTGTTCTAGATATTAGTGGGAAGGCTTTCAGCTTTTTTCCATTGAGTACTATATTTGTTGTGGGTTTGTCATAAATGGCTTTGATTATGTTAAGGTATGTTCCCTCTATACCCACTTTGGTAAGTGTTTTTATCATGATTGGGTGTTGGATTTTGTCAAATGCTTTTTCTGCATCTATTGAGATGATCATGTGGTTTTTGACTTTTCTTTTGTTAATGTGGTGTATGATGTTGATTGATTTGCACATGTTGAACCATCCTTGTGAACCTGGGATGAATCCCATCTGGTCGTGGTGTATGATCTTTTTGATATGTTGCTGAGTTTGGTTGGCTAAAATTTTGTTGAGATTTCTCTCATTGTAGAGATGATGCTCAGAGAAGTGCAGTAATTTGCCTCTGCTTACCTCTGCAGTGAGTAGCATATCTGGAATTCTAATCCAAAGTCCAGACCTTACTGTTTACCTTCTTTCTCCTGTGTCAGAAGCCTCTGCCTCTATGAAATCATTCACAACAGCTTAAAAACAAGTTCTGGTGGTCCTGCTCTGTTATTTATCTAGAGCTTTTCTTCTCAAACTCATCTAAAACTGCCATGTTGCTGGATTCAGTAGACATTTCTTTCTCTTGATGCATGTAAATATAATCGACCACT
Organism: Phacochoerus africanus; assembly: GCF_016906955.1. NCBI lineage: Eukaryota > Metazoa > Chordata > Mammalia > Artiodactyla > Suidae > Phacochoerus > Phacochoerus africanus. The sequence continues at coordinate 268,243,426 of NC_062545.1, read as the reverse complement.
CCTTCCTGCTTTTTCTGCCTAGAAGTCATTCTTTCCTCCTTTGATGATCTCTTCACTACCCTTCCTCTATTTTTTTTTTTTTAATTTAAAAAAATTTATAGCTGTACCCACGGTATATCGAAGTTACTGGGCCAGGGATTGAATCCAAGCCACAGCTGTACCTCTGCCATAGCCTTGGCAATGCTGGATCCATAACTCCCTGGGCTGGGCCGGGGATCAAACCTGCACCTTCACAGCGACCTGTGCAGCTACAGTTGGATTCTTAAGCCACTGTGCCCCTGCAGAAACATCTCATCCTCTAAATTAGTGTTTCTGTAACTTGGTCTTGGGTCATCTTCTATTTCTCTGAGCTCTCTGTGTGATTTTATCCTTTACCATGGTGTTAAATACTGTCTCTGTGTCGATGACTTCCAAATTTATAGCTCCAATGCAAACTTTGCCCCTGATTTCCTACGTAGTATGTTCAGCTATGTACTTGACATTTCTAGTTACAGGTTTCCCAGACTTAACATATCCCAACTAGAAGTCTCTCCCCAAATGCGTTAGAGTTTCCTATCATTAAATGGTAACATGCTACCTTTTTACTCTCAGTCCTGCCATTTGCAAGCCTGGCATTTATACCTGCTAGCTCTAACTGGGATCTATCTACCCATCTCCACTTTCACTGTAAGAGTTAAGCCATTATCCAGACTCACCTGGACTATTTCTCTAGCCTCCTGACTGTTTTCTCTGCTTCTACTTCTGCTTTCTTCCAAACTGTTCTCCACCTAACAGTCAGTTAAAAAATTTAAAACTGTAGACCAGATTGTTGTTCCTCTTGATTAAAATCATTCAGTAGCTTTCCGTTGCCCTTTACTCATCAGTTAGTCTCTCTCTTTACCATGAACTGTGGGGCTGTCTGCATGATGTGGCAGTTGCTTTACCTAGCCCCTTCTCAAGCCACTTCCTCCTTTCTCCCATACCTTAGCTGTACTGGTGTCCTTTCAGTTCCTTGAACATGCCCAGCTCCTTCCAGCTGAAGAATCTTTGTGCAGCTCTTTGTCTCCCTGAAACACCCAGTCCACCTGCTCCATCTCCTCCTTCCTGTCAGTAATTGTCATCATTTTTGAGAAGCTGCCTCTGACCACATTATCTCAATAGGGCTTTTCCTTCTCTTTGTTCCTTCTTTGATTTCATATAACACTATCCGCAAGCTGTGTGCTTTGTGGTTATTACTTCTCTCCAGCTAGACAGGTAGCCCCACATCAGGATGCATGGTGTATATCCGGCATTTGTAACAGTGCCCGATATAGTTGCTCAGTTTCTAAGATGGGTATCTAAACTTAAACATGAAGCTGATATAGAAAATCTCATTTCTCCGGGGAAGATGGGCATCAATACCGTCCATCCACACAATTCATGCCATTGATACAGAGAACCTGTATGTAATTTGAAGATTAGGCAAAATGCTGCAGGAGGGGGTCTTGAATGACTGACAGGCACTAAAGAGGCAGTATGAAATGTAAAGTCTGTGGTTGGAATAGTCACTGCTTTTCTCTTTTATTTTCCATATTTACCTAGGCATGGGAAGCATAGCTAGGGTGATTTTGGCCCTGGTCTTCTTGGGCTTAATTCTGGAAGTACTCAAATTTGGTTTTTCTTGCCTAGTGGGGAGTATGGTTAGTCTGTTTGTTGAAACAACTGTATGAATTCGCACATACCTGAGTTCCTTAAACTGAGTTGACAGCTTCTTGGGAGGGTTTTCACTGTGTTTGGTGCAGTGTGGCAGAATTGGAAAGGACTTTGAAGGAAAATTGGGCTTGGTTTTATTTTGTTCCTAATTTGAAAAACAATAGTAACCAAAACCAAAACCACCACCACCCTCCCCTCCACCCTGTTTCCCTATCAATAAAACAAAAGAATTGGACAAGGTTTACTAATTAAGGTTCCCGCCACCTTTTCTCATTGTGAAATCTCTGATTCCTGTAAAAAAATGTTTGGTTCTGATCCTGGGGATAATAGCAAAAACTGAAGCCTTAAAGGAAGCCTTTCCCCAAAGTTGTTTTTATGGAGAAATAGTGAATGCTATCATAGACTACCTTAGCAAGTAGAGAGGGAAGGATAAATTCCTTGGGGATTCAGAACCCTTTGAGTTAACCTATATTTGACTGCCCTTGCTCAACTGTAAGTTTATTGGAAATTGTTCAAGGAAAAAATATTTTAGAATTTAATGGTCTGGGGCTCTTAATGACTTGTACTTCACCCTAATAGGAATTTAAAAAGTGAATCAACTGAGAGTAATAAGTGCCCCCTTCTAAGCTGTGCCTCTTCGAAAATAATCTTTTTCACTTTAACACAAGAATGAGCAATTCATTTGGTTGCCCAGAGGACCACCCCCTCTTTGCAGAAAGGATGCAGCCGAGAGGAGAGAGAAAGGCAGTCTTTCTTTCTCCTTACAAGTATTACAAAGCTGAGTCATACAGGAAGATTAAAGCAAATGAATGATTTTAATATGAATTTTAGTTTTCATTCAGTGGTAACAGCTGACATCTCTTTTATTAATTGTTCCTACTATGGACTAGCCTTTAGATCAAATGCTTATCTCACTTATTCACCAAATAAGCTTTGGGTTGGGTGGTAGTTTCCAGGTAGTTTCCAAGTTTCCAAGTCACTTACCGTCTGAGCAAGGTGAGCTACTCAGAGGTTAAATAATTTGCTAAATTAAGGCACAGTTAGTAGCAAGTGATTGAGTTGGAATTTGAACCAAGTAAATGAGTAATGAATCTTTCTTTGAGATGACAATATGGCTGAAAGAATTTTTTATCATTTTTAATGGTAATTAGAAGATAATAGGGAAATTAATGACACTCAAATCACAAACCAAATTGTGTTCCTTCTCTGTCCTTTTCCTAGAGACCCTGGGTGTTGTCTTTTCATCTAGTCCTGTCAGTACCCTTTCTTTCCAAGGTGCTCCTTAAGTATTCTAGAAGTGAAATCAAACCCTGAGTTAAAACAATGAACCGTCGTATTTTATATGATCTCATAATAGTATTTCACAAAAGCCTGACTTTATTTGTAACTTAGAGTCTTCCTGACCTGTCGCTTTAAATATTTTAATAATACAGGTTTCTCCCCACCCCTAGTGAGACCCACTTTTTTCCCCAATCACTTTAATTATGTGAACTAGAATCCTGTTTCTCACACATCTTCAGTTCTCAACCTTGTTAAAATTAATCATATAATCCCCCTTTAAAACATAGTATTAAATCACCATAGTAACACAGTATCCAAGCTTTATAGATAAAACATAACAGCCATAAGAAGGTAGCGTTTGGTGTCCCCTTGACAGCTCTATAACTTTTATAGAAATATGTTCCTTCTCCTGGCTTGTGTAAGGTGGAGGGATAGCATTACTTACACTTGTTTTATTACCACGTAGCTTTTAAATTGCTACCTTGTTTTTGTTCACATTCCTAGATAAAAAAGGAGAGTTAGAACACTTTTCTTTTCTTTTCTTTTCGAATTATTTTCTTGTATTCTCTAACCACTCTTCAAGATAGGGAATTGTTTCCTTAAATATGACCAGGTAGAGTCCATTGACCTTTTGTACTGGAATACATTGAAAGTTTCTTTAATTGTCTTCTCTTTTCTTTTTCTTTTTCTTTCTTTCTTTCTTTCTTTTTTTTCTGGCCTCACCCTTAGCATGTGGAGGTTCCCAGGCTCTAAGGGGTCCAATCGGAGCTGCAGCTGCTGGCCTGCATCACAGCCACAGCAATGCAGGATCCAAGCCGAGTCTGCGACCTAAACCACAGCTCATGGCAACATCAGATCCTTAACCCACTGAGTGAGGCTAGGGGTTGAATCTGCAACCTCATGTTTCCTGGTTGGATTCATTTCCACTGCACCACAACAGAAATTCCTCTTTAATTTTCTTATGTGGCCTATATAAGAAAGTTTTAGAAAGAAAGCTACTCACATATGAAAACTTAATTCATATCCTAGCCAAAAACTCAATCAGTCTACCTTTGGAAAAGGCCTGGTGGTGAATCATGATTTTTCATTTCTGCTGACAATTTATAACAAATTATAGGTGAGAGCATCAATTTGAATGTCTTCTCAGTTTGAGTATATTTTAGAAAATATATATAAAAATATGAGTTCCTTTGAACCATTTAATCTCAAATTCTAAAATATTACCAATATTAGAATTTGTAATATTTAACTTGTGTGTGTGTGTGTGTGTGTGCGTGTGTTTTCTGGAGCCACATCTGCGGCATATGGCAATTCCCAGGCTAGGGGTCTAATCGGAGCTGTAGCTGCCAGCCTAGGCCAGAACCACAGCAATGCCAGATCCGAGCCTCATCTATGACCTACACCACAGCTCGCGGCAACTCCGAATCCTTAACCCACTGAGCAAGGCCAGGGTTTGAACCGGCAACCTCATGGTTCCTAGTCAGATTTGTTAACCACTGAGCCACAACAGGAACTCCCATATTTAACTTTTTTTGAAAAAAGAATCCAAGCCAACTGGTAAACTGATCTTAAAAAGTGGATTTTTACTTGCTGTGGCTGTGGCATAGGCCGGCAGCTGCAGCCCTGATTCAACCCCTAGCCTGGGAACCTCCATGTGTCGCAGGTGCAACCCTAAAAAGACAAAAAAAATGAAAATAAAAAAAATTAAAAACTGGATTTTCAAATATTTTGTAAGTTTATTTTTTTAGAGCCACAGATGTGGCATATGGAAGTTCCCAGGCTAGGGGGTCAAATTGGAGTTGGAGCTGCCGATCTGTGCCACAGCCGTAGCAACACCAGATCCTAGCTGCATCTGTGATCTACACCATAGCTCGCAGCAGTGCCAGATCCTTAACATACCAAACCTACTGAGGGCCAGGGATCAAACCCGAATCCTTATGGATACTGGTCAGGTTCGTTTGCTCTGAGCCACAGTGGGAGCGCCAACATTTTGTAACTTTAAAAAGGAGTTTCTAGATTAATCTGAGTAAGCATATGCTTTTTAATTTTTTGAAACAGATGTTTTCTATTTGATGTGTGGTTTGCTGATTTTTGTGTGGATGCAGGAATTTTTAGCTTTTTTTTTTTTTAATGTTCTTTAAAGCCTTGGTTTCATTTCTTAGAAAGCACCTTGCATTGTCAAAATATTTGGTATTTTGTCCTGTAAAACATAAAATGTATTCCTCATAAATTCGGAAATTATGGAAGATACAGGAATTTAGGAAAGTAACATTTAACCTTGCCAGTTTTTGAATTCCAGCTCCTCCTCCTCTGTGATTGATTCAATTATTTACCTATTCAGTCCTTTAGTTTCTCTTTCTGTAAAATGAGAACATCATCCAAATTCCAGGGTTGTGGAGTTCGCATTGTGGCACAGTGGAAACAAATCCAAGTAGTATCCATGAGGATGCTGGTTTGATCCTTGGCCTCACTCAGTGGTTTGGGGATCCGGCATTGCTGAAAGCTGTTGTGTGTCTCAGACGTGGCTCAGATCCCACATGGTTGTGGCTGTGACGCAGGCTGGCAGCTGCAGCTCCAGTTCAGCCCTAGCCTGGGAACTTCCATATGCTGTGGGTACAACCCTAAAAAGAAAAAAAAAAAAATTCCCAGGTTGTGAGAGCAAATGAAATGGTATGATATCAAGTGTCTAGCTTGGGGGCTGACACTTAAACTCTGCTATTGCAGTCTATTGTTTTCTGAACTAGAGGAATGATCAGGTGAACAATATTGCCAGCAATGCACTGGCTGAGAGGGTTTTGGTGTCAGATAGGCCTTAAAATCCATCTTGTTGCAGTTTATCAGTTGGCACCTTGGGCAGTGCCACTCTTTGTCTTTAAAATAAGGTTAATAAAATGCACCTGCCTGAACTCTGTAAGAAGTTTTCGTATCTGTGATGAGGTGGTCATTGCTTGCTATCTTTTTTTTTTCTTAATGCTATTTCAGTCTGTTCCCTTGAAGTGTATAAATTTTAAGTTCATTTATAAAGAGTTCCACTGAGAAAGGAAATGTTACAGGTTCAACGACTTGTTGTGATTAGATACTTTATCAGGAGACTTACTGCACATTCATTTCCCCCTTTGTTCTGTCTTTGCGGCAGCCTCACAGTTGGCCAAGTTGGCCAGAACTTCACGTTCGTGCTCACTGACATTGACAGCAAACAGAGATTTGGGTTCTGTCGCTTATCTTCAGGAGCGAAGAGCTGCTTCTGTATCTTAAGGTAAGGAGAACGGCTTTGGCCATGGCTAGTTCAGTGAAACAATGTCAGCTTTTGCGTTATTCTTCTGGTAATTAAATTTTCCAGCTGTCCTTTTATTTTCCTATCTCTTACCCACAAGTCACTGCACTTGGGGAGAAGGACTTCCTAATGTTGTCCTTGCACTTTAAGTTCTGCAGATAATTGTATTTATTTATTTGTATCACATCCCTTGGGTGGGAAAAAGGATCACTGCTTCTGTGGAGTGTGTGGAAGCTGGACAGTCAGCGTGCCTTCAGTTCCTCCCACTGTTATCTGGAACTGTCAGAAATTAGCCTGTTAGGCTTTCCCTTGGACATTTTGTGTATGTAAGATTATTAATAAAGTATGTGTCTGTAGCTCAGGACGTCTTGCAGACACTGATTATGTCCTTCTCAAAGTAACACCCCTGCCCCCTTTGGGTCAATGAGTAACTGCTTCCCAACTTGGCTACCTCTGTGGAGGTTTGAAAAAAGTGCGGAATTCTGTAAGAAGTCTTCTTTAGGTCTTCTAAAACCCCGTTCATACACCAGAACCACACTTGCTTAATGCTCTGTTTCCTCCTGCCAGAGGGGTAAGGCGTGTTCTGGGGTGGGAGGATGTGTGGAAATCTGATTTTGGAGCTGCTGGCTCTGTGGGCTCCTGCTGGGCGCCTCCTGTGGGGGAAGTAAAGGCATCCCACGCACTCCCCTCCCCATCTGCCTTGTTAAGTAGGTGTCAGAGGGGCCTGCCTCCTGTCTCTCTCTGCTCATGTGCAACAGCTCAGGGCAGGACAGCAGGGAGGCGGCCCTGACAAAACCCGGGTCCCCAGTCTTAGGCTTAGGCCTGGGGATGGCAGGCCAGACCCTCTGTGAATTCCAGAAAGGGTAGTTCTCTGGTGTAGTAGTGTCTGTACTTTCTTCTTCTCCTCTTACTTAGAAAAGACCTCCCTGCCCCCACAAACACACATCCTCACATCATAAAGGTGGTTGAGGACTGACTTTCAAAGTGCCTTCACTCTGTAACTGTCAGTCAGGACTGCTACTTCTGTATTTCTCTACATACATCTTATTTTTAATCATTGTTTTTAAATCAGTGAGGTCAACTTTCTTCTTCACCAAGCGTAGCGTTTCTGATTAGGGTACTAGAGGACAACTGCTGGAAGGACCTTGGGAGAAGGTCCAAACCTGGCTGCTTTGTGAGGCTGCTGTTTCTCAAGCACATCTCAGTAGCCCAGGCCCAAGGACTGCTTGGCCAAAGTGTTAGATTCTGGTGTAAATTTTTATTTACTTTTAGTTTTTACGATGTTTTTTTAAAGAAAATTTTCTATTTTTGTCTATTATTTCAGCTATCAAATTTTCGCTAGGACACTGCGTATTTATATAGTCATTTAGAGGTGCTGAGAATTTAAACCAGGTTCTTGGAGTTTTGCAGGAGGGCTTTTCCCCCAAAGGCTATGATGTTTCTTTCAAAGCTTGGATGTGTGTGTTGAGGGGAGAGGGACCCGTGAACTGGCACTATCTCATTCACTCAGCAAATTTCAGAGAGTGACCTGTTTATTTAAAAACTTAAATTTAAAAATTGTTCTCATTGGATTCTGATGTTTGACTTTGTATGTCCATATGTAGGCCCATCCACTTCATATTTGCAAGAAGCTATTTGAATAGCCTCTTGCTGCATCATTTAGAGTGAAAAATAACAGCAATAGATCTGGCATTGCTGTGGCTGTGGTGTAGGCTGGCGGCAACAGCTCCAGTTAGACCCTTAGCCTGGGAACCTCCATATACCATGGGTGTGGACCTAAAAAGACGAAAAAAAAGAAAGAAAAAAAGAAAAGGTCTTCTATGAATTCTAGGATGTGCATTTCCCTGTGCTTGGTTTGGAAATAATGCTGGGTTAAAACTAGTAGGCGGGAGGAAAGGCTTGCTGTTAACCCTGGATTACTGGTTAGTGACGTGTCCAGCGGAGGGTGGAAAGGACTGCCAAGAGACCATGGGTGGGTTTTGGGTCTGGGTTACATTATTAGCATCATCCTCTTTTGCTATTTGGTCTCCTTGCTTTCCTCAGATGCTGTCCCTTTAGTTAACCTGTGCCTTGAGGTCCAGCCACTGTTCTCAGTGTGCCCAGTACTCTGACTCAGGTCTGCTCTGTAGTCAGCTTTACTTTTGCTTTCCATTTCTTCTTATGAGAGTAGTAATTCCCAGTGATGGCATCTGTGTGCACATAGGCTCCACTATTGTAGGATTTAGCTTCTCACGATCACTTCCTCTCTGACTATTGTCCCAAGCTCATATGCTTCTGACCCCTATGAACCACTAGACCTCTCTGCCTTCACGCATTTACCCATTCTCTCAAACTCGGCTTGTGTGCTTCTCAGAGTAGCCTTCTCCAGGCAGAGGAAATCATCCCATCCTCTGGATGCACCCAGCATGCTTTGCATACTTCATTTACACAGTCATAAAACTTGATCTTCCTTTGCCTTTCTCCTACTGGACAGTTAACTCTTTAGGGGAAAAGTTTGTGTCTTAAGCAACTTTGCATCCCCAGCTCTTAGTGCAGTGCTTGACCAAAATATTATGTGCATGGCTTTCAGAGACAGGGAGATCTGTTAAATTCAGTTGGAAGATTAGGACACTGAGGGCTCTGAGTGAGAGGAAAGTCCTCAGTAGACACTAGTTCAAAGAAAAAATATGAAGTATAGCTGTTGGCAGAAGCATTGTTCACACTACCAAACAGTTCATTTTAGTCATAGGAGGTGTACCTTTGAGTCTCGCAGAGGAGATTCAGTGTCACAGTGGACAGGCATGTCCATGAAGGACTAGGTCATCAGTATTACAAGATTTAAACTTAACTTCACGATGAACTATTCTTAGACATCCTTTATTCAGTATAACATACTAGGTTTGTTCTTGGGGGCACTGTCTGTTCCTTCCCACTAGAATGTAAACTCCATAAAAGCTGGGACTTCTTACCTGTTTTGTTCACAGATACACCCAAAGTGTATTGAAGAATGTCTGCATGTAGTAGATACTTAGTAATACTTGTTTTATGAAGGAATGAATCCCTGAGTTTATTTTTAAACATTTTTGCAAAATACATTTGAACTCTTGTCACCAGCTAACCCTGACAGAGATATAGTTGTACTAAAGTGTAAGTCTTGTTAACAAAAGTACCATCGCAGGAGTTCCTGTTGTGGTTCAGCAGAAACGAGCCCAACTAGTATTTATGAGGATGTAGGTTCAATCCCTGGCCTTGCTCAGTGGGCTAAAGATCTGGTGTTGCTGCAAGCTGTGGTATAGGTTGCAGATGCAGCTTGGATCTGGTGTTGCTATGGTTGTGGCATGGGCTGGTGGCTATAGCTCTCATTTGACCCCTAGCCTGGGAACTTCCATATGCTGCATCTGCAGCCCTAAAAATAGAAAGTACCATAGTATATAAAGTCAAATGCATTATTCCCTCCCACAGTTGACTAGTTCTTTCTATTGAAGCATTTTTACTCTACCTTGAGACTCACCATTGTATTATTTAACTGGTTCCTAGATAGTAGTTAATAATAGATTAAAAGCAACAGCTAGGAGAACAAGAGTTAAGGGTAAGTTAGTTGTTTTCCATTATAAACCCAGGAATGTGAGAAAATATTTTTAGCATTTTCACATAGTACTATCTGAGTCTAAAATATAATAAGAATTTACCTCTGAAATATTTCAAATAGCATAAAGCAGAGTGACCTAGATCATTTCTTCATGATTCCTATATGCCCAAATAACACATGCCAGGCTAAAAATGTAATGAAATATGCTATTTATAGCTAACTTCTGGTTTTGGATGAACAAAACATAAGAGTTCAAAGCCATAACTGTATTGTTTGGGGTAGAGGAAGGAGTAGATTTGGAAGATGAGCCATATAATATTAAATTTATTTACTCTTTATAAAGGAACTTTAAAAATATTTGTGTTCCATAATTTTTTCTCTTTTATATATAGGGATCTTATTTCAGCCCTTGAGAAAGCTTGAGTAACTATCTTTATACCCAAATAAAACTGTTCAGAACCTATTATACGTTTTGGGAAGAAATAACTTGTTTCATGAAGATGGGATCTAAACTTTTTTTTTAGTTTAACAATTAAACTTTTTATTTAATTAGTAAGTATCATAGTGTCTTGTATATACCAGGAATGAGCAATGCATAACTTGTGGTCTTTGGCCTTTATGTATCTCAAGATCCTTTAAAAGAGACTCAGGAGTTCCCGTCGTGGCGCAGTGGTTAATGAATCCGACTAGGAACCATGAGGTTGCGGGTTCGGTCCCTGCCCTTGCTCAGTGGGTTAACGATCCGGCGTTGCCGTGAGCTGTGGTGTAGGGTGCAGACGCGGCTCGGATCCCGCGTTGCTGTGGCTCTGGCGTAGGCCGGTGGCTACAGCTCCTATTCGACCCCTAGCCTGGGAACCTCCATATGCCACGGGAGCGGCCCAAGAAATAGCAACAACAACAATAACAACAACAAAAAGACAAAAAAAAATAAAAATAAATAAAAAAAAAATAAAAGAGACTCAAAGATCTAGCCCCAGCTCTCACATGAGAACCTTTTCAGATGTCATGTTCATGCGAGATTTTGGTGAACTGAGTTTTCTGAACTTGGTCTTACAAACTGAAACAAATATAAAACTGAATATGCTTCTGGGTGCATTATTTCCAGACCTCTTGATTTTGATACCCACCTCCCATTTAACTTCTGCTACTCTTATTGTCTTAGGAGCCACTTAATCTTTGGTAAGGGACTATGTAAACAAGTAATTAAAATATAATGTGATAAGTGCTGTTTTAAAAAAGTATGTATGTATAAGGTTCTTCAGGATCACAGATTAGGTGGTGCCCATGTCTGACTTGGAGAATCAGGGAAAGTGTTGCTGATGGGTTCCAGTTAAACTGGGTCTGAGGGGATCAATGGGGGCTTGCCTGGAGAAGAATGGGAAAAAAGCTCTCTGGCCAGTGGAAACTGGTGCACAAGGGCCCAGAGAAATGAAAGGTATAGCTAGATGAAAGAATGATGAGAATTGTGATGCAAGGGTGGTAGCAACAGATGATGCCATCAAAGTTGTGGGGCAGATTGTGAAAGCCCTTATGGGACACGCTCAAGATTTTGGATTTATCCCATAGAGAATGGAGTGCCATGTGATGGTCAGGGGCAGGCGTTAGAAATACCGATGTTTGTACAGCAAGGCTAAAGTGGCTTTTGTATGTGAAATTGCTGTGTACACACATACTTGGGATTTTCTGGTTATTGTTAGAAGGATGTCATCACTTTGGGAGTAGTACCTGATTTAGATTGGACTTTTCAAGCCTCAACTTTAGTGTTTTTTTTTGTTTGTTTTAAATTATAACTTAATGAAATATGTTCCTTGGTCCTTTTTGGGGAGTTATTATCCTTCTTTCCATATAAGTTGGCATATGGGCTTATGTTTAAACATTGATTGTGTTAAGTGAGAACCGTCTTCCTCCTGGAACACTTTCTGACTTAATGGCAGGAACAACTCTTGCATCCTTTTTCATCTGTATTGTACTCGTTTCTACTATAAATGGGAAAGCTCAGTTTTCACAGAGAAAAAGAAGCTAGAAGTAATAAGAATCTGGTTTTGAGAACTTTGACTTCTATCTTTACTACTCCCATGTATTTTAAACAACACATACAGTTTAGGAGAAAAATCAAAGGACTCTTTCCTGTGGCAGGTGCAGTGGCAGGAGCCCTTTTGGATTGTGTGTTTGCTACTTTAGTTTAAAATAAGTGAATGGGGGATGGGGAAGGGTGTTGAGAAGGAAGGCTGTGGGGACCGCTCCCAGATTTTTACCTTGAAAGCAGGTGCTGCTGAAATATTCCAGAAACAGATGGAATCTCCTATTCTTGTTTTAAGCTATTTATGGTTGTCTTGCCTGAGGGTACCCTGCTATACAAAAATGCACAGGCTGATGTTTGAGGGCAGTTTGGGCATCAAAGCTGGGGCCCCTCTGGGAGAAATCAGCCTTTCTTCCCAGTGCCTCAAATGCCATTTGGGAAACCTGGATCTTTCATACTATTTAACAGAAGACTTTCCTCTGCTTTTCAAGTGTTTCCATCTCTCTGGGACTGTTTGATTTCTTTTTAATTCCTTCCCTTAAATGTATGATGGGATACGTTGTTGTTTTCTGGATGGTCAGCAGGGAGAAGGCTTGATTGCTATGGCAGATTATAATTCCATCCATTGTGGGTCCTGGCACATGGCTTCTGTCAGAACCCAACCCATGGGATGGGGCCTGTGGAGGCTCTGGTTTACTAGGCCTTTTCTGAGAGTGTTGAAAGGCTTGCATGGGGGGTGTGCTCATTGGAACATCACTTTGTGGGAGGTTGTAACTTTTTTTTTCTTAATTAAAAAAAATGAAGTGGTTAGGAAATGTTGCATGTTTTATTGCCACACAGATGCCTTCATGCATAGCAATGTATAATTCTCTAGAGAGTCACAACTCAACAATAGTAACAAGCTCTACAGTTTTAAGAAAATCACCTTTGAAGAGGAGAAAGGGAAATAAATAAAACTGCCTTGCTCTCCTAGTGGCCTGCTTTTTGAGGACTGGAAAACTGGACAGTTGGAAAGACAGGTGTGCCTCCTGCACCAGCAACCAGCCTTAGGGCTGTCCACAGTGGGAGAAAGCCGCTTCTCTCCTTCTGTCCTTTATAAAGGAAACTAGCCTGGCTCAGCCTTCCCTCACACACCCCGAGCCCAGGGTTGTGGGTATTTGAAAACCAAGATTTTGGCTAAAAGAAATTTTTCATTTTGAGATTTAACAAGTAGGATATTACAAGAGACATGATATCTTCTCGCCCTGTTTTGAAGGCAGAGCACTTCCTTGTCTTAATGCTCATGAAGCTCAGTGCAGGGCAGCAAGTGAAACCACCCTAGGAACTCCAAGAGTACACTTTCCCCCTCCATAGTTTATTTATCTTGCTACCTCTGGTAACTGTGGCTGTTAGGCCATTTTGTAGATGGATAGACTTAAGTCAGGACAGTTCACTGCAGAGGATTTGGAAAGGAAAAGAGGAATTAGTATTTAGCAGCATTTATTTAATATGCCGGGTGGTTTACATAATTGTTTTATTCTATTGCAACCATATGAAATTATCTCCCTTGGAGAGATGAAGAGCTTGAGACTGAGAGGGATACGGTGACTTGACCAAGATCTCATGAGGAGTAAGTGAAGGAATTCGGTTTGGAACCCAAAATCCAACCCAAATCTCATACTGTTGACTGCTTTGGGCTTATTGCCGGTAACTTTATTTTGGCTCTGATTGAAAACTTCAGATTTTATTTTCTTGCTACCATGCAACCTTTACCAGTTTCAAAATTTGTTTCTTTTCATTGTATTTAGATAAGAGAGTCATTACGGGCAGTTTGCCTTTGCAGAATAATCTCAGAGGTCAGTTTATTTTATTATTATTATTTTGTCTTTTTAGGGCCACACCTGTGGCATATGGAAATTCCCAGGTGAGGGGTCAAATTGGAGCTGTAGCCTCTGGCCTACTCGGCAGCCACAGCAATGCCAGATCCCAGCCACATCTGCAACCCACACCGCTCTCAGCAATGCCAGATCCTTTAACTCAGTGATTGAGGCCAGGGATTGAACCCGCATTCTAATGGATACTAGTTGGGTTCGTTACCACTGAGCCATGACAGGATCTCCTTGGAGGTCAGTTTAAAGAGCTCTTAGGAATAATATACTATGGTCATCCTCATTCTATATAGGATGAAAATGAGACCTGAAGAGGGAAGATTTTTGTCCCAGGTTCTTTAGCTGGCTAATAGCAAGTTTCTGACCCCTAATCCAGGGTCTTGTCCAGGATATGGCAGTGATTTTTCCATAGAAGGAGAATAAGCCCATGACCACCTGGGACTAAGGCTTTTCAAGACTCAGCAACCTGCAGTTAAGAACAAAAGTCACATTCCCTTTTGGCCTGTATCATTGCAGTCTGTTTGAACAATCCAACCATATGATCGGAGAATAAAAAAATGATACAGTTTTGTTTATCTCATGCAGAGTGTGTTTGAATGGAAAACCAGTAAAAATTGAGTCTGTCTTCTGAGAGAGAGTCTTAAGAATTCCATATGAGGAACCCTTTTTGGGAGATGGAGAAAACATTGTGTAGGAGAGGCCAGTTGGTGCCTTTTGGTTGAGTGTGAGTGTCAGCAGTTTTTCTTGGACCTCCCTGCAAGCAAACCACTTTCCTACACAGCAACAATAAGCAGAATGTATTTATTTGAGCCTTATCTTTGCTTTTCACTGGGCAGGAGGTAGAAAGGAAAATAACTCAATATGCTTCACACCTAAAATTGCCCTTTGGATCTCAGCTGCACTCTTATTTTAAGAGCAGGATGGATTTGTGAATACAAAGAAGAGTCTGAACTTAGGTTTTCTGGCCCTCCCCGTGATCAGTTTTAGAAGCAGTAGGAAGCCTAACATTTGTCTCTCATGGAGTTGCCCCAGAAGACTGAGATAATACCTCTTTACATCATTGCAAACAGAAAAATCATCATGCCATCTGAAGTTTGAGGAACCCATAATTCTTATAGTCCATTATGAGCCACTTATTTTTAAGATTTTTTTTTTTCTTTTTGAGATTATGAAGCTATACTTCCTCACTAGAGGAATTTAGAAAACTTCAGGAAAGTAAGAAAAGTGGTCTGTCATCTCATGACTTTAATAATGACTGGATGTGTTTCTTTCCTTGAAATGGGATCATGCTGTAGGTATAGTTTTATATCTAGCTTTTTCATTTATTATATTATTTAAGAAAGCTTCTTTATATATCATTAAATTTTCTTTCCTGAGAGTCTTTTTGATTGTATAATTTATTTGTGTGAGATTGATTTATAAAGGAAGAAGTTCTTAGTTATCTAAAAACTATTTCTTGCTAAGACTTAAGCTTTTATAAATGCATTTCTAGTGAATTTATCATTCAGCTAATTACTTTGGTACTTTTGTTTTAAAAAAAAAAAACCCTCAACTACTTTTTATCTTAACATGAATGCGTAAGCTATTACCCAATTCTTGACAATGAAAAATAGTTATTAACTTCTAAAAACAATGAACATTAAAGTATGAAAATACTGTCAAATGTCTTAGTTAAATCAAGTCCAAAGTATATATTTAGTTTACTTTTCCTTTCCATATTTCACTTTGACATTTATATCTTCAAAGTAATCCTTTTTATTAGCATTAGTTATATTGTAAATTGCAAAAAACAATGTAGCATAAAGGGAATACTTTTAAAGTTAGAAAGCAGTATAAATTTTGATCTTTTTTTTTTTTTCCCCTTTTGTCTTTTCAGGGCTGCACCTGAGGCATATGGAGGTTCCTAGGCTAGGGGTCAAATCGGAGCTGTAGCCACCCGCCTACACCACAGCCACAGCCACATAGGATCCGAGCCGTGTCTGCAACCTATACCACAGCTCACGGCAACGCCGGATCCTTAACCTACTGAGTGAGGCCAGGGATCAAACCCGCAACCTCATGGTTCCTAGTCAGATTCATTAACCGCTGAGCCACAACAGGAACTCCTAAATTTTTATTTTTGAGTGTATTACATTCTGAATGAAAACAAAGTATACATATCTTAAAACTTTATGTAGAAACTTGGAATTTTTTTTTTTTTTTTTTTTTTGTATTTTGTCTCTTAGGACCGCACCCGCGGCATATGGAGGTTCCCAGGCTAGAGGTCCAATCAGAGCTATAGCCATGGGCCTGCACCACAGCCATAGCAACACCAGATCCGAGCTACGTCTGCGAGCTACACCATAGCTCATGGCAACACCGGATCCTTAACCCACTAAGCGAGGCTAGGGATCGAACCCAAGTCCTCATGGATGCTAGTTGGGCTTGTTAACCGCTGAGTCATGACAGGAACTCCTGAAACTTGGGAATTTTTAAACACTGTAGATAAACTTAGTTCTATGCTATAGTATGAAATGGAAATCAAATACGTTTTTATTTTTCACTCACGGAGAATGAAACTACCAGTAACCTTCAGCAAAACTAAGGACATTGTCCTCTAACTAAATTCATAAGTGTTAGACTGCCACTATGAAGATTTTTAATCCCTTATCCATAATACAAAGCAGTATTTATTACCATTAATTCTGAGAGGCATCATTTATGGTTTCTAATCCATTCTATTTCAGATGTCTTTGAAGTACAGTGGGTGGAGCTTTGTATATGGGGTTAATTGTCCCATTGTTCATTTATTCAGCCTGGTATTTTAACTAGTTCTTTATGTGTATTAATGAGCCCAAAATGCAGGAAAAAGTGCTTGGCTCTAAAAAAACTTGACATTTTAAAACTTATTTAAATGTGTAGTGGAAAAATAAGTTGGGTGAAATTCAGTGTCCCGTAGTTTTTTGGTTAATGACTAATTTCCTTTAAAAAAAAATTTTTTTTTTTTTTTTTTTAAGAAGGCAGTATCTTCAGCAAGTGGTGCTAAGAAAACTGGACAGCTGCATGTAAATCAATGAAACTAGAACACATCCTCACACCATGCACAAAAATAAACTCAAAATGGCTTAAAGACTTAAACATAAGACAAGATACCATAATTCCTAGAAGAGAACATAGGCAAAACATTCTTTGACATCAACCATAGAGATGTTTTCTTAAGTCAGTCTCACAAAGCAATAGAAATAAAAATAAATAAATAAACCAATGGGACCTAATCAAACTTACAAGCTTTTGCACAGCAAAGGAAACCATAAAAAAAAAAAAAAAAAGACAACCTTTTTTGGGGAAATTAGTTTCAAACGATGCAGCTGACAAGGGCTTAACCTCTAAAATATACAAACAACTCATACAACTCAATAGCAATAAAACAACCCAATTGAAAAATTGGCAGAAGGCCTGAATAGACATTTCTCCAAAGAAGACATACAGATGGCCAACAGGCACATGAAAAAATGTTCAACATCACTAATTATTAGAGAAATGTAAACCAAAACTACAATGAGGTACCACTTTACACAGGTTAGAATGGCCATCATTAGTAAGTCTACAAATAACAAATGCTGGAGAGGGTGTCGAGAAAAGGGAATCCTCCTACACTGTTGGTGGGAATGTAAATTGGTACAACCACCATGGAAAACAGTACAGAGTTACCTCAGAAAACTAAATATAGAACTACTCTATGATCCAGCAATCCCACTCCTGGGCATATATCCAGACAAGACTTTTATTGAAAAAAATACATGCACTTCTGTGTTCACTGCAGCCCTATTCTCAATAGCCAAGACCTGGAAACAACCTAAATGTCCATCAATAGAGGAATGGATTAAGAAGATGTTGTATGGCGTTCCTGTTGCAGCTCATTGGTAAGGAGCCTGACTAGTATCCATGCAGCTTTGACCCCTGGCCTCACTCAATGGGTTAAGGATCCAGTGTTGCCGTGAGCTCTGGTCTGGGACAGAGACGTGGCTTGGGTCCTGCATTGCTGTGGCTGTGGTGTAGGCTGGCAGCTGCAATTCCGATTTGACCCCGAGCCTGCGAACCTAGAAAGCAAAAAGAAAAATAGATGTGATACATATATGCAATGGAATACTACTCAGCCATAAAAAAGAACAAAATAATGCCATTTGCAGCAACATGGATGGAACTAGAGACTCTGATACTAAGTGAAGTAAGTCAGAGGAGAAAAACAAATACCGTATATCACTTGTATCTAGAATCTAATATATGGCACAAATGAACCTATCTACAGAAAAGAAACATACTCGTGGACATGCAGAATAGACTTGTGCTTCCCGAGGGGGATGGGGAGGGAGTAGGGATGGGCTAAGACTTTGGGGTTGGTAGATGGAAACTATTGCATTTGGAATGGATAAGCAATGAGATCCTGCTGTATAGCACAGGGAACTATATCCAATCACTTGTGGTGAAACATGGAGGATAATGTGAGAAAAGGAATATGTATATGTATATATATGTACACCTGGGTCACTTTGCTGTACAGCAGAAATTGACAGAACCTTGTAAATAAACTATAATAATTTTTTTTTAAAAAAGAACATTAAAAAAATTAAAACATGTAATTCTAGTCCCATATGAAAACAGGAAATCTTTAGAGGGATAAAGAACAAAAACCAAAGGCACAAAAACAACCCCAAACCGAAAAGATTCTAGAAAAAAAGATTTGCTAGTGTCCAGTTTTGTGCTGAGCTAGGGTTTCTGTTGTCACATAGGTTTAAAAAAATTTTTTTAAATAGTAATTTTGGTTCCATTATCTTAGGGAAATTTTTAGTTTGTCATTTTTCTTTTTTGGTACATGAAAATATATAAATGTTGATTATCCTCATTAAGTAAAGATAAGCAGTGTTTCCTAACCACTGGAAACAAAACGTGATTTTGTATCTTTTCTCTTTATTAAAATTTCTTAGAGATTATAATTCTAAGTCTTTTAATTTGAAGAGATAGTTTAACTTTCACACAGTGGGAATCCCTGAATTTGTCCGTTCCTCAGATCTAATACTTAGGTTATAATGGCGTGAACATTGGTGCTATATTTGATTTTTTTATCTTCTTAAAAATCAGATTATAATAAAAATGTTTTCACTTATCCATCATTCATCTTTGTGACAGTTATTTCAGGAGGGAATTCAGAATATACTACTTCAGAGTATTGTGATGACTAATAAAGTAACACTTGATAAAGTTTTTGTGTGTTGTATCTACTGTGAAAATGTTTAGCTGCAACCCTGTGCCTTTCTTTTGTAAATTGTGAACTATAACCTGCAAAAGGAAAGTGCATTGATTTTAACTATATGTACACACATTATATATACAATAAGTGTACATATATTTATATGTATCACATAAGTGCACGCAAGCAATTATGTAGCAAATACCCATATAATTACTAAGTTAAAAAATCTACACCTTATAATTTTTTCACGTAGGTATTATCCTTAAATAATAGGGCATAGTTTTGTCTTGTTTGCAACTCTGTGTGGATTATATAATTTGGAATTTTTATTCTAAGTCTTCTATTGCTTAATTTTTGAGATTCATCCATGCTATTGCTTATAGTTGTAGTTTGTTTTCTTTGCTACATAAGTTTTTGGTATTTTAAGTGGCCATTTGGGCTGTTTCTGGTTCATGGCTTTTATGAACATTCTTAAATAGGTATCCTGGAACATAAGGGCACTAGGTTCTCAGGTGTATAAAGCAAATTGATTAGCTACATACATCTTCAACTTTATTGGATAATGCCAAATTGTTTTCTAGAGTGGCTGTGCCATTTTACTGTTCTGCGAGCTGTGTGTAAGCATTTGTTCCCACACTACTGCCACTTACAGCTTTGTTTTTAAAGACGACATGCAGGGAGTTCCCATTGTGGCTCAGCAGTAACGACCTGACTAGTATCCATGAGGATGTGGGTTCGATCCCTGTCCTTGCTCAGTGGGATAAGGATCTGGCGTTGCCATGAGTTGTGGCATAGGTCGCAGACACAGCTTGGATCCCACCTTGCTGTTGCTGTGATTGTGGTGTAGGCTGGCACCTCCAGCTCAACCCCTAGCATGGGCACTTCCATGTGCCTCAGGTGCAGCCCTAAAAAATATACATACCAAATGAATAAATAAATAGACATGCAGCTTGCTATTCTCCTTTCTCAAAACCTACTAGATCTAGGTATTCCCCTTCTTTATTTCCCTCAAGATTACTCTTGCCGCATGGTCTGAAGAGGCATTGCTAGAGAAAGAGGCAGTGCTGGGATTGTAAGAGGAAAGTTGATCATCCGAAAGGTAAAATGAGCTAGAAGGAGGCATGGCATAAAGAGCAAGAATAGGGCTTGAATCCTAGTCCTGCTGACGTGAAAGTTTGCTTTTAGGTGCTCCATTTATATTTTTTGAGCCTTAATTTCCTCATCTCTACTTTTTTTTTGGGTTGGGACTAGAGATAAAATAGACAAAGGATCTTGGTTAGGTAGTGATTGGCACCTTAACAACATTACACAGCTCAGGTGTCATTAAAAGGATAGACCAATTGCAACATATACATGTTGCTGTCATAGATGTGATTTGTGTGGGCAAGTACATCACCAAGTCTGTGTGAGTCTGGTCACATCAACTTGCAGATGATGCTCGGTGGCCCTGAGTTGAGCACTTACATACTGTGGGTCAGGGCGGAAAGTGGTCCCAACCTTCCTGGAAACAATTGGCAGTGTATATTCAAAACCTTGAAAATTATTCCCATTTTTGGAAATGTAAGGAAAACTCAGAAATATATGTAAAGATAGGTGTATGAGGATGTTTATTATAACATAGAATGAAAAGTTAGAAAATATTCATTGAGGGAAATAGCTCAATTAATACCATGAGGCCATTAAAATTATGTTTTTGGTAATTATTTAATGACACGGAAAATATCTAGGACATAATGTAAAAAAAAAACATGAATTTTCATATATAATATCTTTGTTTTGTGAGAAATTTATAGAAATAAAGATCAGGAGTTCCCATTGTGACACAGCAGAAACAAATCTCAGTGGGTTAAGGATCCTGCATTGCTGTGGCTGTGATGTAGGCCAGCAGCCGTAGCTCTGATTTGACCCCTAGCCTGGGAACCTCCATATGCGGCAGGTGCAGCCCTAAAAAAAAATAAAGACCGGGAGACTGAATACCTAAGTATTAACAATGAGATTAGTTAAGTAATGGGATCATGTGTGTTTTAAAGGTTTTTTTTGTTTGTTTTGTTTTTGGGGGTTTTTTTGTTTGTTTGTTTGTTTTAGGGCCTTACTCCTGGCATATGGAGGTTCCTAGGCTAGAAGTCTAATTGAAGCTGTTGCTGCTGGCCTACATCAGAACCACAGCAACTCCAGATCCAAGCCGCATCTGTGACCTTCACCACAGCTCCCGGCAACACCTGATCCTTAACCCACTGAGCGAGGCCAGGGATCAAACCCACAATCTCATGTTTCCTAGTTGGATTCCTTTCCGCTGAGCCAAGATGGGAAATCCTTCTTTGTATGTTTTCAACGAGGTAGTTCTTCAGGCAGTTTTATCCTGTCAAGTTCAATGCAAATATTCATCACACCACAGATTATGTGTTTTTTAATTTGGAAAAATTATAATTACGTTCATATAGCACATAATCCCAATATAGAATGCCACAAATGGTAGTGCTTTAACTACCAAAATGACAACTGATGCCTAGTATGTGTTTTCTTCCCCACTAAGTTTGTGGAATGGATCTGAGCTCTGAAATTAGACCTGTATTCAAATTTTGGTTCTACCACTTACTTGCCATAGGAATGGAAACAAGTCACTTCACTTTTCTGAGCTTCAGTTTCCTCATCCATAAAATAGAGAATACTTCCCATGGTACTCCTGGGGATTAAATGAAATTTTTGGCGCGTAATCCAAAGTAATTATTCCTATGTTGCCTTGCAAGATTTAAAAATACCGTCAGTTGTAAAATGTACCACAATAGAGGTAAAAACAGCTTTTCAGTGGAGGGAAAAAAAGACTGTGTTGATTTTTAGATTGATTTCAAGAAGCATCTTGATTTTAGAAATGTTAAGAGTTCATCTTAATTGAGGAATGATTGTATTAATTTCACAGTGGGATATTTAGCATCTGTCATGTAGATTATCACCACTTTACACTTACCTAGATGACCTTTTCATTTTCTCAGAAATTTCTATCTTATTTGTGTGAAAGAACTAGGAACCTATTCCCAATTCGTGCCTCAAACCTGCTTTTTTATGGCCTCAGGATCTCTGTCATAACCCCTTTTATGCTTTCACAAACTGAGCCCCTGGGGAGCTGTCTGCACTTTTCAGTGTGATCCAGCTGAATTCCTTCCCTTCCCCACTCGAGCCCTTTGATTTGCCATGTTTTTGTTCATCTACCCTAAGGATGGACTGAGATCGCTGAGCACGGCCTCTCTTGTGGTGCAAAGTGAGAATTGTTTTTAATTGAGCAGAAACATGTGGAAGGATCAGGAATATCTCAAGGGATTACAGAAAAATTCCAAATTTGTACTACTTACAGCTTGTGTTTAGAACAGGGTCTGCTGGGAATAAATGTTAGTTAGTGTGGCCTGTGACCTTAAAAACTGTTGACATGGAGTTCAGCCAGAAACTAGCCACAGACCTCCTTTGTTAAACTCATTCATAGCTCCTTGAAAACTCTAGTCAGTGAAAGTTGCCAGCTCCAATCTAAGCAGAGCCCTTTTTTTTTTTTTTTTTTTCCCATGCTTTGGAAACAGAGGACGCCCCTTAACCAGCAAGGCTTCTTTAATAGGACTACATGGCCTTAAACGCAATTGGAATTGACAACTTCCTGGCTTGGGTTTGCCAACTGGCAGGGCTGTGAGGCCGAGGGGACAAACAGCGGTGGGGCGCTATGCACTTGTGTTTGTGTATGTGCAGAGGAGACTGAACTCCAGAGCACTGCGATAACCCTTTCACTCCAAAGCCACACTCCGGCCTGAACCGGACATGTCCTCCTAGTGTTCTGGCTGGGGTAGACAATTCAGAATTCTTGCTCAACATAAGGAGAAGAGAAAATAATTGCCCTTTCTTTTTGATGGTGTTGATTCTGGCCTTTCTCTTCTCCCCTCAAAACTCTCGATATGATCTTTCTGTTGGTGTTGTGTGGCTCAAATATAGGATAAGAACTCATAACTCAGATTGGGAAATTACTAGGTGTTTTTTGGATGGCCCTCAGCATCCACTGGGGAGCTTTACTCAAACAAGTTTCAGTTTCTATGAAACTCAAGGAGCAGTGAATCTATCTCTTCATTTACTGGTTGAGGAAACTTAGGCATGAGGAGGGTAAGCATTTTCTTGTCCCTTGCTCTCTGTCAAAAAGAATCATAAGAAAAGGCCTTAAGTAATTTGTGCTCCTGCAAACCAACATAGTAACTGAGACGAGAAACTATTATTTTCCCTAATTCTTGTCTTTAATCCAGCTACATTATCTGAATTTAAAGACAGGGAGGCAATCAGAATGTTTTGAAAGAAATGAATAAGTTAATCAGACTAAAAAGAGGAAGCATTCTGTTTACAAAGTTGATTTATTTTAATACTGTAACATGTTGATGGTGGCTAGGAAAGCTATCTTGGTTATCACTTGTCATCCTGAGGTATACAGTCATATCAGTCCTTATCTCTCTCTACTTGACCACTTGTTAAGTTTTGATTGTTGGAATGTAATATTTATTTCCAGTTATGCTGTTGAAGTTGTTATTTTTAACATAAATACTCCAGCAAACTTATCACTTCTAAAAGCTGCTGAGGTTTGGCATGATTTCAGTCAGGCATGTGTGAGGAGAAAAGGGAATGTCACATAGGCCTAGGAATATGGAAACTCTGAAAAGAGAAATGATATAATTTCCTAGAGACTTTATAAAAAATTAGATTGATTAAGAGGGAGCTCATAAGGGTATCTGATCTGTAGTAGATCCCTCATAAGTATTTGTTGAATGAATAGAATAGGTACAATAACTTATTTCCTAATGTCGGTATTTGCCTGTACCCACACACACCCACACACACACCCTCAACACCCTTACTTTAGAGCCTTTATTACTCCCACAGAAGGTAGATGATACCTTCATGTTTAATTACCTCAAGTTCTAAAGCAAAGCTTTTACATTTAGTCAAACTAGATTCAGCTTCTGATCCTAATTTCCAACATCTATGAAATAAATATAATGAGACCTTTGTAAAGTTGTTAACATATAGGTAACAATGTTATATGAAACACCTGATTTAGGAGTAAGACAAGGTCTCAAATATTTCACTGACTCTAAGATACTCCCTGCTCATTCAGGGAGTGCAGTTACTCTGAAGATCAGCTGAGAGTGATTTAAAGTGTCCCAAACTCTAAAGAGAAAACCTCTTTTAGCCTGTGGAAATAACGGTTGTTTTCTGTGCCTCTGCACTATATTAAGAGTAGACTTGATTGTTAGAAATGTATTTAGATAGATAGATGATTAAGAATGCCAGATTCTATCTTTGCTTGCTTTTTCTCACCTAGAAAGAAGGTAGTAACCTCAGAACATTAAACAGTACAGAGAATTAGAAAAATAATTCTTTGAACTCGTGTTCCCTTTCATCCAGGATTTCACTGTAAGTGCTCCCATTCTTAAACACACTTAAAGGTGGTTTTACAAGAATTGATTCTAAAACTCTCCCCCATTTGAGCTTATGAATCCACTGGGTTTCATAACCTCTCTATTGTATGAGTGTTATATGAGTTTCACCCTTGGTGTTTTGTGGGAGTAGCAAATTATATGAAGCCCTTTTTCTGTCTCCTACATGCTAGGGAATTAAGAATGTGCCCTGGACAAGGCAGAGGAAGGTGAAGAACTCTTGTGTGTAGAAGAGGGAAGATTATTTGTCAGATTTTAAGGGAATATTTTCCCCAAGAGTTCCTAAAATGAGGGTATGCCACCTTTTTTTTTTCTGAAGATTTTCCCCCTAATGCTACCTCATTTTCTAAACTTTCATTAATAGCTCTGTGCAGCTGAAGCAAATATTTTAGATCTTTCTTGTACTGTCCTCCAGCTGGGAGTGTCTTTCACACATCAAAGGCAGATACGAGCCTCTCATTAAAAGGTAGTATGAGTTCATCATCTCGGAAGAGTGGGACCTGGAAAGCTGAGATAGCTTTCAGCTGCAAGTCATAGCTAAGGCGGACCTGAGACTTTTTCCCACGGCTTACCCCATTTCTTGTCTTAATTTGTCACTCCCAGATGCTTTAAAGTCTGGCTTTTTTCTCTCTTGGTTTTATTATATCTGAACATCATCCTTATTCCGAGTAGGAACTTAAGTTGTGTACAGCTCAGGAAAGATAAATGCTTTAAATTTTATCTTTAATAAGAAAATAAGAAATCCTGAAGCTTAGGAAGAAAGCCCAAAGTTTGCTTGTTATTTTCTCTCCTTCCTCTGCTCCATGTATTTTGTGCTAGGCCTTCTCACTCCCTCACTGCACTGACTGCTCCAGTGTCTGTAAGGTAATTATTTGAAACTTAAGTCAGCTCTGAAAACTCCATAAATCCCTCTTTTCCTACCTTTTGCTAATGAAAAGCAACTCTGAAATCAGAGCAAGTCAGCAGATTTTTTTGAGAGTATGGCAGACAACTGGTTGTATCTTCAGATTTTATTTTTGGAAACATTTCTAGATTGAGGTGAAGGCTGGAATGTTATACTCTAACTAAAAGCCATACAAAATGTTTTTAACTTCTTTTGTGTGTGTATGTGCACAGGCACACATGTGACTGTGTTGCAACAGAGTATTGTAGGTTTCATCATTTGAGTAATAGCCACAGCAAATCCAGATTACATCTTTTTCATAGTATTTACTTTCCTTACTTTGGTCAATTTCAAGCTCTGTGTTAGTATTTTGTAGCCAAAGGTGAAAGTTGTCCCCAGATAAATATTGGGATGGCCTGCCAGCCAAATCCCAGGCAACCCAGTGAATTACTCTCTTTGATAGTAAAAGGGTCTAGTTCAAGTTGCTCTGAATGGCATTTAGCTATAAAACAATAGCCTTAACAAAAGTTGCTGGTGTCCTTCAAATGGTTTCTGTACCAGTAGCCAATTCTTTTGGCACTTAAGGATATGAGGTTTGTTCCATTAATAATTTGGAATGCAAGTTTTCAGAGCATTACAAAGCCAATGAATGGTAAGGTAGGAAAGAGAAAAGTATGTAGATAGATTGAACATGCATGAAGTAAAAACTGGAAAGCAAACAAGCTAACAAAAACATCACCACCACCCCCAACACACAGACGCATGCACGCACAAACCCAGAAGCTGTTGACTCGGCAGTTTTTCATTCTTTATGGCTCTAGGGACAGGTTTAAATTGGGAAAATTTTTTTATTCTCTTGTGCTATGTTGAACCAGAAGGCAGTGTTTGATGTAATCTGGCCCAGATGTCAGCAGTGTGCAGCTTTGTGACGATTATTTATCTTCACGTTTTTACTTTGTAAAAGGAGAACCAGCAAACAATGATTTAGGATTGTAAGTTATATTTAGGGACTGTTTTTGAGAGTCTGTATATACAACAAACAAATATATAGATTAGTTTGAATATGTTTTAAATTTCATTTCATTCTAGCTATTAATCTTAAAATCTTCTTTAACATATACTGCTTACAAGTCCCCTGAAAAACGTTTATATGTTGAGTGCTTTATATTCTGGATATTGTTCCTCTTGTTTAAATTTCTCATTCTTCTAGGAAGTTTTCTCAGCTAAGACTATTAAAACTAGTGGGTTCTTTTAAATGGTCTTAGAAAGAATTTTCTCATATAAACTTTCCAGAAGGATATTTGTATTTTTTGGTTAAATAATAGCTTAGGATGTAAATAGCAAAACTCCAGTAACAGTTACTAAATGGCAGTACATTAATTCACTTGGAATTCAGGTGTATTTGTTTTAAGAGTATTGTTTTCAAAATAATTCCAAAGGATGGGAGTTGCTCATGGTTTATACCAACACATTTTTTGCTCCTTTTGAAGTGTGGTGATGGCTGCTCAGTCCCCTGAAGAAGATGGAGTTTGAAATACCTTCCTGGGATGTCCTGTTATCACATTGTAGAAGAACAGGGGACACACACAAACATCTTTGCTGCTTTTTTTTTTTTTTTCCCACTGTACAGCAAGGGGGTCAGGTTATCCTTACATGTATACATTACAATTACATTTTTCCCCCAGCCTTTCTTCTGTTGCAACATGAGTATCTAGACAAAGTTCTCAATGCTACTCAGCAGGATCTCCTTGTAAATCTATTCTAAGTTGTGTCTGATAAGCCCAAGCTCCCGATCCCTCCCACTCCCTCCCCACATCTTTGCTTCTGTTATGTTTTTTCCAAACACAGCTAGGTTTTCTTAGTAAATTTAATTTGAACTACACAATTACATAGTGAGCTGCCCTTTCGGGACTGAGTTCAATTCAAGGTTAAATTTTAAAATTGTTAATGTTTTCCATATTGATGCTGACAGTAATTCTAACCTAGTATAATCATAATAGTTCTAATTCAGGCAGGATTAACTGCTGTACTCCCTTAGCTTACCTCACTGGCTTTAATGAAATTTTGACAATGGAAAAAATAAAAATCATTATTAAAAAAATTTTGTCTGTCTTAAAAGTGTTAATAATAAATTACATTGACATTCTATAACTTAAAGATCAGTAGCCTCACAGGATTGGTAGTTAATTAAGTCTTCTTTAGCAGCAGTGCAGTATATAGTAAAGATGAGTTTTAGGACTCGAGTTCAAATTCTGTATGTACTTCTGATGGGCAAGGTGTCTGACCTGTATCAACCCTATCTGTAAAATGAGGGAGTTGGACTAGATAGCTGTCAGCATCCCTTTAGATTCAAAATTTTCTGTTTTTTTTTTTGTTGTTGTTGTTGTTGTTGTTGCTGTTGTTTTTATTCAGATCATCTTACTAAATTCCAGTGAGCTCATTAGGGCTTTATTGCTGTAATTCATGTTTCTTGTGTGATTCTTCCCTTATTCCCATGAATGTGTTTGCGATACATGATCAGAGAGATTCTAGAAGTTTTATTAGAGTCTTGCCAATGCATGGAAGTATTTAAATTTTTTAAAATTGCATTTGATTCTTAACGTTTTTTTCACTTCGAGATGGAACATTAAATATGAAACCTCATTCATTTGTTAAAGTAGGTAGGCTTTAAGTGGCTCTATGTGATTCCTATCTTTCCCTAGTGGTTCTCCCTGGGGAGACTAAGACCGAGGGCAGGGGACATTTTCCTTGCAATGTTATAGCATGACCCGGCCTGGAACGCTGATGTAGTAAGAGAAGAACCACTGGATTAGGAAAGGAAAGACCTTGCATCTAGACCCCACTCCGAGACTCATGGACGGTGTGCCTTTGGGCAAGACACTGGGCTTTTCCTCCGATGATATTGTTAGCCCCCCTCCAAGCTCACAGTACATCTTTTACAGGTCATCTGTTCTCAGATACATATTGAGGACATCTTTTTCATTTTTTTTTTCTTTGTGCCTTTAGCCTTAATAAAGATAAAATTGCTATTGGTATGTATAATTAACTGTAAAGAATTTTACTTCTCATCAGAACTACATGTCCAGCTGTGAGTAGACTTATAGAGAGGGTGCATTCTGAAAGGATAACTTGTAGAAGTGTATGCACTGAGGAAATCATGAAGCTGGCTTCTTGTAGTTGGGAGCATCATGATGTTTCTGGCAATGTGCACTGTGGTAGAGTGGAAAGAACAGGCGCTGTGGACTCTGGTTTAGGTTTGACTCTAAGCTTCTCATTAGCCAGCTCATGATCTTTGTTAAGTTACTTTACATTTTGAAACTAAGGTTTTTTTTCACCTCTGAAACTGAAGAACCCAGCTCAAAATGTTGTTTGAGACTGTTTGCAAGTCAGCAGAGTACCTGATAAACAGGAGGGGCTCTACAGCAGTATTCCCTGGGTGAACAGGTTTAGAGCATCTAGAAACAGTCATGACAGAAACTGGAATATTTTAATTTTCATCAACTGGTTAATATTGGGAAGGTCATTGAGCCCTTAGATGAATATGTCCTTTGATTTTTTTTTTTTCTTTGATTCTCTAAGGAAAAAAAGCCCAGAATATAAACTCAAAAGGTTCAAATACCAACTCATTTTTCCAGCTATACTTCCATGAGCATATCCTAACTTTTCTGCCTTTCTTTTCTCCCATCTGTATAATGAAGACAATAATACGTCCTTCAAAGGATTGTTACGAGGTTCAAATAATAGCATATGACATTTCTTTGTAGTAATTTATCCCTATACAAGTTTTACCTGGCGACCAACTTGAAACCTAATAGGGCTTTTCTTTTTCTTTTTTTTTTTTTTTTCATTTTCTCAAGCTTTCTTCGCAAGGCCTTCCCTTTCTTGGGATGTGTTAATGTAAGAGAATGAGTCAGAAATTTGCCGTAGTAGAATCCCATCACATTTAGGGAACTGAATGCTCTGTATATTCACGTATATTATCTTATTCAACCTTCACAGTAACCCTGCAAGGGAAACATTATTTTTATTTGACCGACGAGGAAAATGAGCTTTGGAGAATAGTTATTAACTAATAAGTTAATGTTAGTTATTAATATTTTATTGTCAGCATTTGAACTTGGCTCATTTGATTCTAAAAAGCCATGTTCCTCTCACCCTTATGTGCAGCCTCCATCTCATAATTTCTGCCTTCTCTGACTTAGGTTTAGGAAGCATTTATCAGATGTCCTTCGGTGCTGGGTATTCCACTGTAGGCACAGGGAATGCAGCAATACACAAGACACACATATCCCAATTTTCACATGGCCCAGGGTCTGAATGCAGACACATAATTAATTGTAATATCGAACCCTGCTAAGGAAAGCACAGGATATTAGGTGATTATGTCAGTGGTTAGTCATTTTGTATTTAAAGAGTTTCCTCTGAATAGTTGACTTCTGTTGGTTTCAGGTATCACGATATAATCTTAGCACATTATAATTATAAAGTAGTTCTGGTGTGGGGCTGAATGTAACATCGTTTATTTCTATAACTTAAAAAATTGCTAAAATATTCGTATTAAATTCTTATAATTTGTTGAGTGCTTTCCATGCATTCTTTCGTTCAATCTGCATAATAGCCCTGAGAGAGGGCACTATGGTGTCCACTGCACAGTTGGAGAGGCTGGCAGAGGTTTAGGTTGCTTGCCTAAAGTGATACAACTAAAAAGTGGCAGTATTCTTCTGATTCTAGAGCCTACATTTCCAAAACAAGTTCATTCAGACAGGTGTGCATATTAGAAAAGTTTAAATCTATTTCTTTTTTTCAAAATTGAAATACTATGACTTTTTAATCCTATTTTGTCGTTTTTAGTTTACATAAAAATCCATTTTTGTGATGTATAGTTTTATGAGTTTTGACAAATGCAAAACTCATATATCTACTACTACAGTCAAACTAGAGTTCCACATGTTCCTGCAGTCTTAGTCGGATTCGTTAACCACTGCGCCACAACGGGAACTCCTAGTTGTGTTCTTTTCAAAATTGTGTTTGGGAGTTCCCGTCATGGCACAGCAGGAAAAAATCAGGAACCATGAGGAACCATGAGTTGTGGGTTCGATCCCTGGCCTCACTCAGTGTATGGGAGATCTGGCATTGCCATGAACTGTGGTGTAGGTCGCAGATGAGGCTGGGATCTAGTGTTGCTGTGGCTGTGGTGTAGGCTGGCAGCTGTAGCTCTGATTAGACCCCTAGCTTGAGAATCTCCATATGCCGTGGGAGTGGCCCTAAAAAAAAAAAAAAAATCAAAATTGTGTTTGCTGTTCTTGTTCCTTTGCCCTACTACATAGATTTTGCTCTTGTAGCTCCTTGGCTTTTGATATCTATAGAAAAATTCTACTGGGATTTGGATTAATACTGGGTTGAATATGTAAATCAGTTTGGGGAAGGTTGACATTTTTACAGAATTAAGTCTTTCAGGCCATGAACACAGTACATCTCTTTGTTTCAGACTTTTTAAATTTCTTTCTTCTGTGTTTCGTGGTCCTCAGCATACAATTCCCATAATATTTTGTTAGATTTATATCTAAATTTCCTGGGGTTTTTTGTTATAAGTATAAATAATACAGGGAAAAAATTAAATACTATTTTTTTCATGATTTTTACACTAATTTATAATTTTTGTTTTCTAAAAGTATTTTCCTATCATTTAAGATCTTTAGCAAGTAAAAGATTGTGTCTTGATGTTTCTTCTTTGAGTCTTCATCTGCTTGTGATCTCATGGCTCTTGCACTATTTTGTAATTATGATGTCAAGCAGACAGCTTCAAAGGCTGTATCTGGGAGGATCTGAAAAGCGCTCTTCCCTGTTCAGGTGGATTAACTTTGAGACAGAATCCATGTTTCCTTCTTTCAACAGCTATCATGGGCATTTTAGAATGTCTTTTGTTTTGCTTTGCATTTGAGAATACAGTTCACCTTCTTTTACTTCAGAAAATCTAGTTTTAAGTATGGACATTAACTTTCAGCTTGATAAAAACAAGGCTCTGTAGTAGACACTGTAGAAAAAGAGGACATTTTCTGGGTCTCTACTCTTTTCTTTTTTTGGTCTTTTTGCCTTTTCTAGGGCCGCTTCCTCAGCATATGGAGGTTCCCAGGCCAGGGGTCTAATCGGAGCTACAGCTGCTGGCCTATGCCACAGCCACAGCCACGCCAGATCCAAGCCGCGTCTGTGACCTACACCACAGCTCATGGCAATGCCAGATCCTTAACCCACTGAGCAAGGCCGGGGATCGAACCTGCAACCTCATGGTTCCTAGTTGGATTCGTGGACCACTGAGCCACAACGGGAACTCCATGGGTCTCTACTCTTTGATAACGAAATAAGAAAACATTTTCAGGAAAGGAAACAGCAGCTGTTACCTTCATTATATTCCTTTCAGTGGTTCTGTGCCATCTCCTGCTCATGTGTTACTGTCGTGTACTATGCATACTTGGAGTACAGCCAGGGAAAGAGAAGCTATCAGGCCTAGATCTTCCAACATCCATCATCCTGCAAAATTCTTGTGACAGTTAGGTAAATTAAGGTGACAACACTAAGTTTCAGAGTGATAGTGATCAGACTAAGGTTCAGTGGCTGCATGGAAGGCATGACTTGAACACAGGCCCTTGACCGTCAGAGTCCTTGGTCTTCCCCAATCTGCTCTCCAAAAGGGTCTTCTCCACTCTTATTACCTCACTGGGCTAGCTTTGGAGTGATGGGAATCCTTTGAAATTTTGCTGAAAGCTCCAGGAAGAAACTTCAAAAAATGTTTTTGGATAGCCTTATAAAGTTTGATAAACATTAAAAGTTTTCACAAAACCCCTTCTATGACTCTGGAGCCTCAGTTGAAAATCCATTCTCAAGACCTCTTCTTTATGCACTAATTATCAAGACCACCCAGTACCGTATTTTCTCCTATGACACTTGGATGCTAATTCAACATTACCTATCTTGGTGCTTGCATATGGGCAACTGGTAAAAGCCTGAAGCTCTTCCTTCTACTACTCTTCATTCATTCTTTTCATTCTTTCGTGCTCTGTGCTGGATGTTGAGGATTCAGCTATGAATAAAGCTCTACCCCTGTCCTTAAGGGCTTCATGGACCAATGCATTTCAGAAATAGCCATGCTTGGAATGGCTAAAGTTCATTCAAATGGTGTGGAGAGGCAGCTTGGAGTAGTGGGAGAATCTGGATTCATAGTCAGATTAAATCTTAGGCAAGTTATTATTGAATTATCCTAGACCTTTGTGTAATGAAATAATGATATTAACACCTGCGTTACATCCTTTCTAAATGAGGGCTTTTCTTGGTAAAATGACTTTTCCCAGAAGATTAGTACACATAAAGACTTCAGAAGAATGACTGTTGAAGTCTAAGCCCTGAGTAAAGTTTAGTCATTATTAGCGATTAAAAACTTTTTATCGGGGGTTCCCTTTGTGATGCAGTGGGTTACGAATCTGACTGCAGTGGCTCAGGTCTCTATGGAGGTGCATGTTCAATCCTCAGCCTGGCACAGCAGGTTAAAAGGATCCAGTGTTGCTGCAGCTGCAGTGTAAGTTGCAGCTATGGCTCAGATTCAGTCCCTGGCATGGGAACTAACATGTGCCTTGGGTGTAGCCATTTAAAAATAAATTTGGAGTTCCCATTGTGGTTTAGTGGGTTGAGAATCCAACATAGCATCTTCATGTGGGTTCAATCCCTGGCCTTGCTCAGTGGGTTAAGGATCCAGCATTGCTGCAAGCTGTGGCATAGGTCACAGATACAGCTTGGATCTGGTGTTTCTGTGGCTGTGATGTATGCCAGCAGCTGCAGCTCTTTATGCTGCATGAGCAGCCATAAGAGGAAAAGAGAAATAAACAAATAAAAATATTATTAAAATGTTTTTTATTCAACAAATATTTGAGGGTGAGTTGGCACCTATTAATGGAGATAGACCTGTAGAGAAATGTCATAGTGCAACTCAAATTTCTATATTTAAGATCTGTATTTGCTAATATCCAGCAAAATTTTACTGAAAATGGATTTAAGTACTGAGTAGAAATTTTATTTGGCTGTGCCGTGTTTTTCTTCCTTGCTAAAAGCTGTGCTTATTTTTCTTTTGTTATTTGCTATTTACCTGTTAGAATCCAGTTTATAAGCGCCCACATAGGTATTTATTTCCTCAGGAGGAAAACTGCCTCAAGATTTCCATGGCATAATTTGTGACAGGATTAAGTTATGCTACCTTTGAAGTCAGTCAAAGTCTGAAAGCACAAGAAGTTGTTTACAAAGGAGCCCATCGATTCTCCCTCTTTCTCTGGAAGCATCCGAGCAGTGAGACTCACACAGTCTGTTTGGCACAGTGGCTGCTCTCAGCTGGCCGGGGGCCCTCCTGCTGCTGGGCAGAGAGAGGATGTACCAGAGCCCTGCTTGTAGCTGAGCAGAGCCTGCCTGTAGGTCTGCTTGTGGTTAACGGGGGCCTTGCAACTGTGTACCACAGCCTCTGGTTTCGTTGCAATATCTTTTCCTTAATATTTTCCATCTGGCCAACAATGACCTATAAAGACAGACACAAACCAGGGTTTGAGTTATGAGGAGTGTGATGCTAAAATGCTTCCAAATCACACTCTAGAACCTGTAGTTGTGGGCAGCTGCCTTTGCATACTGGAGAAAAGGCAACTTTTCTCAAGTTGGTTTGCAAAGCATTCAGTCACATCAAAGACCCGAGCCATTCAGCTTTTAAGTGTCTTAAAAGGCTTTGTAAATTCTGTCTCTGAATGTTACTGAATTTTAGCATTTAACCCACAATTATGCCACTAATATTAAAACTTTTTGAGGAAAAATATAATGAGGATCATGGGAGAGTTTTATATTCAACTTTAAATTTTTGGTCATATTGAAATCTTTAATAATTAGTGAGGCTTGGGGCATACATAATTGGCATCATTGCACTCTGAATGGCAGTACAATTGCACGGATGTTTTACTATAATCTTAGAATTCATTGAAACCAAGATTTCAAAAATGACTAAGAGTTGCCTTTTAATTTCTCTTTGCTAAGAATTTTCCTATAGATGCATTTGTTAATGACTTTTGAGCCAGATTGAAATGTTATAAAATAAAGCCATTTTCATGTTTTTGAGTCACTAAAAACCAATTTAGAATGTTAGTCAAAATTAGAATGCAAGTTCGGATTTTGACAATTCTGTATCAGCTATGAAAACACTTGGGGGTAATTTGTATTTTTACAGCTTGGTTCTTAGAGGAATTGCTAACCATCTTAGTCTTTTTATTCTTAGAATATCCTTTAGACTAAGAAAAGTGAGTTGCTCCTCCCTTTTTTAGAGGACAGACCTGTGCTCAGAGAGGTTATGGTCTGGCCTCAGTGGCACAGCCTTGATGAAAAGGCTGGGGAGGCCTGGCCAGGCACTTTGATGCTCAGACCTCAAGTCCATGCTGCCACCTCCTGTTTGCATCCTAGCTTTCATTTTAAATCAACCAGGCTTTTCTTCTTAAGTGTGCTCAATGGATATTTTTGCAATTTTATGGTCCTCTGCTTCTCTTCCCTTTCTCTCTTTTTCTCGGCTGTCCTCCCTCTCACTCTAGGTGGTGAACTCTTGGTGCCAGAGTTGAGGACAGGTTTGGCCTGAAGCCAGCATTGAGAAGGCAGTGTTTATTTTTCAGTACCACTAAAGGATGAAATTCATACTAAAGTCTCATTAGGAAAGTTTAGGTATGTGTAGTTTTAGAAGTTGATTAGATGTTCCACATCTGTGATCTCCTGGATCTTCCCTCTCTTGTGATGAGTGGCATTTGTTTTATATTGTGGCTTTCAATTTCAACGCCAGGGTTAAGGATGAGAAATACAGGTTAATTGGAGCATTTCAATTGACTTTAAAATGGGAGTGTGTAGCAACCTCTAAGACTGAAAAGGTTAGACCAGTTTGGAGGGAGGGAGGGAGGAAAATTTGGAATTTATTTTATTTATTTTTTTTTAACAATCTGGGCAGCAAGCAAAGATAAAGCTAGAGTAGTCTGTTATTGCCTTATATAACTGATAGTACGTTATATTTATACATGTTCTAGTTAGTTATAGTCCATTCATTCATTCAATAAACATTGATTCACCAAGCATTTACTGCATTTCTGCTGTGACCCAGACCTTGCAGAGATGAGGTGTTCTTGTGGGAGAAGATGGTAGAGCTAACAATTTCAGTGTCATGAGTGTGTAAAACAACAAAGCCCTGGGGGAGGTAGCTCACTTAACTTGATGAAGTCAGGAAGTGAGATGACATGTTATGAGGCAAGTGAGAATGTTATCCAGCTACGTGGGGACTTGGAGTAGGAATGAAGATTAGGAAGAGCAAGCAGAGGCCCAGAACCAAGGGAGCACAGCGTTGCTGCAGAGTGGCAAGTCATTTAGTGTGCATGCAGCAGAGTGGCCTGGGTGTGGAGGACCAGAGAGCAAACATCTTACCTGACACTCATGTTTGGCCTTGAACCTGAAGTCAGTGAAGAGTGACCCGGGAGAATCTTGAGGGAGTGGTATAATCAGATGTGTGTGTTGGAAATTATTTTGACTTCATTTAGAGGAATCAGCCAGAGGTGAGGAGGGAAGCTGTGGAGGCCAACATTGAGGCAGAGAAGGGAGGAAGAGTTGAGTTGCAGAGTGAGGGAGTCTTGCAGTCTAAGGCAGAAGACAGTTCTCACCTAGCAATACACTTGGAAGGAATATTATTCTGTCTTGAAGGCCTATAATCTAATGGACGCTTTAATTTTTTTTTTTTTTTTTTTTTTTGGTACTTAAATCCCTAGCATTTTGGCTTTTGTTGAATGAATGCCATTTCTTTTGGGCAAGGTGGCAAATTTAGTCTTCTGATTCCATTTTGCTTAAACTAGTATTGTTTGTCTTTTCCAAGTATACACTCAAAAATAGCAGGACTGAGGCAGCCCACACATATACTGGGTGGCAGCAGGAAGCCAGTATTGGATTTTAAAATTTGCCATAGATAAGCAAGAGTCAGTTGTAAATAATTACGGATGAAACCATTTAAAAAAAAGAAGATGCTAACTCTGCCAAGATTAGTCTGAAAAGGTTTGAATGTATTTTAAATAGCCCTGATGGTTAGAAAAGCGATCATTTGTTTGTACCAGTTGTGGGGCCTTATAAAAAGACTGTATTTTGATGATTGAAAGGATTGGAGGGGCAATTCTTCTGATCTTTTGCTAGACTGAGCTGGGTCCTCTACTTTGATGACATTTGAAGTTGCAGGCCTATTAATGAGAGCACTTAACTGGTCTCAGAACAATCTTTCTTCATCTTCTTTTCACCTTTGTTCATTTGGGGCCCCTGTTTGGCCCCTCAGCTTGCACAGACCTTCCTCCCTTACAGAATAAGAGCATTTCCCCTTGAGGCTCAGACCATCTGAGTCTGCTGCCTCTTCTGTCCGCCCACCAGCCCCTCTTGTTTTCTCTGTTTTTCCCAAGACTTAGCTGAGGGATGGGGGGAAGAAAACCTTTTTTCCTCTCTTGCCAGTACATTATACCTGCTCTCAGGGGCCTTTCCCTGTTTGAATAGGTGTGATTTTATGCTACATTCTGGAGTTGAAGGTGCACTCTTTAAAGGAAAGTTCAAATATTTAATTGATGATCATAGCACAGAGGGAGCAGAATAATTGAGAATAATGTTCATTTCAGGATGGAAATTGGAGCTAACCCTTAATTAAGAGCTGAGGTAGTGTGGCACAGTGGGAGGAGAGCAGCTTTTGAACCAGCAGACTTGTGTTCAAGTGTTGGCATCCTCATTTGCCAGATTTGTAACTTTAGGCAAATACCTGAGTTTCATATTCTTTCTCTTTAAAATGGAGATTAATAATTCCAGTAGGATCTTCGTTGTTAGAAGGATGAAGATGAAATAAAATGATAGATGTTAAATACTAGCTCTGTGTTTGACACTGAGCACGTGCTCTCTGGAGGGCAGTTGTCATCATGATTTCATCCACAGCACTGGCAGTGTAGTGCCATGGAGAGAATGGGTTTGGGAGTCAGGACAATGTTTCAGTCCTGGCTCAGCCACATTCCAGCAGCATGAGTCATGCTGAGCAGCAAGGTACTTAGTCTCTCAGAGCCTTAACTTAGAGAATGAGAGTGGTGATTCCTACCTTACAGGGCTGTGAAATAATGAACGTAAAGCACTAATACAGACCCTGGGCAAATCTTGGACACCCCCATTTTAGTCCTTTGTTACTATCATCTGGGCTCTTCTTTGAAGGGAACATTTTTCTAGCAAAGCCTCTAATTCCAATGGCAATTCAGCTGTGGTCCCAAATTTTGATTTCTCTTAGTGTTACTGCAGCCAGAGAGCACTCAGAAAATAACCATCCTAGTGTTCCTCTGGACCTGGAATGTATGAGGAATCAAATGCAAGCATATAATCCCCGATATGAATCTTTGTAGGAGACTCTTGTTTCAACTGACTTGAGAAATTGCGCTGAGTATGGAAAAGATGTCAGAACTTTAGCCAGAGCTGCAACTATAATCACATTATTTTGCTGCTGCTCAGTGGAGCTAAGAAAGCTTAAGAGTATTACCATCTGGGCAAAGCCATCCAATGGTGAACTGTGAACTGCTTACCAAGTTAACAGAAACTCTTGCTACCTCATTCATTAATTAGGCCTTTATGGCACACCTTCTCTTGGTTGCCTAGCAACCATAATAGCAGTCATTAAATTCTGTCATTTTGTATTAACCCTTTGGCCCTGGGTGGATTGGGAGCCCCCACCTTAACACTAATGCATTTTACATTAGTACATCTACCTGGGAAATCCCATTCCCTTGACACATAAGCTGTAAAGAGCAAATAGCCAGATTCCAAAAACAGAAAATTTTCCTTTTTTTCCTTCACATTAGTGTATGTGCTTTTAAGGCTTTACAAAATGTATCTGTCAGGATGGAGGCCATTTTCCAATTTGCTGACAGACAGACATAACATACACCCAGCAAGATGAAAAGACAGCTAGTTTCCCAGAAAACAGGAGCTGCCTGTGACTTCTGTGGGCTTATGGAGGAAGGAGCCGGTGTGAAAACCAGATGGGAGATTTGTTAAGAGTTGTATGTTTCCAAAATTCCTTTTGTAGCTGCTTTACAAAAATTTGGACTGTGCATGCTAGAGCTATAGGGCCATTCCAACAGCACACAGTTTGGCATCTCGGAGATGGATTAGAATTGTAGGAAATAAACTGAGCACTCTGGCAAAAGCTGGAGGAAATGAAGTGGCTAACGGGTAACCTTTGGGAAACTGTGAGGGGCTCCAGCAGTGCTCTGACCACTCGGCTACTCACAATTCTGTAAGTATAAGCAAGGTGTAAAAGTCCTAAATTAAAATAGGGTTTAGGAATTAAAAATGGTGTAGATCCTGTTTTTTTTTTTTTTGTCTTTTTTGTCTTTTCTAGGGCCCCACCCGCAGCATATGGAGGTTCCCAGGCTAGGGGTCTAATCAGAGCTGTAGCCAAAAGCCTACGGCAGAGCCACAGCAACACAAGATCCGAGCCACGTCTGCAACCTACGCCACAGCTCACAGCAATGCCAGATCCTTAACCCACTGAGCAAGGCCAGGGATCAAATCCACAACCTCATGGTTCCTAGTTGGATTTGTTAACCACTGCGCCACGATGGAAACTCCAAGATCCTGTTTTCTTGAGTGGACTAAAATGATTTGGGTCATGTGTGGTAAAATAATTCAACTTCATAGAAATACTTACTTTTCTCTTAGTGGAAAAAAAATAGGAAATTAGGTTTTGGTGTTGGACAAACCTAGGTTCAAATCCCCATTCCAGCCAGTAGCTGTGTGATCTTTCACAGTTGGCTTTGTTTTTGAATTCCATTTCTTTACCTATGAAATGGGGATAATCATTTCCTTTCACAGCACTGTTACAGGGATTAAATGAGTTGCACTCTACACATCTCGTAGTCAAGTCTTGGCCCATGGTATAGATTCTATTCTTTCTTTTTTGTTTTAGGGCCACACCTGTGTCATGTGGAAGTTCCTGAGTTAGGGGTCAAATCAGAGCTGCAACTGCTGGCCTACGCCACAGCAGTGTGGGATCCCAGCCACATCTGCGACCTTTACCACAGCTCACGGCAGCCCCAGATCCTTAACCCCCTGAGCGAGGCCAGGAATCGAACCCGCGTCTTCATGGATGCTAGTTGGGTTTGTTTCCACTGAGTCACAATGGGAATTCCTCTATTCATTTTTTTCAACAAATGAGTATTGGGACTACAGTGGTGATCAAGAAAATCTCCACTCATGAAATTTACAGCTATGCTCAGTATCAGAGCCTCTTTGTCCCTCAATTTCCCAGTGAAACCCTGAGAAGGTGTTACTTATCCAAGGTCGTTTGATCAGAGCTGAGAGTAGTATGTGGGTCACCCGACTAATCTGGTGGCCTTTCCTTTAAATTTTATATGTAATGCCACCAAGCACTGCCAAATTTCTTGGCTTGTAATGTGACTATGTATTTACTCTTTCTCAGTGTTTGCTACATAGTAACTCTAGCAGGCAAAAGGAAAAGTAAAATAGGAAGTGAATAGCCACATTCACTCATCAAGTCAGAGTGTATATATCAGGCTAAAAACTAGGTTATGTATTTGTATTTATCGTTCATGTGATTATAGTAAGTTGGCCCCAACTTTAAAATGTTGGCATAGTTTATTGAGAAGCTTACACAAAAATTTATTCCTTATGCCTCTGTCCCACCACGAGTGTATGTGATACTAACAGGATCTGGGATTTTAAGTGGCTACTGTTTGTTAACAAAGCAGTAACTTCCCTGAAGGAGTTTTGTGAGTTGGGAGAACTCACAAAGGCAATTAATTTTGTTCTTCAGAGCAGTGCCTTCACTGCATTAGTTTGCACTTCATGCAAGCTTAAATTATAACCCAGGAGCCAGCCGTACCATGATCCGATTTGATATTTAGTTTTGATTTTATTAGTAGTTGTCTTTAATAGATGTCTTGTCATGTAGGTTTCCTGATTATTAGTAATTTAAATTGACTCTGAGAATGAAAGGAAACCACAGGCATGAAACTGATGGACTGTGACTACATCAGTCTTCGAGCTTTCAAGACAGCTGTGATGCCTTGGCATGCTCCCTTCGTTCCCCCCTTTCCTTTTAAAGCTTTGAACACTCTTTGCGTTAATGCTGAAAATGAGAGCTTGATACTGTTACTGTATGGGAACCTTTAAAAGCAAATGGGCATCGTAAGTGTTCTTTCCTCTCTGAAGGTAAGTGTTGTCCATGGGTCTGTTCCCTACTTGATCAGGTCTAATTTGCACCCCGGAGTAGAGATCTGTGAAGGTGCTAACCGAGAAACAATTATTGCAGGAAAAGTAATTTCCCTTGTTCTTATGCTGTGCCTTTCTGCCACTCTCTAGAATGTCTTACAGTGTCTTTGTTAAGGGAGTACATGAAAATGTGCTTTTCTCCACTGTGCTTTTGGTATTGACCAAGATGACATATGTCCTGAAAGAAGCTGTTCCTTAGAGCAGTTCAGGGCAGCACAAGTCATGCCTCTACGGGACTTTGGTTTTGGCTTTAAGATTCTGTGCTGGAGCATTAAGTTCCCTGAGCTCCAGTCCTACAGATTATAGCCCTAGAATCTGGGTCCCTTGGGTAGATTCAGCTTGGTTTAAATCTAGAGAAGTGCTGCCCAACCTCTGAAAACCAACTCTGGCAGTTTGCTAAAGAATTCTACTTAACTCCTAACCAAGCAT
Organism: Phacochoerus africanus; assembly: GCF_016906955.1. NCBI lineage: Eukaryota > Metazoa > Chordata > Mammalia > Artiodactyla > Suidae > Phacochoerus > Phacochoerus africanus. The sequence goes on along the minus strand of NC_062545.1, from coordinate 268,202,407 downwards.
GTATTGAACACCTTCCTTGTTCAGGCATTTCTTTAGGGGAAGGAAGTAGGTTGTTATATGGGTACCTGAAAGATGGAGGAGCTGTGCTCTCTGTCTTCAGGCAGCTCAGTCTCTGATGGGATCATCTGACCAAGGCAAGTGTATAGGTTAGTGAGTTTTAGAACATCATGCTAGTGATATGCTGCCAGCTCAGGGTCTCTAAGCCATAGAGTTACTTTTTGCAACAATGTTATATTCTCATTTCTCTTGCTAATCCAGAAAAATTAAGCTGTAGACAAAACATATATTGGAAGTCAGTGAAAAGATAATTTTTAAGTCAGTGATACCTGTTATTGAGAAATGTTTGTTCTTGGCAACCAACCTGTGGACTCATCAATAATGAAGAGAGAGCCTAGAATGGAGTCCATTTTCAATTGATCTATTCTCCCCAACCTTCCCTGTTGTTCTGTAGTTGGGGTGATGTGCAGGTAAACGAAAATGTATGAAATTGTGCTGCTTTTCTCATGCCAGAGCACTTATGATGCTCTCTAGTGATAGTGCTGGCTCTGAGAGTTTTTGTCTCTCCAACGTGTTAGTGGGCATGGTGGCCTGGAGAGAGCCACCTCCATGCTTTCTCAGCCTTCCCCACTGCTGGGGCTGGTATCTGTGGCTAAAGTGTCATATGGAAGGGAATGCCAGTCCCAGCTCAACAGAATGACTTTCTGAGGCCTTCTGATGAAGCAGTGCTGAGGGTTGAGGGCTGGTCTCTACACCTGCCAGCTGTACATTCTCAAGCATAAAATGCCACTGCTTTGTCTTTACCTTTTTTTTTTCTGTCTTTTTGCCTTTTCTAGGGCCACTCTTGGTGGCATATGGAGGTTCCCAGGCTAGGGGTCTAATTGGAGCTGTAGCTGCCAGCCTATGCCACTGCCACAGCCACATCAACGCAGGATCTGAGCCGCATCTGCAGCCTACACCACAGCTCACGGCAACGCCGTATCCTTAACCCACTGAGCAAGGCCAGGGATCGAACCCGCAACCACCTCATGGTTCCTAGTAGGATTTGTTAACCACTGCGCCAAGACGGGAACTCCTCTCTTTCTTTTGCTTTATCACCTGCTAGGCAAGAATACTTAAACACACTATTTTAAAACTAATTTTAAAAGTAAAATTCAGTTTTTAGGTGACTTCTGTCTATAAGCTATTGGTCTAGCTTTATAAAGGGACATCATTTTGTGATTTTTTTTTTTTTTTTCCCTTCTCTCCCTATATGTGAAGATACAGCGGCTAAGTCAGATCAAGAGTCAGTTCTCAGCTCATGTTTTATGAACTGTATATCCCTGGGCAAGACATTTCACTTCAAAATCTCAGTTTAGGGATAATAGTGTTAATTAATTATTATCCTCTCATTGTGAGACTTAAATATACTATATATAAGAATTACTGGCATATCGTGATGTTTGATATAGTCTGTCTTTTTTTTTTTTTCGTATTCTCACTCTCTTCATTGTAAAATGTATTCATTATATTTACCCTGATTTGTAGTAGAACTGTATAGTTCTAAATGCCATAATAAGGAATTTGTGTAAAGCTGCGATGAAAAGCCCTAAGTCCCGTAGTACTCGTATGAACAGTTGCTGCAGGAAAATGGAAATGCTATTCTGAATTGACCTAAACCAGTGGTCCTGCACTCTAATCTCTGATTCCCAGATGATAACAGATGTCTCTTAAGTGATTCCAGGTGTTCTGAACATAGTGAAATCTCTTATCTGCCACCTCCACAGTTACTCCTTAAAGTTCTTTTATATTGCCTCTTTAATAGTATTTGAAGGATTGGGATTCCTTGACAGCTGTTGGAACTCTAACTCCCTACTTGAAGGGATGCTGCTTTTAGTCCTCAGGTGATCTCCAGACTTTCATGCTGTACCGTTTGATTCGGGCCCACATGCCAAATAGTTTTAATATGTTCTTCTTTTTTATTAAACAGATTTTGTCATGTCCAGGAGATTTCCTGCTGGTAGCAGCTCTAACTTTTTCTCTCCATCAAGGCATTCCCTGCCCCTTGTTAACTCTCGGCCAGGGATTTTCTGCATATTTCTGTTCACAGTATTCCTGTTGGCATCCTGTAGACTGTGAAGTCTTCTCTGACCACCGTCAGGATTCAGTACTCCCTTTTCCATAATTTAGTGTTTTATGCATATTTGTAGTTTCAGGCCTTTAAAGACCCATATTTACTTTGGGGGAAATTCTTATTTGTCAGATCTGAGCTTCTCTTCTGCAGCAGGAGCTCTGAGGTATCTAGGGAGAACTTTCTGTCAAATCTGACGGAAACATGGAAGGCAGAATGATAACAGTTACAGAGTTGGACTTGATTTCTAAGCCCAGCTCCACATTTTAATAGCCTTACAACTTTGGACTAGTTACTTTTGCCTTCCAAGTTTTGTCACATTAGGCTGTATTTATTTTGTTTTTAATCCTATCCTAAACACAGTTAAAAGAAAGAGAGTGGAAATATTGGCCTTCCTGCCACTAGAGGAGACACAGACCTTTCCCATGTTGTAACACAGGTGACATAGATATTCTTACCTTGTAACAAAAGAGGAGGAGGCCAAAATGACTGTAGATTTGTATACATCTGATGCCTGACCCATGTAATTGTCATCATGGTGCTAGCAATGGCTAATATTTATGGTGTTCTGACTCTGTGCCAGGCACCATTCTAAAAGTTCCAAATATGCTGCTTCTGAACTTTCACAACTACCTGTGAAGTTGCTACTATTCTTATGTCCAGTTTAGAAATGAAAAAAACCAAAGCAAAAAGAGGTTAAATGACCTGTCCAAAGGACAAAACTAGAATAAGAACATAGGTGATCTGGTTCCAGAACGAAGATATCCAGAGGTGTTTAATAAATAGTGAATGAATGAATGAAAGCTGTTGGAAAGTCGAAGCAATTCCTGTCAGTCACTGCCCTCCCCCACCCCTCCTGCGTGCCTCTCTCTCTCTCTCTCTCTTTCTCTTTTCTTGTTGAAGTAGGTGGTGAAGTCAGATAGTGAGAGTAAGGAAGAGTGTGTATAGAGATTAGATGTTTGGATAATGGAGAAGATTTTAATAGTTATGTAGGCTAACTAGTGAAAAAAGAATTGCTAGGTGGTGTTGAAGGCTTACTTGATGCTGTAGACTTTTTACATGGAGAATTTTTAGAGGTATAACATATTAGTGGGGACTTTTTCCCCCAGCTGTATATATCAGCCTGAATAGAGGCACAGAGAATTGTCTATATTTGGATTCTTTCAGAGATAAGGCATTTCCATACATACATGATGAAAGGCCAAGAGACGGGACCTTTAAGGTCTTGTTATGATGTACCTCTTGGATAAGGCAGGGGTGAAGAAGACAGGGTCTGATGAAGGGAGAGTATGAAGAGACTGTTGGTGATGAGGGTTAGGAACGGGTATAGTTGGAGTCGTAAGGTGGGTAAACACCGAAGATAGGAAAGTAGGCTTAGAACTGAGGAGTCTTAATTTGGCAATAGGAAGGTCAAGGGGAGACTAAAGTTGGAGATGGCTGAGGTGCAGTAAAGAAGGTGGTCAGAAACATTATGGGTCACTGAAACACCTGAAAAGTCAAATGTGCAAGTGGTGTTTCCCAGTAGTAGTGGAGTTGGAAGATGTAATTTTATTGAATTCATGTATGAATACTGATGTACATTTGCTTATGCATTTTTGTACTAACAATTCTCAAATACCTGATACTCATCCAAGATAGATGGGAGAGATAAATTGAAATAATATCTTCCAATATTTTTTAGTTAGGTTATATTTTCTAGGGGGTATGAGGTCCCTAGCAACATTTTTAAGTTATCTGAATTTCTTAAAAGCTCAAACCAAATTATGTGTGATGGTGAATTTTCTTTCGATAAATTACCTTTACGATACTTGACAGTGCAGCTGCCCTTGGGTTGTCTTCCCTTGTCTGGTGAATGACCAGAAAGGATTCCCTAGAGTGATAGTTTTATTGAACTTAGCTTTCAGAATTTGGCATTCAAACTCAAATAGTGATTTTCTGATCTGTAACTGAACAAAAGGCAACTCTTAATACACAGTGCCTTGTTACAAAAATCTGCTCAGTGGTAAAAAACAAAATAGAACAGGGAGTTTACATTGTGGCTGAGCGGGTTAAGAATCTCACTGTCATCCATGAGGATGCAGGTTCAATCAAGCCAAGATATAGGTTGCAGACGTGGCTCGGATCCAGCGTTACTGTGGCTGTGACTTAGACCTGCAGTGGCAGCTCCACTTTGACCCCTAGCCTGGGAACTTCCATGTGCTGCAGATGCAGCCCGAAAGAAAAAGAAAGAAAAAGAACAATCTCTTGCATCATATTGCTCAGTAATAACCTTTTCTTCATTTTCTTTATTTTTTAATTGAAGTGTAGTTGATTTACAATACTGTGTTGATTTCTGTTGTACAGCAAAGTGATTCAGTGTACACACACACACGTTTTAAAAAAATACTCTTTTCCATTATGGTTTATCATGGCACAATGAATATAGTAGGATACTGTTGATTATCCCTTTCATGTATAATAGCTTACATCTGCTAACCCCAACCTCCCACCACATCCTTCCCCACCTCCTTCCCCTTGGCAACCACAGGTTTGTTCTCTACGCCTGTGAGTCTGTTTCTGTTTCATAGATATATTCTTTTGTGTCATTTTTTATATTCCACATGTAAGTAATAGCATATGGTATTTGTCTATCTCTTTCTGACTTACTTTGCCTAGTATCACAATCTCTAGTTGCATCCATGTTACTACAAATGGCATAATTGCTTTTCTTTGTTAAATGTTTGGGTAGTATTCCATTATATATATGTACCACATCTTCTTTGTCTATTCATCTGTTGATGGACATTTACGTTGATTCTGTGTCTGGGCTATTACAAATAGTGCTGGTATGAACATAGGGGTGCACATAGCTGTGTGAATTATAGTTTTGCCTGGATATATGCCCAGAAGTGGGATTGCTGGATCATATGGTAACTCTGCCCTTAGTTTTCTGAGGAACCTCCACTGTTTTCCATAGTGATTATACCAACTTACATTCCCAACAGTGTAGAAGGGGTCCCTTTTCTCCACATCCTCTCCAGCTTTTGTTATTTGCAGACTTTTTGGTGATGGCCATCCTGACTGGTGTGAGGTAGTACTGCATTATAGTTTTGATTTCCATATGTCTAATAATTAGCCCTGTTGAGCATTTTTTCATGTGCCTATTGGCCATGTGTATTTCTTCTTAGGAGAAATGTTTATTTAAGTCTTCTACCCATTTTTTGATTGGATTATTTGTTTTCTTGTTCATTTTCATAATTTTAGATGCATACTTTTTTTTTTTGCAAAAATAAGCATACGAATCTGAATCTAATTTATACAGCTAGGTGAAGAGTTTGGACTTTGAAAGCAGAAGGATGTGAATTCGAAACATTGTCTACCAGTTGTGGCAAGGATTAAATAGCTTCTGTAAGGTAAATATCTGGCACATAGTAGTTGCTGAACAAATTTTAATTTTCCCTTTCTAATACCCATCCCCCTATATTCCATTAAATTTTAGATCATTTGGCTTGAGGAAACCTTGGTTTCAGTTTCCTTAGAGATGGTAGTTGGAAAGTTTGCCATACATTTTCCAGCTCTCCTGAGTAGGGCAAAGTTTTAGGAGAAACTTCAGTAGATACTGTCATAAATACAGTTCACAATGTACATTCTGTCTGTCAGAATTGGCTACTGCAGAGATGATGGGTGGACAGTAGCCATTGTTGAGCAGTGGGTCCTATACCAAAGACATACTAAGCTTTGATGCTAGTGGAAAATGGGCCTTTGCAGAAAACTTAAAGCAATAGGGGAAAGTGCCTGGAGGAAAGGGGAGGGAGGTAGGGATAACTTCTCAGATCAAGTTCAGAAGTTAGCAAAGCAGAATCAGTTCCAGGCCAGTCATAGAGAACTGAGGGAAATCCAGTCTGGGGAGAATGAGGCAGGAAAGCCCTCAGAACAGAGAGCTGATTCCTATATGAGAATCAATGCTTGATGAATACAAAAAAATCCATCCCAGGGGTACCAGAACAAGGAACATAATTTCTCACTTGGAAACTGGGGTGCTAGTGCTCAGGCAGGGATTTTGGCTACTGAGAATGCTAAAAGAGATGGAAAACAAGCCTACAACAGTTTTTCCTTTTTCTTTTTAAAAATTTTTTCTCTAATTATGTAATCAATACATACTGATTGCTCATCCTTCTGCCCCTGCCAAATTGAAAGTATCGTAAGAAAATATAAGGGGGGGGGAACATAACCCTCTGGTGCATGTAACAATTATGACATATTTTTTGAGTGTTTTTTCACATATGTACTTATGATATTTTTATATGGTTATTGAAATTTTTTTCCAGCCATGAATATACTTAGGCTTTTAAATAAATGTATAGCATATCAGAAGATTGCAGAAAGTGACCTATAATGCCATATATGGAGTTCCCATTGTGGCTCAGCAGTAAATGAACTCGACTAGTATCCATGAAGATGTAGGTTCGATCCCTGGCCTCGCTCAGTGGGTTAAGGATCCGGTTGTCACAGACGTGGCTTGGACCTGGCATTGCTGCAGCTGTGGCATAGGCTGGCAGCTGAATCTCTGATTCAACCCCTAGTCGCTTGGGAAGTACTGTATGCCACGAATGCAGCGCCCCCCCCCCAAAAAAAACCGAAAAATACCCCATAATGCCATCTACCCAGAAACTTGGGTTTTCAGAAATATTATGCAGATAGTATATCAACATTTTTGTAAGTCATTCAAATCATGCATAAATATTTAAATAATGTGGATAAAATGCAAGTCTTCTTTAACCACCCCTCAATTCCAGTGCCCTATCCAGAATAGAACTGCATGGTTGTTACATGTATTATTTGGTGCATGTGAAAGAATAAGACAAACATATAAAGAATGATAAAATGAACACCTGAGAATCTACCGCCTTGCTTATTAACATGACCAGCGGCCTTAAAAACTACTATTGATGGACACGTATTGTGTGTTTTCTATAATAAACACTACTGTTATGAACAATCAGAAGATAAATTCTGCAGACTCCTACTACCACATCTTCTGACCCACCTGCAAGTTTGCCCATATATTGTTTTCTCTCCTGTTATCACAGATGCACTTTTCATGTTCTTAGCAAGGGCAAAACCCTTTGTCCCTCTACTAGATCCCATCCCCTTTTACCTACTCAAGATTCAATTCCATTAGCCCTTCCTGTTCTAATCTGGATCATCATTTTACCTTCTCTGTGCTGTACCTTTCCCATTGTTGTTCAAGTATGTGGCTATTTCTCTCATCTTAGAGGGGTAAGTAGGAAACCACTCCATTGAACCAATTTTTGATACATTTCGTCATATCATCCCTAGGGAACACTACTTTCCTGTTTTCCCACTACCTCCCAGGCTTTTCTTTCCTGTCTGCTTTCCCATTTCTTCTATAGCTCCCCATATCTTTTGACAACCTGTGCTCCAGAGCTCAGTCCTTGTTGTCTTTTCTTTTTAAAATATATTTACTCCCTTGATTATATCAAGTGCATGTCATGATTATAAGTACCATCTGACAACTCCCAAAATTAAATATCAACCCCAAACCTGGTCTTTCCCTTACCTCCAGTTGTCTACAGTTCCTCTTCGCTGTCCAAAAGAAAGTTTTATATAATATATTCAAAATTTAGCTTCTGATTTTCTCAATCTTCCCCATCTCAATTAATGGCAATGCTGTCTTTCCATTCAATCATGCCAAAAACCTTGAGCTGTCCTTGACTTTTTTTTCTTGTTGAGTACCCTTGTATCAGATCCATTGGCAGACTGAGTTTTAGCTTGTATTCAAGTATATCTAGGCTCTGATCCCTTCTCTCCACCTCCACTGCTACACCTTAGTCCAGGCTCACAAGATTCTTGCTGGAGTGCTATAGCTAGTTTCCCTGAATTGAGTGTTAACCTTCCAGATGCAGCTGTTCTCAAACAGCATCCCTCATTTGATCCCAGAACACAGAAGAGGATTTGAAGGACTGTTTTCTCAATTCTCTCAACTGATATTTTTCTTGATGTATAGAAAAGTAGTGGGTTCCTTACAAAGGAATACCTAAGACATTAGGTCTCCCTCCCCAGTTTTATTGAGATATAATTAACATGTAACTTTATTAATTTAAGATATATACAACATAATGATTTGATATAGGTATATTATGAATGACCACGATGCATAAAAGGCTTAATTTTTTCCTTAAAATCCTGGTTAAGAGAGAATGATGATGCACAGCATCTGGAGGAAGTACCGATTAGACCATTCCTTGGCCCCAAATCCCCCAATAGTTTCCTTTTGGAAGAAGAGTCTTCCCAGGACAAGTCCCTGCATAATATGGCCACCTGTTTATTCTCCTTATTTCATTTCTATTGCTCCTCATCTCATCCGCTGTGCTCCAGCTATACTGACTTCTGTGTTGTTTCATCTGCCTGTATGCTCTTGCAGATGACTCACTTTTTTTGAGTTGTAGAAATCTTTGTATATTTTAATAATACCAATTCCTTTGTCAAATATTTTGCAAATATTTTCTCCCATTCTTGAGATTGCATATTCATTTTCTTAATGGTGTCTTTTGATGAGCAGAAGTTTGTTGTTGTTGTTTTTACAAAAGTTAATTTATCAATATTTTCCTTTTATTTTAATGATTTCTCTGTTCTAAGAAACTTATGCTTACCCCCAAATAGTGCTCTTATGTTTTTACTTATGTTCTCATCTAGGACATGTTCTTTTATGTTTTCATCTAGAAACTTTATAATTTGACCTTTTGAATTTAAGCCTGTGGTCTATGTTAAATTAACTTTCATACATGTGAGGTATGGTAGTGTTTTGGTTTTTTTCCCATGTGACTGTCCAGTCATTTCAGCATCATTTGTTGTGACGGCTTTCTTTCCACTATTGGATTACTTTGGTACCTTTGTAGTGATTGTGTAAGCATTCTATACCATTGATATGTTTATTTATCCTTATGCCACTCTGTCTTGATTACTGTAGCTTTAGAGTGAATAGTAAAGATTTGGTAGTGTATATGCTCCAACTGTGGTGGTCTTTTTCTAGATACTTTAGATATTTTAGATTCTTTGCATTTCTGTTTATATTGTAGAATCCAGATTGTTGGTTTTTATAAAAACAAAAACATCTGGTGGGAGATTGATTGGAATTATATTGAATCTGTAGTTCAGTTTAGAGAGAAAACATCCTAACAATATTGAATCTTTTTTTAATCCTTGAACATGGCATATCTCTCCATTTATTTGTCTTAAATTTCATTCAGTGTTTTTTATTTCTGTTTAAAGATCTTGCATGTCTTTTGTTACATTTATTCCTGTGTATTTGATTTATTTTTTACAATGCCTCTAATGGAATTATTTGTTTATTTTATTGTATTTGCCAGTTGTTTGTTGTATGTAGTATACAACTGATTTTTTGTGTGTATTGACCCTTTATCCCGTGACTTACTAATTTGTTATTAGTTCTCATAGTTCTTTTATAGATTCTTTAGGTAATGTAAACAATCATGTCATCTGTATATAGACAGTTTTGCTTCTTCCTGTCAGTATTTTATGCCTTTTATTCTTATTTCTTTTCTTATTGCACTGGCAAGGATCTCTAGTGCCATGTGGAATGTTAAACACAAGTGGTGAAGGTGAATATCTTTATCTTGTTCTCAGTTTTAGAGGGAACAGTGTTTTACCATAAAGTATGAGCTGTAGATTTTTTGCAGAACAGCCCTTAAATTGAAGAAGTTTCCTTCTATTCCTAGTTCATTGGGAGTTTCTGTCAGTAATGGATGTTGTTCTGCATCTATTGCTATAAACATCGATATTTTCCTTTAGTCTTTTAAAAATAAATTACAGTGGATTTTTTAATGTTCTACCAATCCACTTGATAATGATATTTTGTTCTTTTTATATATTACTGGTCTCGATTAGCCAATATTTGATTTAAAATTTTTGTGTGTGTTCATGACAGATATTAAGTTATATATATTTTATAATGGCTTTGTTCAGTATTGTTATCAGAGTTATCTTTCTTCTGGAAGTTTCCACCTTTCTCGTTTAAATCTTTAATCTACCTGGAATTGCTTTCTATAGACATTATACAGTTGGGACCTGTTTTCATTTTTTCCCCCTCTTGGATATCAAATTGCTCCTCTAACATGTCTTGAATATCAGTCTTTCCCTTGGGATTTTTGGTGCCAGGTCTGTCATTGATCAAGTTTTCCAAGTTTGGCTTTTCATTCTGCTGTTAGTTAACCTATCCCCGTACCATAACTTGCTGTATTGATTATGATAGTTTAATTAATACCTGTTACTTTTCTCAAAAATAACCTTTTTTGATTTTCTACGCTTGCATGTAAATTTTAGATTCATTATCAAGTTTCATAAAAATCGTGGTGAGATTTTGATTGGACTTTTCATTGAATACATCTTTATGTTAATTGAGTCTTTCTACCCAGTTTTTGAACATGATGTCAGATTCTTTTGGTCTTATTTTAATAACTTTTAATAACATTTTAAAATTTCTTCCACAATGATCCTGCATATCTTTGGATCACTTTTCCATATGAACTTTTTTATGGCTTTTTGTAAATGGTATATATCTTTAATTGCTTTTTCTGTTCTGTTTAGAAATTCAATTGATTTTTGAATATTGATCTTTTTGCACAGCTGCCTAATTAATTCAAGTAATTTATGATGCTTTCTTTTGAGATTCAGATAGAAAGTTGCATAATTTATAAATGACTTGTTTTGTCTTTTTTTTTTTAGTCTTTTTTTGTCTTTTTTAGGGCCACACCTGCAGCGTATGGAGTGTCCCAGGCTAGGAGTCAAATTGGAGCTGCAGCCACTGGCCTACGCCAGAGCCACAGCAGTGCGGAGCCACGTCTACAACCTACACCAGAGCTCACGGGCAAGGCCAGGGATGGAACCCACAGACTCATGGATGCTAGTCGGACTTGTTAACCGCTGAGCCAGAGCCAGATGGGAACTCCCTGTTTTGTCTTTTTCTTTTCTATTTTTTACACCCTTTTTTAAATTTTCTTGTCCAGTTTTGCTGCCCTGTATCTCCAGTACAATGCCGAGTAGGATAGTGAATATCCTTTTATTGCTCCTGATTTTTTTTTTTTTTTTGGTCCTTTTTTAGGGCCGCACCCACAGCATGTGGAAGTTCCCAGGCTAGGAGTCTAATTGGAGCTGTAGCCACCGGCCTACGCCAGAGCCACAGCAACGCCAGATCCAAGCTGTGTCTTCGATGTATACCACAGTTCATGGCAATGCCAGATCCTTAACCCACTGAGCGAGGCCAGGGATCGAACTTGCAACCTCATGGCTCCTAGTCGGATTCATTTCTGCTGTGTCACGACAGGAACTACTATTGTTCCTAATTTTAAAGGAAGTGTATGTATCCTTCTGGAAATCTGACTAGAATGTGTTAGACTTTTTCATTCTCATATTGCTTATCTTCTATTTCATAGTTGTTCCTTCTATTTTTCTATTTAGACTGCAGAATGGATAATATATCTGGATATGTTTTTTCATTTCACTAATTCTGCTTTTGCTTGTGTCTGATCTTTTCATTTTGTGAAGTTCCATTTTTATTATTTTATAGATCTGCCTGGCTATTCGTGATTTTTTGTTTTCTACTCATTTCCAGTCTTTTCTTAAGTTTTTAAACATATTAAACCGTGTTGTTGTTTTTTGACATATTGTGTCTGATTATTTTAGGTGTCCGTAAAGCTGTATTTGGAGGATTTTTTTCTGAGGCCTTAGTTAAATTTTAGTTCCTCTTTGAAAGATCTATATTTCTTTTCTTTTCCCTTTTTTTTGTTTTTTTTTTTTTTTGTTTTTGTTGTTGTTGTTGTTGTTGCCTTTCTGTCTCTCTTTTTTTCTAGGGCCGTTCTCACGGCATGTGGAAGTTCCCAGGCTAGGGGTTGAATTGGAGCTGTAGCCTCTGGCCTTTGCCACAGCCCCAGCAATGCAAGATCCGAGCCTCATCTGTGACCTACACCACAGCTCATGGCAATGCAGGATCCCTCTGATCGAGGCCAGGGATCGAATCCACAACCTCATGGTTCCTAGTCGGACTTGTTTCCGCTGCACCACTATGGGAGCTCCATGATAGATCTATATATCAGTTGTGCTTCTGTATATCATCTAGGAGTCCTAATAATTATGGTGCTCTGTAAATTTCCTCTTTGCTCTTTTGTTAGACCTTTTAGGTGAATTTGAGTTGCACGTCTATGTAAGAGCATACTTTCAGTTAGAACTTGTCAGTGGAGATGTTTGCCTTCCGCCCTCTGAGAACATCAAGAATGGAAATTATTCTGCTGGCAGAATGTATTCAATTTTTTTTTTTTTAATCCTTCCACTAAAAATGTAGTGCTCCAGCTTTGGGTAGTATTGTTGGGAGGTTTCCAGGCTTTATTTCCTTTCTACTCTGCCTTCTAACTCCATTATTTGGAAGCTCAAAGTGCCCACAGTTTGTGCTTCTTTTTTTTTTTTTTAATGAAGCATAGTTGATTTACTATGTTGGGCCAATTTCTGCTGTACAGCAAAGTGACCCAGTCAAGCATATAGATACATATACACACACATATCATGGTCTATCCCAAGAGATTGGATATAATTTCCTATGTTATATAGTAGGACCTCACTGAAAAAGCTTCATTTTTTTGATCCCTGAAGTGTTTTCTTTTTGCCAGATTAGCGATATGTTTTAAGATTGCGTGTGTGTAAATATATAATCTAGTACTTTAACTGTATTCATTGGGAGGATTTAGAAAAAAAAATCTCCATATGCCAAAATGGGAGCTCTAAAGAAATGTAAACACACACACACACACACACACACACTCACTCACCAGCTTTAAGTGTGTGATTTAGCAGGTTTGACAAGGGTGAACAGATGTGTAACCACTAATATAGTCAAGATATACAACATTTTTGTTCCCTCAAAAATTCCTTGTTCCCCTTTTTAGACACCCCCAGCAGCCCTGGTGTTAGGCAACCACAGATCTCTTTTCCTTCCCCATAGGTTAGCTTTGTCTTTCCTAGGATTTCACTTAAGTGTAATCACACATTATGCATTCTTTCACGTCTAGCTTCTTTTGCTCAGCTTTGCATTTTGTGATTCATCCATGTTGTGATGATTATGAGAGGTTTGTTCCTTTTTATTGTTGAGTAGTGTTCTTTTGTATGGCTGTATTGCAGCTTATTCACTTGTTGATGGACATTTGGGTTGTTGCTAGGTTTGGTTTACTGTAAATAAGGCTGATAGAAACACTCATGTTTAAGTTTTTACATGAACATGATTTTTCTGGGTCTTATGGTGTGATAACTTTATAGGAAACTGAAAATTTGTTTGTTTGCTTTGGGGTTTTTTTTTGTCTTTTTCAGGCCCATACCCACAGCATATGGAGGTTCCCAGGCTAGGTGTCAAATCGGAGCTGTGGCTGCTAGCCTACACCTCAGTCACATCAATGCCAGATTCAAGCCGCATCTGCGGCCTACACCATAGCTCATGGCAACGCCAGATCCTTAACTCACCGAGCGAAGCCAGGGATTGAACCTGTGTTCTCATGGATGCTAGTCAGATTCTTTTCTGCTGAGCCACCAAGGGAACTTCCGAAAAATTGTTTTTTAGCAATACATGAGAGTTCCCATTGGTCCACTTTCTCACCAGTTGTTGCTACTGTTAGGTTTTTTTTTTTTTTTTTTTGCAGTAGTATCTCATTGTAGTTTTAATTTGCATTTCCCTGATGACTGTTGAAAGTCTTTTCATGCGTTTACTACAAGGTATTACATTTCATCTTTGGTAAAGCATCTGCTCAGATCTGTTGACCATTTTAAAATTGGAATCTTTGTCTTATTATTACTAAACTAAGAGTGTTCTTCATATATTTTGGTTATAAGTCTTTTATTAGATATGTGCTTTGCAAATATTCCTCCTGGTCTCTGGCTTGCCTTTCCATTTCCTTAACAATGTCTTTCACATATCATAAGATTTTAATTTCAAATTCCAGTTTATTGGGGTTTTTTTTCCTTGTATAGTTCATATCTTTTTTGTCCTATAAAATCTTTGCATAACCCAGGAGCACAAAGATTTTCTCCTATATTTTTTCTAGACACTTTATAGATTTATCTCATATTTAAGTTTCTGATCCATTCTATTAATTTGGTATATGATGTGAGTTAAGAAAATTGGTATTAAAAATTATAAATTGCAATTAATAAAACAGTGTTTTTATAATAGCATCAGAACATGAAACACTTAGGGGTAAACGGAACAAAATATTGCATGATCTGAACACCATTGCTGAGATATATGTTAAAAGAAGATCTAAATAAGTAAAGATTTAAACCATGCCCATGACTTCAAGGCTTCAGTGTTGTCAGGTTGTTGTGATGGTTAATTTGGCTAAGCTATGGTGCACAGTTGTTCAGCCTAACACCAGTCCAGATGATGCTGTGATTAACATTTATCATCAGTTGAGTTTAACGGAGACAACCCTCCATCATGTGCGTGGGCTTCAGCCAATCAGTTGAAGGCCCAAGAGCAAAAAAACCCTGTGATTTTCCAAAGAAGAAAGAATTCTGCCTCAAGATAGTAAGCGATATCTTGCCTGAGCTTCCAGCTTGTTGACTGCCCCACATATTTTTGACTTGCATGAACTAATTCCTTAAAGTAAATCTCTATTTATATATATCCTATTCTGTTTCTGTGGAGGACTGTTACTGATAGAGATGTCACTTCCCCCAAATTGATCTATAGAGTCAGTGCAGTACCAGCAGGATTTTTAAATAGAATTTGACAAGGTGGATCCTAAAATTTGTATGGAAATTTATATGGCAAAGAACTTAGCCAAAAGAAGTTTGAAAAAGAATCAGTTTGGAAGAACCACATTACCTGATTTCAAGTCTTATTGTGCAGCTGTAGTAAGCAAGACATTATTGTATTGGCATAAGGATGGACATATTGATCAGTGGAACAGAATAAAGAATCAATTAATTTTTTTTTTTTATCAAAGGTGACAGGGTGATTAAAGTGGGGGAAAGAATGGTCTATTAAGAGAAAATGTTAAGGAAACATATATCCACAGAGGGGAAAAATGCAACTGACTTTTGAATGTATGCATGTTTTTCAGTACAGAAGAAGAAAATATCTTCACTTTATATTTTGGGTTTTTTTTGGCTGCACCTGAGATATGTGGAAGTTCCTGGGCCAGGGATCAAACCTGCACCATGGCAGTGACCCAAGCTGCTGCATTGACAACACTGGATCCTTAATCCAGTGTTCCACAAGAGAACTTCCAAAACATAATTAATTCCACCATCCAAAGGTAGAAATTGTGGTGTATTTCCTTTTAGTCCTTCACTGATAAAATATGTCATATACATATAATACATGTGCACATATTTAATTTTTTTTCATTTTCTTCAGTGTGGCTACAAGTAAATTTTTTTTAATTGAAATGCAGTTGATTTACAATATTAGTTTCAGGTTGTACAACATAGTGATTCAATATTTTTATAGCTTATACACCAAATAAAATTAGATAACTATATTTCTGTGTTGTACAATACATTCTTATATATTATTCCATACACAGTAGTTTGTGATGCCCTTTTTTTTTTTTTTTAAGGGCCACAGTTGAGGCATATGGAGGTTCCCAGGCTAGGGGTCAAATCGGAGCTCCAGCTGCTGGCCTACACCACAACCACAGTGACGCCAGATCTGAGGCACATTTGCAACCCACACCACAGCTCACCACAATGCGGGATCCTTAACCCACTGAGCGAGGCCAGATCAAACCCACAACCTCATGGCTCCTAATTGGATTCATTTCCGATGCGCCATTACGGGAACTCCTAGTTTGTGACTCTTCGTCTTCTATCCCTAACTTGTTCCTCCCCCCCACGTTTTAAAAATTACATATTTGAGATTGTATACATTTTAATTGATATTCTCTTTACTAATGGCCTCATAACCCTAAATCACAAATGTGGCCAGAACTTAATCTATTGATCTTTCCTGTTGGGATTAATAATAGTAGTAATAGTAGCTGCCATTTATTACTTTCCATGTGGAAGCTGTGCTAAGCATATCACATGAAACTATACTGTTGAATCTTTATGACAGCTCTTTCTGGTAGTTAGTTCCATTTTAAAGGCAAGGAAACCAAGACTTCTGTGTTCTGCAGGTCTACTTACCCCTTGAATTCTCTTAACCTGTTACCGAGAGGGTTTTAAGTGACTGCCTGTCTGATGTGAAGCTTGGGTTTATAATTCACATATCTTTTATTTCAGTTCCTAAGAAAAATACACTGCTAATTTTTAGACTCTTTATGGTTTGCTGGTTGGTCTGTTTTCTGTTAGAAGTAGCTCTGAGGTGTATACCTTTGTGTAAAAAATCATTGTTTATTTTTCAGAAACCTGAACTTCTTTCTGCCTGCCAGTCCTTCATATATTTTATCCATCCTCATCTAATGAAATATTTTCAAAGCCAATGTGGTTGTTCAACATAGCATGCAGGACAAAACAATGCACAAACTATGGAACCGTCCTTTTGGTCGATGAAGGCCTGAGCCAAATAAGCAGCAGGCCAGGGCAGGCATTTCTATAGGAATACAAATCTGCAAGGGAACAGATCTAAGGGAATTCTGTGGAACTAACTATTCAGTGGTTTCTTATTTTGGAAATCCTTAACCCAGTGAGCGAGGCCAGGGATCGAACCTGCATCCTTCTGGTTACTAGTCAGATTTGTTTCTACTGAGCCACAATGGGAATTCCAGCCCCACCTTTCTAACTATTCAGAATGTAGGGGACACACACACACTAATCTTTAAGTAAATGGATTTTTCTCAAGACTCCCTGGTTTGTTCCCTGCTTTCATCCTTATTAGGGCTCTGATTTTTGTAGAAGCAGCAGGGTAATACACCATTCCCACTCATATAATGTAAGTCTTCTTTCCTCTAAGGAATTGTTCAGTTCCGCCTCTGCTGTATGATATGGTAATGATAGAGTTAAATCATCTTGGTCCTTGACTTCTGTGTTCTGCAGGTCTACTTACCCCTTGAATTCTCTTAACCTGTTACTGAGAGCACAAATGACCTAAATGAGATAGAAAGTCATGTGTAAGTTTGTGAAAAGTGTTGTTTCTAAACAGCCTAAAGATTATGCTTATGTTTGGAATGTCTTTTCATTTTCATTTCCAAGTTTAAAGCTTCAGTATCATTGGTGTTAGGGGAAGAAAGATGAGGAAGCTCTAATAGTCTCACCATAATTTCTTGTGTCACTCTACAACTCCTTCTGTGTTCCTGGTTTTTCATTGAGGCTCCAGGAATCCTGGAAAGCCATCACAGAAGATGAGGAAGACTGATGGATTAAAACTTGAGGAAAACTTGTGGGTAGAATAATGACCATCCAGTTTGTCTTACCTCTGCTAATGGGGAGCCTTTAAATTTTGCCTATATTGATAGGAGCACAGTGATTTTTTGCTTAGAGAAACCTGTTAAAATGGCTATTTTTAAATGCAAGAAAGAAAAGTAACATGGAACCGAGGTTAAGCTGAATAAATCTGCATGTGTGTATATTTATAAATATGCACAATTTTTTTCCTTTTCTTAAAATGGCAAGAGGGGTATCTGGGGAACAGGATATACTCTGCAGGCAGCTCTTCAGCATGTTGGAATTGGGGAATCCTTTTAACGCATGTAAAAGACATACCTCTTTCATTGTTTGTATAGCTCTGATTTCCATTTTAAACTTAACTGGCACTTGTTAAGTTAGTGTAGTAGCAGGTATTTTGTAAGATGTAGCTGTTACAAAGCATCTTACAAAGTTTGTTTAGAGTGAGCCACAAAAGGTGCTTGTCAGTAGAAAGCCTTTTAGCTTTGTGTTTTTTATTTCTTGTTTTCCTATTCCTCGCCTAACTAACCTTGAGAGGACATGATGTGGATAAGATCTCCGCGATAAATTCAGAAAGAAACATGCTCGATCCCTGCCTCTTCTCCATCTAATGAGTTCATGTAAAAAATATATCAAAAGAAATTCTCGTAGTGGAATCCTCACATTTCAAAGGAGAGTATATTTATTATAAGAACTGCTGATTCATTAGGAATGCTTTCTAATTCGACAGCAACAGCTGCTTCTGGTTCGAATAAACTGCATCTCTTTTGTGCCTCTCTCTCCAAGGGGATGTTAAATTTTGGTTTAAGATTTTTCTCCTGCTTTGGCTTTTTTTCTCCCTTTCCACTCTTTTCTCAATTATGATGCTTTACCCTCCTCAGTGTTCACATGATTTGCACAGCCCACTGTACCCACCCCCATCTTTAAAAATGACTTTCATTAAGATTGTAAATGCTAATAAAACTCTTCTGATAATGTGTTTTGTTTGCATTCACAGTGGCAGTGGAGTATATTGTATAGCAGTAAAGAAAAAGTTGAGACACGTTGTAGTCATGAATTCTAAGTGTAATAATTTAAAGTACAGGGAGCATTTCAGAAACTGCTATTGTCCATTAAATGAATTAATGTATCATAGCATGCTGTTCTAATCACTTTTCTCCAAATACCAGCTTTTGAAAGAAACATGGCTGCATTTTTTTATACAAAATCTGAAATCGTGTAATTGAATGGCTTGGCAGAATAGGTAAATGAATGTAGCAACATGCATTCAAATATATCCCTTTGGTTTGTAATGAGCTGATTGAAGTTCACAGTTGTACGACTTTCCATTTTATTTCCTGATTTTACATTCTGGGCCCAGACAAAGGTGCTAGTTTTTTGTATTAACAAAAAAAGGAAGAAGAAAATTGTTCATAAGAATCAAGTGGCCCTTTTTGGGGATCACTATTGGATTCTGAGCTCCATTAGTCTTTGTTCGATTATCCTCTGGAAAATAAAGGATATTCTATCATAACCATTTCTATTTGAATTTAGAATTATTAGCACGCCCTGTTAGGACTTAAGGAAATTCTGTCCCCATATGATAGGGTTGGTCATCTGCCCCACATGTATGTACAAGTTTATGTGAGAAATAATTGGTGCCTCATTGCACTTTTCTTAATAATTACATTTGTTGGTTTATGCGTCTGATTCCCCCTCTAGACACTGAGCTCCTTAAAACTAGAAACTGTGTCTAATTCACCTGTTAGCCCCAAGACCCAGCAAAGGGCCTCACGGTCAAAAATGTTTGATGTTTGAATGAGCAGACATCAGTGAAGGAATTAGTAGAACACTAAAGCCAAATGAGTGTCAGAACAGATATCAAAATACACAGTAGAAAGAAAGATCATCAAGTTTGAATCTAAACAGACACTGTTGCGAATCCTGGCTAGTGAGAGACTATGGGAATTCCCTGTGGAATCCAGCTGAAATTTTGATGTTTCAGAATAATTCCAGTTGTCGAAGACAGTAACTATTCTACCTTCCCTCAGACAAGAGAAACCATGTTCTTTTGTACCCCAGTTGGTAGGAAGCATAGCAGAAAAAGAAAGTAATACTGAGAGATTGCCAGTCCATTCAGTGGGGACAACATTCTGGGTTTGTTGAGATAGCCTTTTGCCTCTGCACATGGGTGGCTCTGGTTAAGTCCCTTCCACTCTCTGGACATCCCTTCCTTCTGCTACAAAAATGAGAAGGTTGAACAGTTTAGAGCACCTGGCTTCTCTCACCTTTCTTTTGCCTCATCTGGTTGGGGCAGGTGGCAGAGAGCTGGGGTTCTACCTTTTCTGAAAAAAAAAAAAACAAAAAAACCCCAAAAAACCCTAGCACATGGTCAGATCTCTGGGCTGGACACAGTTCTATAGCTAGGAGAAAGCATGGTGATACAGAGGCAAGATATACTACAACCCCAGTGTGGACGGATTGGTTTATTTCATTCACATGTGAAATGTGTCTCAAGTAAAGTATGATATAACATGAAGTTTGTGAATAACATACTGTTTTAATGCATTAGGTGGATTGAAGGTATTCCTTCAACATCCCCTCACTTGGGGTAGAGCAACAGCCAGTACCTTGGAGCTGGGATACATGGGACTCTCCAGGGGAATATGTCACTAGTAAAACTTGTCTTTCATTGGTCAATGGTGGGGAAAAGGCTAAAATATCCATTGTGGCTTAAAAATCATGGTAGAAGCCATGATAGATCATGATAGAGACTACAAGCTGTATTATTTCCTTTATATGACATTATGAAAAAGGCAAAATTATAGGAATAGGAAACGGATCAGGTGCTGGGAGTGGGGGAAGCACTGACTACAAGGGGCAACATGAGCACATTGGGTGGTTTGGGATAGAAGTGTCCTGGATGTTCTTGATTTTCTGTGGCTATCACACCATTGTATGCATTTGTCAAAACTCAAGGAGCTATACATTCAAAAGGGTGAGTTTTAATTGAATTTAAAAATAAGTGAATTTTAAAAAGGTAATGGTGAGAATAGGTGAAAAAGATGATTTCAGTGTGGTATGGTAGGAACTATGGTACATTATATGACACCCTGAGAGGGATAAGGGGGATTGATTGGGGCACAAGGGAACATCTGGAGGCCCTTGGAATGTTGTATATACTGATTGTGGTGGTGATTACACAGCTGTAAATAGTTATCAAAAGTCCTCTAAATATACACATAGAATGGGTGGACTTTATTGCATGTAAATAATAATTCAAAGTTTATTCATAAAGGGAAAAAAAAGTTCCCTAGTGGTGCAAGTGGGTTAAGGACCCAGTGCTGTGACTGTTATGGGCCAGTTGCAGCTGTGGTGTGGGTTTGATCCCTAGCCCTGGGATAGTCACAGGTGTGGCCAAAGGGAGGGGGTGGGGGGGAAGAAAGAAAGAAAGAAAAAAGACCCTGAGCTTTGAAACCAGAAGACCTTACTTCAAATCCTGACCATCACCTTACTGGCTTGATGATCTGGAGCAAGTCACTGCACATCTTTGAGCCTCCATTTCTTCACCTATTAGTTGCAGCTGAAGATACCCATGTCCTGTAGCTTGGGGAGGAGTAGAGATAATGCCCTTGAACTGCTTTGTTCACTGCCTGATGCAGCCGAGGGACTAGGGATTTTCATCCCCAACCTGTGAATGGCTCCGTGTGGAGAATTGATCTTTAAAATACCCGAACCTGCTCTATTTTAAACCCATGAAAGTTAAGTTCAAACATTGTGAGAGGTAAAAATGTTAACATTCATGTTTGTTTAGTGATAGTTCTTAGAATCTTTTTACTGCTGCTTTTTTCCGTATCATTATAGCATACTAAATCTTCTAGGGTTAAGTCACATTTAATTAGTCAAGAAAAATTTGTAGTATTCCTTCAGTCAGAGGAGCACAGGACCTTTTTGCCGTGTTATCTTGAAAAGAATCATTTGTTGAGGAATGAATGAAAAAACACTGGTGACACTTTTATGATCCCTGTCTTTTTCTTTGCTTTCATTCTGTCTTTGAAATGAAATCTTTATCAAGTGGATACATATTAATAAAATTCCCATTGACCCTAGCCCACTCTTTTATGACAAATACGATGTTAAAATATTTGTAAGAACACACAAATGTTTGTGTCACTCAGCCTTTCAAAGATGTTTAATCCAAAATATGGCTTAGAACTACTTCTCCTGAGAGAGCAGGTATATGTCTGTTACAACTGTCATAACAGAAGCTACCTGTTTTTGAGCACCTGGTATGGTCTGTGAACTCTTATGGGCATTCTATATTATTTGCATTAGAAAGTTATTATTAAATTTGTATCAAGTTGCTTAATTTGTTCCATACCGATGATCTTATTTGGTAAATAGGAAGCATTGCCCTTTGGCAGAGGAAAGTGGGCTTGGAGAAATGAACTAACAGCTCAGAGGGAGCCACCGGGCTGTTCTCCTCTCTTACCATATCACACAGTGGGTGCCATTTCTGCAGAAGGCTCACTAACCTTTGCCAACCTTTGCCTAACAGGAACTCATTTTTTAGCTCTGCTCCTGAGGCCAAATCTTCTTTTTAATTGCATTCAGTTAAGTAATTAAAAGAGCATTGACATAAGCCTCCACTATTAGAACCTTTGTCCTAGAGGACTTTGCCAGCTACTTCGGTCTTAAAACCTTCAAGTTTATCTGCTTCCAGTCACCTTTCAGTTCCTCTTCCAGTCTATTGTGAAAGTGATTTTATAAAAAGGCACATCTGATCAAATCCCTCCTCTGCTCTAAACTTTTCTTTGCTTTCAGGAAAGAGCCAAACTCCCTAGCCTTATACATGAAACTACTCACCAGCTGGTCTTTGTGGATTTCTCCAGTCTCATCTTCTTCTTCTACCAAGATTCCCACCTGCACCCCTATCTCAACCCCTTTTCTCTCTCCTCCACAAAAAAAAAAAAAAAAAAAATCACAGAGAAACATCTTGCCCACAGCCTTAGGTGGAAACCAACTTCCCCAAGCCATTTATAGTCCGCTGTCTCTCTGCTTCTGGAATATTCTGTCCCCTCCAGATGTAAGTGCACATTTCTTTTGTCTGACTTCTCTCCCTTGTTTAGCTAACACCCCCGCCTGGTTGAGATGCTCTTCGCCAGTGTCCCACAGTTCTCAGTTCCCTGCTGTATCACAGCAGCCTCACATAGCCTTGGGATTAACTGTAGACATGTCTGTCTTCCCGGAGAGACCTAGGTTCCTTGAGGACAGACAGTGCTATGTCTCATTCACATGTTTATCCTGGCTGTCTAGTGCAAGGCTGGCATATATTGATGCTGACTAAATGTTTATATGAACGAACCAGCCTCAAGAACTTGGCCTCAAAGTCTAACAAGGAAAAAATGATTTTGACCTTTTATTCTTTCCCCTCTCAACTTATGGTGGCCTTGCACAAGTGAGTATGTCTTTCTTTCTTTCTTTCTTTCTTTCTTTTTTTTTTTTTGTCTCTTTAAGATTTCTTGGGCCACTCCCGCGGCATATGGACGTTCCCAGGCTAGGGGGTCGAATCGGAGCTATAGCCACCAGCCTACGCCAGAGCCACAGCAACGCGGGATCCGAGCTGCGTCTGTGACCTACACCACAGCTCACGGCAACTTTGGATCCTTAACCCACTTGAGCAAGGCCAGGGATCGAACCCGCAACCTCATGGTTCCTAGTCGGATTTGTTAACCACTGAGCCATGGCGGAAACTCCAAGTATGTCTTGCTAAGACCCACCAGGGTTTATGGAGGCTGATGACTCCCACATTAGGAAGGTCCCTAAAAACCTTATTAACCAACTACTCCTCTCTGGAACTGAGATTCCTGATAAGCATGGTGCCGGGGAAAGAGCACGAGATGGGTATGACCAGTTTGTTAAAGCATGCAAACTTCCATTTCATCATAAGACCCTCTTTTGGGAACTAGGTTGCCAAAGTTTTTAAGCACACTTAAAGAAATGCGAATGAAGATAGGCTTTCAATTCTGCTCTCACTAACCAATCTACCTCCCTACTACCAAGCGGGATGACCTGGAAGTTAGTAGGCAGGAAGGAATCACACATGTCTCTGGTTTTTAATTTAAAAGTGAATAAAAATAATGCATATTTATTGTAGAAAGTTTGGAGAATATAGGAAAACAAAAGAAAAGTCATTTGTACATATTATAGAGCCTGTTTTTATACTTAAATATATGATAAATATTTTTTTATGTTGAAATACTTTTCTGTAGTCTGATTTTAATGAATGTGTAATATTCAGAAGGGGAGCAATATAGAGGAAGGAGATTGAGGTACAAACTATGATGTATAAAATAAACTGTAAGGATATCATTTACAACACAGGGAATAGAGCCAATATTTTATAATAGCTTTTAATGGAGCATAACCTTTAAAAATTGTGAGCCACTGTATTATCACCTGTAACTATATTGTACATCAACTGTACCTCAATAAAAATAAAATTAAAAATTAAAAAAAATTAGGAGTTCCTGTTGTGGATCAGCGGGTTAAGAACATGACACTCTGAGGATGCAGGTTCGATCCCTTGCCTCACTCAGTGGGTTAAGGATCCAGCGTTGCCGTAGCTATGGCATAGGTCATAGGTGCGACTTGGATCCTGTGTTGCTGTGGCTGTGGCATAGGCGAGCAGCTGCAGCTTTGACTCAATCCCTAGCCCGGGGACTTCCATATGCCACAAGTGTGTCCATTAAAAAAATAATTAATTTAAAAATTACATGCTCATAATTATAAACCACGTGACTCTAATGGTTTTTTTTTTTCCTAATAAAAATATAAAACCTTCTCAGGTTGCTCAGGACTGGGTGTCTCCATCCTATTGAAGGCTCAGCTGTGGAAACTGCCTGCTCCATGCAACTGCTGTGTTCTTAATGGTTATGGTGCAGAGACTGCACGCCTCAGCTCCTTGCAGGGTAGCCCAGCCGTTACTTCGCACATTTTCCAAGTTTTGTTTTTATTGCCTCTGTCAGGTCATTCCTAATGCCATATTGGTTTTAAATTTAAACCAGTGGCCAACTTCAGTGGAAGCTATGCCTTATTCAGCTCTCTGCCCAATGCCTGGCTTATATTAGGTAATGAATGAATGAACGAACGAACAAATGAGAGCTAGCTGTAAAAGATGAGCATAATGCCTGTCCCATTTTGGCAATTTGCAAACACCTAATCACATGTAAAGTGTATGTGCTATCTAGTGTGTACTTCACCGATACTGCTCCGTGAGGGAGATTTTTTTCGGAAAAGTTCCTGTTGGTACAACAAGTCACCTAGACCTGGATTCAACCCTGATCTACTCTGTGACGGTGTGACTCTGAGCAAGTTACTTACCTTTTCTGTGCTTCGCTTTCCTCATATGTCATCTGGGGATGCAATGGTACCTACTTAATAGAATTACTGTGAGGAATAAATAAGCAAATGCATGTAAAGCTCCTGGCATTTATATTCCAGAATAAATGGTGGTCTCTGCTGTTAACACTTTTATCTGTTTGGTGCGTGATGAGTAGCACAGCAGTAAAGGTACTCGGAATGAGCTGCATCTTGCACTTGGACAGATTATACCCTGTTCAGCTGTGCTTCTGTGATTGGTTTTGTACCAGAAATTTGCTTCTCTCACATTCGCCCAGGCCTGCCAACAAATGAGATAGTCATGGAGGTTTTCTTTGGTGAAGAAGAATCTGGTGGGTAAGACAGATGCCTGTGGCCGAATGAAGCAGAGAGAGGGCCTGTTTACCTTGTACAAATTTCTGTTTTACCTTCTCTCAGAACCATCAGTCTCATTTCCAAAAACCTCTCGGTGAAAGAGTTGCTCCCCACGAAAGGTAACTTGAGAGCAGTTTCCTGTCTGCCTTTCTTGCCTGCTCTCTAGTTGTAAGGTCCTGCTTCATACCCAAGGGAGGCTTTGAACATCAGCTGTCTTGAACAATCTCTGGTCTTATCACTTATTTTAATGCTCTTTGCACAGGTCACTCTCGGATGTGGTGCTCTGGGCAATCTCACCTCAGAATGCTTCCCTTCCTTTATTTAACCTCTGACCTGTGAAAACAAGAGTTAATCAAGAGTTCTAAGGCAGCTAAGAGGAAGGGGAAGTGTTTGGTTACAAATTAAATATGAACAAGTCATAAGTCATAAATCCCCAGTAGTGCTACCAGTTGTGTGTCTCAAGTTGCATATGGTAAAGGGTGTTTGGGTTATAAATTCACGTTCAGGGCTCTCTGATGCTTGGGGATAGGTGCTAAGTTAGTTTTCTTTTGGCCTAAAACTCTTTGCTTTCTAAAACATGACTTTTATTGGACCAGCTACAGTCATATCCTACTTCTCTCTGTGTGCCTGTCTCTCCTCCTTCCTTTCTTTACCTGCCTGCCTACTTGTGTTGATTGGTGTGCTGTTGTGTGAATTGAGACAGAACTGTTTCCCTGAAAGAAGTTAAGCATATGGAAAAAGTTGCCGGGGAAAGGCATTGAAGCATAGAGCGTAAATGGTTTTAAGAGACAGCCAGACACTTTTATAGAGAGATTTGCGATTGAATGATACAACATTCAAGCAGAGATCTGGGGTGGAAATGAACTTAAATGAGCGCTATACGTGGAAAACTGATGCCCTGTCTAATCTAGCATTTCCTTAATTGTCACCCTAAGCATATGTTTAAAAAGCTTTAAATTAAAAAAAAAAGGCAACAGTCTAAGAATCTGTGACATAGGCCATCGTTTTCCTAGGTAAGTTCTTTAAAATACACATCTAAGGTACCAGATGCATTGGGCTTTGACATGAAGCACTGGAAACTTAAAATATCTCTTTTACCATGTTGGATTAATACAACTTAAATCGAGCTATTTATATTTGTGTTTCTGAATTTAACATGTACCTTAATTCCTAAAGCAATAAAGAGCTGAGGCATGACTAGTGTCCCCGGAGCTGGCAAAGTAAGAAAACATGCTGGATTGTTGGGAGACAGCCAAAGTTGGATTGCTCAGAACACTTAGAGCTAAGGGGCCTTTGGAGGCAAGCTTTCATTTTTATCAGGGCATTACAGTGAGAACTGCAAGGTAAAGATTTTTAAGTGCTAATCTCAGGATTGATTATTATACTTGATCGGTTGTACTAGTATTTTATTATATGGAACAGGTAGCATTGAAATCCTAATGGCTAGTTTTGTGTCTGAACTGTGCTTTTAGTAGCTGTATTATCCTAGGTCAGTCACTTCATTTCCCTGAAACTCAGTTTTCTCATCTGTAAAATGGAATGATAATTCATCTCATAGCGTTGTTGTAAAGAATAATACTTCAAAGCAACTAACACTTGATAAATGTCCCCCACCCCCTTTCCCCATTAGCTTCCACTTCCAAGCTCTAAAGCGAGAGTAATATCAAATAGTATCGCAGTGGGATAATTAATTTTGTTGTTTACTAGGAGAAGTAGGACAGAACTTCTTGTGTAGTCATTTCGTCCTTTTGTTGTGTTTTGTGGTTTTGTTGTTTTTTTTTTTTTTTTTTTTTTAGTAGAGACAATGTATTTCTCTTTTGGTCTATGAAAGCTTCAGTAAGGTTGGGCCATGGTTAGAACCTCACTAACCCATTACGTTATATTACAGTAGTAATTTAAACCATAAAATAAGATGCTCAGAATGGGGAAAGAAAAAAAATCCTTGCAGGTGTGTGAATACAGGAGTGGGCTGCATCATAAACTCTCTTAGGAAAATGATGAAAGGCCTATGTGCTCGCCCTCTCTGAGCTCAATGGAAAATATCTGAGAATTACGCTCAATTGTCAGTGCAGGTGTCATTACTCCAAAGATCTTCTGTTACCAACACTTCACCAGTGATAACAGGAAAGTGCCTCTGTGCTTTCCTCCTGCGCAATCTCCCTCAATCATAGTAATACTGTCATAGAAAAGAAGACGACAAATCTGTTCTCTAAAAGCAACAATTATTGAATACCCGTCAAGAGGGAAAAGAGTCTTGTTTCCAAAATCAAATCCAAGTGTATGTTTGGGTAGATTTATATAAGCACAGATGTTTTATAGGAGCTTTTTGTGTTTTTTCCTAATGCAAATTAATATTTCTCCTCATTCAGTACATACAATACATTTTCTTGTATGGATGTAAAAGGTATCACAAAGGATGTTAATTATGGACATAAATCAGAGATTCTTGAGCTTAACTGGATTCTGTAATAAATTTACAATTTGGAATTAGCAGCTGTGAGCAAGGCAGAATGCTCAGATTGAGTGAGACTGGCTCCAATCTCCCAAAGGGGATTGTTTTTTTCTCTAATTTAGGTTACCCCAACTTTTCATCTTCATGGCAAAAGAGTATGATTTCATTAGGGGAAAAAAAAAAAACCCATTGTTTATTCTCTTTAGGCACAGGGCTAGGTACATATGTTTTTCCCTTCACAACAGCACGTGAGGGTAGATAGTATATCCCCGTTTCACAGATTGGGGAGGAGAAACACAGCTCAGAACCCAGCTAGTGACAGAACAGGTGGATCTCCTGACTGAAGTCTGTGTAAAGTTCATTAGCAAAGGGTCATTTCCTGTGGGAAGACTTTCCAGAACCTCTCCTCTGTTCCTTGTATAAACCTCTGTCATAATACTGACCCAGCACTGCTGACATTATCTGCCAGTGTGTCTGCTTCCTTCACTAGAGGCCAAGCTCCCCAAATGCTGGGACCTGAGTCTCCTCCACCTTGCAGAGGACCAGGAATATATCGGATGGGTCTTACTAAATACTTAGGAAAATGTGGTTTCACGGACGATTGACTACAACATTTGAAAATGATCTGGAATGATCATTCCAGAATGAATGATCTGGAAATGTGTGATGTTTGGACTGTAAATGTCTCCTCAATTTTAAATTCCAAGAATTGTTCACTGAGGCTTAATGCAGTTAGCTTAGGAGGATGTTGGTGTGTTTTTCGCATAGGGTAGAATTGTGTACACCTTGGTGGGATGGCTGTAGTTTGAGACCTGTAGACTGGCACGTGGGGGTGGTTTTGTTGTTCTCAAAGATGGGAATGCGTGTTGGCTGAGTATATCGAGGAGGAAGATACATCCTGGAGAAGGCAGTGTGGTTAGGGTCTTCCCACCTTGCACCTCCAGTTAGGAGGGAAGAGGGGGGCATGAGAAGTGTAGGAGTGAAAGAAATTTGAGTTCATGTTAGAGCTTTTCTCTTCTTTAAGCTTGGAGGGAAGAGTGTCTTCTAAAGAGGAGAACTGGGTTAAAGATGGGAGAAAAAGAAAAAATTGGGAGCAGATTCTGTGGGGAATTTGGGACCTAAGGCACTGACAGATTAGCAGATTCTTGAGCAATTTTAGAGGTTCACCTGTGCTTAAAAAATTAGGTTGCCAAATTACAGTAATCAGCTTGCTTTGTGATATTTTCCCATAGTATTTGAAGTAGAAACAAAGTAGATGGTGAGGGTTTACTTGTGTTGAAAGGATGGGCAAGGAACCGAACCTCTTAACATTTGTGGGTACTTCTTGATCTACTTTGAGTGTCTACTCACTCTGGTTTATTTGTCACAGATTCCAGCAGTCCACTGATAGGAATCATTTTCAGTTTGGGATCTTTTTTCTTAACCAGAATGCTGCCTCCTAAGTTTGGCGCCCCACCTCCCAACAAGAGTTGGTTGACTGTTACTCTGGGACTCTGGTAGGTGATGGCCTCAGCAGAAACTATAGGGATGATTTACATCCCTCAGGGAAAGTTCTGACTTAGTGGGTGTCTAACATTGCCAGGCATACATTAGAGATTCAGTAGTCAATACACAGCCATGATACTTGCTTCCATGCAGCTGATGCTAATCAAGAAGACAGACCAACAAGCATATGTTATAAACTATGGTGAGTCTTCATGTGGAGTAAGCCCAGAAGGGCCTCATATTCTGGGACAAAAATGCATCTATTTCAGTGGGGACCAAAATTTTATAGTGAAAATTGGGAGGTATTTATTTAGAATTTTTATCTAGAAAAATGAAACTAAAATCTCGAAAATAAATTTATTTTGACAAAATCTAGCTTTTATTCCAACAACACATTAATTCTTAAAATAACGAGTCAGTGGGGGTTTGGGGAGAGGTTATGATTTTTCAGCCATAATAACATTTCATGTTTAACTTTCACAGCATAATCATAAAAGGAGTCATTTTTCCAAAAGTATTTGAAGACTTCATCAATTTCCCCAAGGCCTCTCTTACTCCTTTGATATTGAATTCATTTTCTTTTGATGTGACTGGCACCAGCATCCTTGTTTTTCTTGATTTTCCCCTTTGTCCCTTGTTACCTGGTCTAATGCTGGCAGGTCTTCATTTGTTAGTCATTTTGCCTCAACTCTAAGCAGGTGTCCAGCATCTCTAACAAGGGCTTCATGAAATCTTGCATCTTTTGCAAAGATTGTCATTTTATTTGCATTTTATTGTAGATGTTTGACCAACCAAGACACTAACAGAGGAGTAGGCATAGATGCTTGTCAAGCTGAAAGGGATGAGTGAGGACTTAGTGGCTTAAGCAGTCATATAATTTGTATTTCCCTCTTATGACAGCCTGTATCTTCTCATCCACTCTGGTGACTGCAGGGCATGAGGAATTCCTATACAGAGTCCTGGAGGAACCTCTGACGCAGACACCAGAAATGTTAGGCAGAGGGGGGCAGGAAGAGCATTCTAGGCCCCAGGTCGGGGGGTGTCTGCATACATCAGTTACATTAGTTAGGTGGTATGTATCTTTTTAATAGAGGAGGAAACTGAGTCTTTAAAAAATTGCTTCCCTGAAGTGTCACATCTAGTAAGTATGAGAACCGAGATTCACACAAGGTTATTTGACCCAAATCTGTGTTCTCCCCAAGTGCTATGCTGCTCTGTTTTTTTTTTTTTTGGGGGGGGGGGGGGTGAAGTGAGGGTTTAATATGAAAGCTTTAAATACTGAATGCCAAATAGACTTAACCAAGGGGTGCTTTGTCATACAATGAATCTACACAAAATCTGCTGACAGGAGGTAAGGACAGGAGGATGTCTCCCTTAGAGTGTCCATGATGGAGTTTTAAAAGCTCCTCAGGCCATGGAAATTACCACGAAAAGTTGTAAGACGATGTTCCATGTCGCTTCTCTTAGCCTTAAACTCATCATTTCAGACATAAGTAGATGCACATCTGCCACAAGGCCCTCAGGGAGGTACTGTTTCATTATAACACTTAATATAATGGCGTCTGAGTATTTAAATGTCAAACTTTTTAAAATAAAAAACTTCTTTTTATTTCTCTTTTATATTAGAGCCTGAGCATTATATTGATCTTTTCAAATATAATGAGATCCTATTACCTAAAATTTTCTTTTTAGGGCAGCAAAGTAGACACTGGCTCTGGTGAGGCTGAGATGATCCCCTGGACTGTGCTGAGGGGAAATAACCCCTTTCTACCTGACTCTAAATAATCATCCTCAGAATGTTGCTCCTCTTTAATTGGCCATTGAATTCCCCGCCCATTTAGAATACAAGGGAGGCCCTCCAGAATTGGGCCCTTCTGCCCCTGCCTCATTTTTTCGCCCTGCAGCCTGCACACCCTGCTCTCTGGCTGTTGCAACTACACACAGTTCTCAAGTCAATCCCAGTAGCTCCTGTTCATGAGGATGGGGGTTTATTTTCTGCCTCTAATGCTGTTTACTCCCCCACCCCCCACTTCCAACCTTCTTCCCGTACTGAGAACAACCTCTTCAAGACTTAGTGGAAGCCCAGCCTTCTCTATGTGATGTGTATTGACTCCTACTGCGGCAGCCAGCTCTCCTCTTTATTACCGTGGTTTTAAAAGTTTTATTTTCCCAACTCATGGCAGTATTCTATATACTCTAGTATACTCTGTATACTCTACTTATGGTAATTTTGATGGAAGAAGAGACCCTTTAGTTTCTCCCCTCTTCATTTGTGCCCCATTTGAGAGATGTTGCTAAAATAGTATCTGTTAATCCTCAAATATTTTAGCGTGTAGTTTTTTTTTAAAAAATTTGCATAACTGTATTATAGTCATCAAGTTAGAAAATTAGTATGAATTTTGATACAATACTACCATGTAATATTTGAACTCCCCCATTCGTGTGTGTGTGCACGTGTATAAAGGATATAATTCAGAATCACCTGTTGCATTGAGCTGTCATGCCTCTCTAGTTTTCTTACTGTGAGACAGCTCCTCAGTGATTCTGAGACTTTTATGAACTCGACGTTTAGGCTGTTAATTTGTAGAAGTTCCCTCCATTTGTGTTTATCTGATGTTTCCTCAAGAATTATGTTCTATATCTGTGGCAGGAATATGACAGAAATATTCTGTATACTTTTTATTGCATTCTACCGGTTGGCATACTGTTTGACTTTGTCCCATTACTTGATTAAGATCGTGTCTTCCCGGCGTCTCCATTCTTCTTCTCTTTGTAATGAAAATGTCTACTAGGCATACCCTCATCCTTTCCTCATCACACTTTTAATTTACCAGCAAGGACTCATGACTTCCTATCATTTGTTTTGACCCTAAAATTGTCACAGATTTGGTCAGTAGGAGCCCATTCTTAGTGGCTTTTGTGTCCTATTGTTATGCCCTGATCGTGCCTTTTTTCTAGCACAAAGTATTTCCCAGCCCTGGCTCTGGAATCAGACATTTCTTCAAGGAGCCCTGGTTCCTTCTAGTGGAGAAAGGTACTTAGAAACCAAGATCAGGGCTTTAAACATGCTTATTATAATTGGGATATCTCTGCCAGGCCCCTCAGTGGCTATGACTAGAGAATACATCTATCTGTAATACACACACACACACACACACATTTGTATTTATATTTCTTTTATCTAACTCCAGGATTTCAGTTTGATCTAATTCTAGTTCAGCATTGTAGGATTCATTCTTGTTTTCTCCCTATCCATGTTTGTAACTCTCTTCTCTGTTGGTAATAAAGCTTGGTTCTCATTATATATTTACGTGGTTGATCAGTCTTGATCTATTCCCCTATGTGTAACCAGTCTCTGTCTATTGTAGCCCCCTTCCCCTGTGGCTGCCCTCCTCACTCCATTTGGACCCAGACATAGTAAGCAGGGCAATCACTGCTGCTTCGTCTTGCCGTAAACATCCTCTCAACTGCTAGGACTGTGCCTGGCCTCCCTTCATGGAAGCCCCCTTACCCATTTGGGCCCAAACATCCCACACTGGACTGCCTTCCAGATGCTCTTTTGAATCCTCTTGGGTTCCAACACCAGTCTAGTTAAGCTCTTTCTACTGACATACATGCTTTCCTTACCCAGTGCCAGATGTTATCCCAACTTAAAACCCTTCTTACACTTCTTGAGTTGTGACACTCCAAGCCAGACCGCCTCCTGTGTGGACACACTCCTTGTCCTCCTGGAGCCCTGACTTTCCTTTACCAGAGAATGCTCCGCACCCACTGAGGCTCCAAAACTCTGTGCCAGTTTGTCCCTACCAGGGGATACCCTCCTCTCCATACTTTGCCTCTGACAACCTGCTCACAGCTTTTCTTCTCCCGGGTGGCCACCTCTTTCAGCTTGGTCAGCCTCTGCCACTACTGCCCCCCATCTCACGCGCACACACCCACCCACCCACTTTGCCTGGGCTTGTTTAATATCTTTGAACTGAACTACTAGCAAGAGAAGGGGGGAGGTTTTCAAATTTGTAATGGTTTTCTGTTTTCATACTTGCCACGCTGGAGTGGAATCCCATCATACACACACTTATTCCAGGTCACTTATACATGTGTGGGCCTGATTATGCTGAATGTCCATTCAGTGGAGTGAAGTTAGAAAAGTGAGTCATCGGAACTCACCTGAACTCAGTTCCTCACTTCAGCTGGAAAGTAAGTGGCTCACCAAGCTGACAGATTTGAACAGAGGCAGTTTTCTTTCAGTAAGTCCAACTGCTTTGTATCCATACAGACCATGTCTGCTGTACATTGGGGTCAGCGTAAGGGCTTTTTTACATGATTTTGGCTGGGCCCTTTGATTACGTGTGCAGCCCCTGGAATCTGCCCCGCACATCTTACAAAGGCTGTGTGTAGGAATACTTGGGTGCTGCCTGAACTCTTCTCAAGTTTAAAACTTTGTACTGCTTCACACAAAACAAAATCCTCTTCATTTGACTGTCAGGTCAAAGAGTGAGGACAGAGCCTGGGACAAAATTTCCTGAATCATGATTTGGCAAGAGAAGCTTAGATCAAGGCCAGTGTCTGGGAAGCTGGCTTTTCCCATTTTGACTGCCCCCATCAAAGCACCGCTAACTGGGTCTTGATAATGATGCACCATAATTTAATAATTTGATCCAAAAGCCTAGTCTAAATCAAGCTCCCCCACCCAAACTATTACTCTTTGATATATAGCTTTTCCCCACTTAGGACCGTGGCCTTCTTGAGAGCAGGGACCCTTTGTGGTTTGGATTTCTGGCCCCAGCCTTTGACTGAGCCCACCACATAGTGACGCTTTGCATTGGAAACTCAGAGTTGCATAAAGGTAGTGAGTGGAGCAGGTCCTGAGATGTTTGGACCTCCTTTAGCTGTCCAGGGAGGAGCAGCATAGTGGAGTGTTTGTTTCCTGTCTCTGGATTGGGAAGTCGTGTTTACTTCATGATGACAGACAAGCACAGAATGGAGTGAGGGTCTCCATATCCTCACCTGCACCCTGGCAGGCGGCGCAAAGCTGTTGTGCCAGCACTAATGAAGCAGTACAGGAAGCGCCACTGGATAAGGTTCAGCTGTGAACCTTGGCCTCCCAACAAGGGAAAAGAGGGATCCTTTGAAGAAGAAGACAGCTGGGTTTTGGTTTCAAGCCCTTAACACTGCCATCACTAGATATTCATCTGTCAGTGCACAGGGGACAACATGTGGGGAACAGTTGTGTCCGGTCAGACTGAAGGGAGAGAGAGATGGCTGATTTCCAGGGTAGCTACAAAACCTCTCATGGCTGGGGGTTCTCTTTAGCACAGCCAAAAAGAATTGATTTGGTGAGGTCGAGGTTGAGTGTGAGAACCTGGACCCAGTCTGTTGTGGGCCAGGCGACTGTACCATGTCACCTTCCTGCACCGTCATGGCAGGGGAGGATGCAAGGCGTGAGGTCCTGGACCCAAACTATGTTGGTCGGTTGAACCTAGTGGCCAGAACTGCTGCTTCTCTACCATAGTCTCAAATCATCAGACAGTCCAGCCTGTCCCAAGTCGCTTTGTCACATCTTCCTAAAATTACTTCAGCTTTTCTCTCATTTACTTGAAGCCGTGATTTCCCTGCAAGAAAATATTTTTTCTTCTTGCTTCCCCCCACCCCTCCCTACTGGATTTAACGAGTGGTTGTTTTTTTCTTTCAGGGGAAAAAAAAAAAGATATTTGTAGTCCTTGGTTGAATATGTTTACTAAGAGACCTCTAATCTGGGCAGGAGTTTTCTTCTGAGGGGGATTTATTGTTCCCACTATAATGGCTTTTAACTCAGCCGAGGTTTATTTAACAGAAAAGGAAGGGAGAAACTTATCTCCTCCCTAATCCCTCTTGAATGTTTACATTACCCTGCCAAAGTAAATGCTGTGTAAAGTGGCAGCAGTCATTTGCTCTGTAATAATCAATATGCAGCTGCCAGAGCTGATTGAAACGTATTAACATAAGTGATAATACTGTCATAGAAGTGAAAAGTTAAGTTGCTTATCAGTATATTTTGATAAGCTACTTAAATTTTACAGTAGCATGTGCTGGCTTCAGACAGACGTTAATGACAGAGAACCGTGTGCTTTATCTGTCCTCTCTATTGCCTCTCACTTCATTTATTACCCTTCGCGGTACAGCTGGTAATCTGTGCAGGGCGCTGCCTTCCCCCTGCCTGGCGGGATGGAGGCATTCAGCATCAGCCCCCTGCTCTATCAGTAACGGACACTGTTAGCTCAGCAGGGCCGACGTGAACAGGACGGCAAGTGCTTGGTACAGCACTCTTCCCACATGACTGTTTGACGTCGCTTTGGAAAAGTTTCTTGAGAACAGAGCCACTGAAATTTGGTGAAAAGACTTCTTGGGAGTGGGGCTATGTTTCAACAGTAATTCTGTAACACTAATGTGCCTCTGCTGTTAGCCCTTGGTTTTGTTTGTTCTCTCAATGCTGAGCACTGAGAGTCTGCCAGGCTCCATGCTTGGCCCTGGGAAGATAAAGATGTGATGGGAGTTCTGCTGTGGCATGGTGGGTTAAGGATTCTTTGTTGTCTCTGTGGTGGCACCTGTTCGATCCTTGGCCTGATGGAGTGGGTTAAGGACCCAGCGTTGCTGCGATTGCAGCAGGGGTCACAGCTGCGGCTCGGATTTGATCCCTGGCCTGGGAACCTCCATATGCCACGGGTGGGGAGAAAGAAAGATGTGATCCTTCGTCTTCATCACGCCCACTCTTTTGGGAAGACAGACATGCCATTGAACGCCACATGCATGTGGACTGTTGTAACGGGAGTTTGCACGTGACCAGGGCAGCACGGAAAAGAGGGAATTAGGGCATGAGAGGCAGGGACCGGGAGGGGATAGGGCATGTTAGGAGGATGAGTAGAGATCTGCTAGACTAGATAGTAAAGGTCAGAAGGAGAAAAGCACCAAGGCTGTGCAAGCTTAGGCAGGCTTGAGGATGCCTGGACATCCTCGGAGTGAGGCTGCAGTGAGAGGAGTATGTATATGTATGTGGGGATGCAGAGCAAGGACAGCCAGCGAGACAGTCAAGGACCTTACAGAGGAGCCTAGCATGCCATCCTCAGAAGTCCTGTAGTGATGAGGCACCACTGCAGAAATTTACTCCAAAGCGCCACTTAATTTGCATTTTAGAAAGACCATTCTGTGAGCTACACAGAGGGTGGAGTAAGGTCAGGACCAGGCTTTGTCAGAGCTTAGGGGCATGATGGTCAGGGCCCAATGGAGGCAGTGGGGACAGAGAGTTAGAGCTCTTCCTACAGCAAGTATAGAGAAGGGTGCGGTATAGGTAGAAAGCTTGATAGAACAACATGAATGGTTTCAGGCTCTTGGGCCTCTGGGACACCTCGTACACAGCAGCCATGGAAGTGCTGTATGTGTGTGTGCAGCTGTGTGTCCAATCACAAGAAACTCAAATAGAAGCTTTCCTAGAAAGTGTGGGTGTGGTGGGAGAGGCCTGGAGGGCTATTCGGAGAAGGTTCCTGATTGCAGAGTCTGCTTTAAATTTCTTCTCTATGAACCTGTTCTAGCTCTGAGGCATAGGAATAATTTATAATGGACATTCAATCCTCCGCCTTACACAGGCAATTTTTTAAAATCCCAGAAATAATTAGCATTTTACTAGTCTGCGTTTCCGACACAGCCTGTACAGGAAGGCTCTTCAGGATATAGAAGCTGAAATGTACCGTCTGGAATTAGCTCCTGGTTAAAGTTTTTGACCTGCATACTAATATTTCATGTATTTCCTCTTTTTCCCCCAGCTATCTCCCCTGGTTCGAAGTATTTTATAAGCTGCTTAACATCTTGGCAGACTACACAACAAAAGGACAGGTATTTGGCTTTTATTTTATTGTTTTTTTTAACAAGTAAGCTTTAACTTTTATGATTATGAAGTTTTATCATAAAACTTTAACTTTTATGATAACACATGCTTTATATTTTGCTAAAATGTTTACTGAAAGAGTAACACATTCCCATTATGGAAAGTTTAGGGAGTTCCCGTCGTGGTGCAGCAGAAACGAATCTGACTAGGAACCATGAGGTTGCAGGTTCGATCCCTGGCCTCAATCAGTGGGCTGAGGATCCAGCGTTGCCCTGAGCTGTGGTGTAGGTCGCAGATGTGGCTCGGATCCCCTGTTGCTGTGGCTGTGGTGTAGGCAGGCAGCTGTAGCTCCGATTGGACCCCTGGCCTGGAAACCTCCATGTGCCATGGGTGTGGCCCTAAAAAGCAAAATAAAAAAAAGAAAGTTTGGGAAATTCAGAAAATAGTAGGAAGGAAGGAAAAAATCTCTCCTAATATGTCTCTCTACCCACCCTCCCAAATAAATATTGCTAGCATTTTGGGATGTTTTCTTCCTTTACTTTTTGAATTAAATAAACAATAAATAGACCCTTGGCATTCAGAGTTAATAGTCACCATCTAATATTCCCAAGCAGCCCTAAAAGTTCATAATATGTATTAAATAATAATTTTGCTGAGGCAAAAACTTGAATTGCTAGAATTTGTGAGTAAAACACTTAACTGACAAGTGACCTAGCCTGCTGTCCCAAGTTCCTGTTACAGTCGGGCTTTGTTATGCTCTTACAGCAGTTTTTTTAAGGGTCTTAAAATCACTTTAAAAGTTCGGCTATACCTTATTGACCTTTTGGAAGACATGGCATGCTAAAGTATCTTCCGCGGATGTCAGGGGTCAACTGGAGCTGTATTTACATTTTTGAAGGCCGCAGTTTTCATATACCATAGTAATAGAAACCTTTCCCCCATGCTAATAAAGCCACTGTAAATCTTTTTCATAACTACGTCTTATGTATCAGGTACCTTGGTTTACTGAAACATTTCTCTGTTGTTGAGGATTTTTGTTATTTGGGGTTTTTTTTTTCCCACTACTTTAACTATAGCTATTAGCATCTTTGAGCATGAAGCATTTTCTTCATTTTGGACTCTTTCCTTAAGAGGAAAATCTCAGATGGGCCATTTTAAGGTCAGTGGACTTAAATGTTTTTAAAACATTTCCCAAACTGCTTTCCGAGATAATTGTACTGTTTTCTTAAAAGATACCCTTTATTGGCAAAGTACAAGAGTTCTGGATCACAATACTCTCCTAGTATCATGTATTGAATTCATTGTTTACTTGAACAATTCTCACTGTTTTACTTTTTTTCATTGTTTTAGTTGCATTTCTTTGATTATTAGTGAGTTGACTATTTGTCCATATACCTAACTTCCTACATTTTACTTTTTGTAAATGGCTAAGATTTTTAATTAAAGAGATTAATGTTATTATTAAATGTTAGAGAATTTTTTACATCATATTTTCTATAGAACATTAGTTCTAAGAAATGTTCCATTCAAAAAGGGTACCATAGTTGAGTAATATTGGAATCAGGGAAAGGGAAAGCTGTGTCTCGTTTTTGTCTCCTTAAGATTCATATAGGAGTTCCTATTGTGGCTCAGTGGGTTAATGACCCAACATAGCATCCTTGATGGTGCGGGTTTGATCCCTGACCTCATCAGTGGGTTGAGTGTCCCGTACTGCCATAAGCCATGGTGTAGGTTACAGATGCAGCCCAGATCTGGCATTGCTGTGGCAGTGGCTTGGACCAGCAGCTGTAGGTCTGATTTGATCCCTAGCCACAGGTACAGCCCTAAAGAGAAAGAAAGGGAAAACAAAAAACAAAAAACTTCATGTAATATAGGCTCTGAAAAGTCCTACAGTGGAGAAATCTATATTACCCAGGGTTTCCGTCTTATTTGGTCCCATACCTTTTTAATTCTCAGACAAATATTAACATTCTGAAATACCAGTGTTTCCTGGAACACATTTTGGGAAATGCTATTTTTGGAGAAAAGGTGGAAATTGTGTGAAAAATGGATAAATGTTTACGTTGGATTTACTCACTAAAATATATTCCAGAGGCCGCGGTTAATGGTAGGAATAACTAATAGAAATGGCTCCCTAGATCATTAGACTCCCTCTGAAAGGATGCTTAGCTCTCAGGGAATTCTGTCCTAAAAGAAGTGATTTGCTCTTTGATGAACGAGTTAAGAGGCCACCTTGTGTCTGTTCATTGATTTCTGATTCACAGTTCACTTTTGTCATTCAGTTTTTCATTCAAAAATTGAAAGATGTCTTTAGAAAATAGAATTGTGTAACATGTAGGCTCTTAACAGTCTTAGAATTGGACATGAACTCACACTTTTTTCTCCTATATATATGCTCCAGTCAGTTTATAAAAGCAAAACAAAACTTAGTAGGCTTTTGAAAACATGTCTTGGGATACAGAAAAGATTGGGTAGGTACAAACTATGCATGGGGGAAGTAGGGTTATTACCCTGTAAAATTGGTATATCAATCCTCTGGGCCCTGGTTAAGGATGCTGGCTCTTGGAGTGCTGGAGATTGAGATCAGTGATGTGTTTTAGTGGAGTCTGTTTAACTCTTTTTATTAAATTTCTTCTGGTTAAAGGAATTACGACACAGATGATAGGTTGTCTGCCTACAACTGGCTTAATTTTAAGGTGCGGGTCATCAGATTAGAACAAGAGGAAAGGGCTTTCATTAAAAAATCAGAATCTCTTCCCCACGTCTTCCCAGAAGTTATTGGGAAGGTTGGGCAGGGTAGGCAGACTTAAACTGAGGGTGGAGGAGCAGGGAGATAACCGTGATGGCTCAGCATGCTGTCAGAGCCTGTGCTACATCATGAGAGTGTCCGAGTCGTGAACACAACGTGGTTATCAGGCTCTGAACAGGGCATCCCTGTGGAAGGGATGGCAGGGGGTGAAAAGAGCAGCTCGGCTGAGGGTGTTGGAGGCTGAAAAATGTGGCCTTCATTTATGTGGGACAGTGGTGACAGTGGCTCGGCATCACTTAGGCACCAGAAGCCAGAACTCTGGTGGGATCTAGAGGGAGCCACGTGGAAAAGAGGACATCAGCAATGGCCTGGCACTAGGATGCTGGAGCCTGTGGTGAGGAGGGCATTTTTGTTGATGGAAAGTCCAGGGGAAGGAGGCAGACATTGGTGGCCTGCCAGTGGATGACAGTATTGGAGCAGGACAAGGAGGGCATCTAGCTGGAGAGCGAGGTAGGGGCAATAGGATTGCTTACATACAAGCAAGGAAATGTATTAAGAAAATAGGGGCAGCTTTTTTCACTTTTGTAGGATGTAGTTACAAATATGTAAATGGAAGAAACTAGAATGATTCCTGTGTTGGGTTCGAATGAGAGCCTTTGGTGTGAAGCCATGGTTTTTTCAAAATGCAATTGTGTAGTGTGGGTCTGTGTGTGTGTGATATGTTCCCTGGCTCTATCCACTGAAAAGGTCTGTGGTCAACAATACCCAAGTAGCAATGAGCACACCTAAGTGCCCAAATCTTGATTTCTAAATCTATTT
Source organism: Phacochoerus africanus (assembly GCF_016906955.1). NCBI lineage: Eukaryota > Metazoa > Chordata > Mammalia > Artiodactyla > Suidae > Phacochoerus > Phacochoerus africanus. The sequence goes on along the minus strand of NC_062545.1, from coordinate 268,161,819 downwards.
TCTCCTATAAGGAACCAGGACTCCCTGAAGAAATGTCCAATCTCAGAACTGGGGCAGGGAAAAGTACAAGATGAGCCTGGAATATTTTTTTGTGCCGCAAAAACATTAAAGACATAAAAGGAGCAAAGGGTTCCCACTGGTCTTATCTGGAGCAAATTGAGCATCAAAACAAATAATGATAGCAAAGGATTATAGCCCACTGAATAAAACTGGAAACCATGTGTCCATACTAATATGAATAAGTAAATAGATAAATTAAAAGTTTGAGGAGTGGGTTATTTACACAGAGTATCTCTCTACAAAATGCTTACTAAACACGAAGGGAGAATGAGTAATCTCAAGTAGAGACATCACATGAATTAATCAAACGATCAGAGTGAGTATCATCAGAAATGGGATGAACGGAAACCTCAATCAATAGGAAACATCAGGCAAGTGAGAGTTACTCTACAAAATGATGGTCTCACTGTTAAGTTTATATAAATCTGGGAAAGACTCAGGAACTGTTCCGGATTGATGAAAACTAGAGAGTCACAACTAAAGGCAACATGTGATTCTGGACTGGAATTATTTTGCTATCGAGGACGTTATTGGCATGATTAGCAACATTCAGTGGGATCTGAGGATTAGATGGTATTGTTGTTTTGATGGTAATTTCCCGATTGGGATGATAAATTGTTGTTATGTAGGAGAATGTCCTTTGGATTTATGGATGATGGGGCATAATGTCAGTAACTCACTCTCAAATGGCTCAGGAAATAAAGTTTTTTGTACTGTCCTATTTTTATTCTGTGAATTTGAGATTGTTTCAGAGCAGAATTAAATGTGTGTACCTGCATGCGTTCATTTCTCCCCTCTGAGAAATTTGAGTGATTAATGAGTTCAGATTGACGTAGTGTTTTAATGTGGGATCATCCTTTTTTCCCCTCTCTCCTTTAAATTCACCACCAAAGGCAGCTGTGGACACCAGAGAGGGCTCTGGGCTTAAACCCGGAGAACCTGGAATTAGCTTCTGGCTGTGCACCTTACTAACTGGCTGATTTGAGGCAAGTTGCTTCACCCTTTGCAGCCTTAGTTTTCAATCTGTAAAGTGAGGTAGTTGTGAGGCTCAAACAGCTAACAAATGGGTCCATATGTAAGCTTAGTACTATTTTATCAGTGCAGAGAATTGCACAGAGTGGGAGAGAGAGAGCTTTTGGATCATTCTGTAAGCAGTGTTCTTTTGAACATTTTAAAGGTGAATCTGTTTTCAATTGAATAATTTGTACTGCTTTACATTTCATTCTGTAGCTCAATTTCACTAATTAAAATGCACAGCCACCATCCTATATTGCATGCTGTTGTACGTAGTTCATTTTTAACTTTCCATAATTGGAGGCTGCTGTGTGTATCCAGTGAACACTCAATAAAATTAATTGAGGGTAATGATGATGAAGACAAGATCTATAGTGTCATCGTTATTTCTCACAACCTCCCCCGCCCTGTAAGCTAGGTTGTTTACATTTAAAAGTTGTTGCTATGGAGTTGAGAGGACAGATTTGCAGAGAGCTTATGGTATATGATCCATAAAAGGCGGTCATGGTAGGTGTCTCACTGAGTAGAAAATGTCAGACTTGGTGTGGGAGGATCTATTTGGCTCTTTTATTGAGCCATAAGCAGTGTCTTTTGTCCAAACCTACTTGACTGTTGCACTTACTTCTGTTCTGGGGCCAGCACCTCCCCAGCCCCCTCAGTCATGTGGACCCACAGGTCCCTGTGTGCCCAGACCTCCCTGCAGGTCTCCTACTAAGGGTTCAGCCTTGCTTTTTGTTACTTAGGCCTTTTATTTCTTTCAGGAGAGTCAGTGGAATGAGCTTCTTGAAACTCTGCACAAACTTCCTATCCCTGACCCAGGAGTGTCTGTTCATCTCAGCGTGGTAAGTGGGGGCAGAATATTAGTGATCACTGAGAAATGTTTCCACTATTAACAGAAAGAGCCCAATGGGATTGTCTTTTGTCTTCTGCACCTCCCCTTTCCTCCCTCCCCCTTTCCCCATTGCTGATACTCTGAGACCTCAAGAAAGGCCAGGGTGTTGTATTTCTTTCTACGGGATTCCATGAGGAATGGATCCCAAATGTCCCCAGGCTCCTTGCTTCCTGGCTGTCATCCGTCACTAGTCTCTCCTGGATGGCAGATGCTTGGCTTGGAATGGAATGGCCAGCCCCTGCCTGCCTCCTCTACCCCTGTCCTAGGGCTCCCTGCCTCACACTTTGCCCCCCAGCACTAATGTGCCTGCCCCTTTGCCAGAGCCCGTCCTGCTGCCGCCAAACCTTCCACACTGCCTTTCCCCTGTTTACCAGGGTAACCCGTGTTCATCCTTCAGAACTCAACTTGGATTTTTATTCCAGAGAAATCCTCCCCTAACATCCCCTAAGGCTTAGCTAAGGTTTTCTTTTTTGCACCAAGCATCTTGTACATTTTGTGGTACCAGTTACGTCGCATTGGAACAATCTTTTCTTCTAATTGCCTCTGGACTGTACGCCCATCCAGGACAGGGATGGAGAGTGCCTAGCACAGTTCCTGGCCAGATTGTTTCTTTGAACTCTCTCTCTCTCTTTTTTTTTTTTCTTCCCCAGTCTTTTTTTAGGGCTGCACTCATGGCACGTGGAGGTTCCCAGGCTAGGGGTCTAATCAGTGCTACAGCTGCTGGCCTAAGGCACAGCCACAGTAACATGGGATCTGAGCCCTGTCTGTGACCTACACCACATCTCACGGCAACTCCGAATCCTTAACCCGCTGAGAGAGGCCAGGCATGGAACCCAAAACCTTGTGGTTCCTAGTCGGATTTCATTTCTGTTGTGCGCCAATGGGAACTCCTCTTTGAACTCTCTCTTATGTGCATGCCATGTGGTCCATAGTGTGCCAGGGTAGAAAATCCTCTGAATTGCAGCTAAGAAGTTATCGATCCCCAAATCATAGTTTTGCCAGTGACCTGAGTGATCTTAATCAAAACCTTTAACCTTGTGGGCCTCAATTTCCTCCTCCGTCAGATAAGGCATCAGATGAGGGGGTCTTTCCATATTCCAGTTAGTGGAATTCTCTGATTCCCTGGGTCAAATTCTTGCCACCACCTTCATCAAAATTCTAAGAGGAACACCCTTTGGCCAGTTATAGATTATCGAGGAGCTGTGGCCCCCATGTTGTGGGGGTCTGAATGTTTAAACAGTTTTGTCTTTCAGCTTTACTGTGACCAGGTACAGGGTTGATATTCAGTGGTAATTATCTTGGTATTTGCCCTCTTAAAGAAAATGAACTTAAAGTGTTTCTTTCATGATGTTCAAATTGAAAGAACTGTTACTGCCAATAACTAATAATAGATCTATTTACTAAGTTCCTGATTTATGCCAAGTATGCATCTCTATTGTTCAAAACAACTCTGCGAATAGATGTTAGCATTCTCATTTCATAGATGAGGCTTAGAGAGGAAAAGATACTTGCTTATCCAAGGGCATGTGGTTAATAAGTGAGATTTTAAACCCAGGGCTGACTTCCAAGCCTGTGTTCTTTCCATTAGGCCATGAGTATTGAAAGAAAGGGAGGAAAGAAGGAAGTGAAAGAAGGTTTTTGCTCATTTTAATGGAGCACAGGAAAGTATGAAAACTTGTTCCAGAAACTCATGTAAGGAAGAGTGTCTGGAAAAAAATGAAGAAAGCAGCTTTAAACCTGCCCCAGTCATTGCCGCATAGCTAAGCAACCTTGTCTTTGTCTCAGTCCCTTTTCTTAAGCAGCTTGATCTCACTGCTTCAATCTGTAATGACATCCGACAGGTAGCCAGGGAGTAGGCTGGCTGGGTCACCAGCTGCTGGGGAGGCAGGGCCTCTCCTTCCCCTGAGTGGCTGCTGCTAGGCCTTAAGGACAAGCCATCGCCAGGGCAGGAGGAACTGTTGGGGGTGCAGCTGTTTCATGCCAGTGGTTTCTAGGAATGTTTCTGACCTCCTCTGGTCCCAGCATTTCATGGGCGATGGAGCAAGACAGAATCTCAAAGGACAGCCTGGGGACTGCTTGGTTTTGGAACTGCGTAGGCTCACTATTTACAATCCGTTGCATTTGTAAAGGCAGATATTCTTCCCTGTTCACAAAAAATTCCTCTCTCCATGTTGCATTGCTGGAGGGTTAGTCTCATCTGAATTGTAAAGCCTGAAATATTGATAAAGTGGCAAAACTGGACTTTTTATCTTTTGCTATAAGAAAATATTTCTGCGTGTCTGCTATAGGTGATTGAGATAAATAGAAATAGAGCAGTAATAGTAATTTTCTGTTAAAGCACCATTTATGGAATGCTAGGCGCTTCACATATATAGCATTTATTCTTCACAACAGATCTGAAGTAGCTATTACAACTCCCATTTACAGGTTAACAAACTGAGGTTCTGAGCTATTAAATGAAGTTGCCTAAGGTCACATAACTGTTAAGTGGCTGACTCTGTGGTCCCTCTTCTTCTCCCTCACTGTACCTGTCATTACTCTGTGACTCCATCACCACCTGGACATCCATTACTGAACACTTCCTGGAACTCCCTTCTAGCCATTTGGCATAGAATTTGGTATCTCATAGCATCAAATTTAACCTTGTATTTTACTTTTACTATTTCAATCCTCATTGTTGAGTTGAATTAATTAAGTAGTTTCCGGCTAGTTTCCCATGATTATCATGCTACATAATCTCTATTGTAAGACGTCATAGATGATGTGTTGGCGCACAAACAGATTTTGGAATATAACACTGCAGAGGGTATTTCTTAAGTTATCTTTTAATTTTTTTGGCTTTTTAACTTATTAGCTTAATTTAAATGGCTTTAGCTATAGTTTGCACATAAAAACCACAAGTATAATAGTCTGTTAAAGTGAAAAGAGCAGAGCTCTAGTTATGCAGACCTGGTTTCAATCCTAGCTCTGTCACCTACCAGCTCTGTGACCTTAAGTTACTTTACCTCTCTAAGCCTTAATTTACCCATTTGCAATATGGAGATAATATCTGTCTTAAATTTTGCTTTGGAAATTAGAGATACTATTGAGGAAGTACCTGGAGTAAAGCCTTCCACATAGCATGTGTTCATAAGTATCTGCTGCGTATTAGACAAGTGGCTCATACTGTTATTGTTGTTATTGTCATTATTGTAGTTGTTCCCCAGGCCTTTTATTTCAGGATGCCTATCCAACTCATTTTTCCAGGGACCTACTTATTTTGCAATTATCTAAGAATGGAGGCTGGGGAGAACTTTATGAAGTATCACTTGGGGGTCCAGGTTTGAACTTAGGCCATGGCTAAGCTGACTTTGTGTGTGACCTTTTTTGGCCTTTGCACAATCCCTTCTTTAATTGGCCAGCACCAAGCTCTTCCATTCCTGGTTCCCATTGTTCTCTTAGTCTTTAGTAGCACAGAGGAGGTATATTCAGTTCAGCCTGTTGTCATTTGACCCAGGGACACATGCTTGTTATACACATGGAGATGTCTCCTTGTATGTTCCCTGAATAGGTCAGGTTTTCAACTCCACTGAGGCTCCAGCTCCCTATGCTGGAATTTGCACTGGAAGTCAGGAGGCCTGTTTGCAGAGCAGGCCTAATGGAAAGACTCTCTCCACTGTTAGCCATCTGTAACGTCTCAGTACAGCAGCCTTTCAGCTGCAACTGTCCTTAACATCGCTTGGGCCTTCGGGGCAGATTTGGCCTGCAGCTTATAGATGGATATAATCTTGGATGCTGAAATGAATTGGCAGGTTGGTTGGTAAAGACCATTCCAAAGTGAACCTAGAGTTGGTCCCTAGAGTCTGTGTGCTTCATTGAACAATAAATTATGAAGCCTGCAGCTTTCATGTGTTTAGAAACCTGCAGAAGTCGAATGAGAATTTAGCCTTTAACGTCTTTGAGCTGTTCATTTGTATCTCCCAGGAAAGTTCATATCTCATGGAAAAGAACTCTATCCACCAAAAAGATGATTTAATCCAACCTTATCCAAAGAAAATATTCCATAGACATTCCCTTTGGGTGAAATCCTGTTTATTCATGTGAGTGAGGCATTATCTTCAGATCATTTACCTGGTTTCTGAATGATGGGCTTGTTGCATATCTTTGCAGAAATAAATAGCCTTTTTTTTTTTTTCTCTTTTCCAGCATTCTTATTTTACTGTGCCTGATACCAGAGAACTTCCCAGCATCCCTGAGAATGTGAGTACTTGGCCAGGGTGTGAGTTAAATTTTTATTCTTCTTTGTTTTTTTATTTTTAAAAGAAAATAAAGGGATATATTTTCTCATTATAAAAATAATGCATTATAAAAGCACAGCCGAATAGAGACTATTTGAAAAGTATAGAAAGTATAATGACAAGGAGGGATCATTATTCATACTTCTCAAAGGTAATCACCTATTAACATATCGATCTCTCATTGCAGTCTTTTTGGAATGTATTTTTTACATAGTTGGAATCACCAATTACTTAAGCATTTTGCCATTTCATGCATAATCCTTTTTGTTAAGTGCATAATATTCAATTTGCTGTGTAGTTAGCTGTTTCCTCACTGTTGTGCATTTAAGTGGTTTTTAGTTTTTGCTGTTGTAAATAAAATGCTTCTATATAAAGAACTTTCCATGTAAAGACTTCTTTATTAGGGTGGACTTACTCAAGTAGAATTATGCTTCTGTTACATTTCTATATTCATTTTTAAGAGAGTAAAACAAAGTATTCGTGGGTAGGAGTGTGAGGACCCCCACCCCACCTTTTAAAGACTTAGCAGTGAACTTGAGTCTGAGGGAGCAGAGGTTAATGTTTGCCCACTGAACAAGCTGAATGACATATCTAGCCTAGTCTTAAGACATAATTTCAACATGTTTTACTCAGATTGTAAATAGTACTGCATAGAATTAAATATGGAATCATCACTGCTAAGACACTTGGTTGCTTTTTAAAATTGTGGCAAGATATACATAACATTTACTGTTTTAAGCCATCTTTAAGTATACATTTCATTGGTAAACACATTCATTGTTGTGCAGCTGACACCAACAACTAGCTCCAGAATTTTTTCATCTCTCCCAACTAAAACCCTATACCCTTTAAACAACTCATTCTCTCCCTCTCCCATCACCTGGCAACCACTGTTCTTTCTGTTTCTATGAATTTGACTACTCTAGGCACCTCATTTATGTAGAATCATAAAGTATTTGCCCTTTTATGTGTGGTTTGTTTCACTTAACATAATGCCTTTGTGGTTCATCCATGTTGTAGCGTGTGTCATGATTTCCTTCTTTTTAAGGCTAAACAATATTCCATTGTATATATGTGATATCCTACATTTTGCTCATCCATTGATGGATACTGGGTTGCTTCCACTTTTAGGCTGTTGTGAAAAATACCTTAGCATTATTTATCTGTTCAGTCGCTTTGATTCTTTTGGGTATATACTTGTCAACTTTTTAAAGGTCTGGAATAAGTCAAGCCGTCACATTTAATTAATAAGGTTATAATGTTGTGATTAGATAACAGTCTTGAAAGTTGGGACCGTCGAAGATATCCACAAAGTTTACTAACAGTATGATCAGGTTCCAGTGGGAGACATTGCTTCTTTTTCGTTTGACATTAAGTAAGTAAAAAATCCAGACCACAGTTACCATTGTAACAATAATAGCTAATGTTTATTGAGTACTACTGCTTGTCAAATAATGTATTTAGTGCTTTGCTTGTATTTTCTCATTTATCTCTCTTATCAATCTTAGGTAGTAAGTGCCCTAATTATTATTTTAGGAAACAGAGGTTTGAATTTTTTTTTTTTCTTTTTAGGGCCTCACCAATGGCATATGGAAGTTCCCTTTCTAGGGGTGTCTAATCGGAGCTACAGCTACTAGCCTATGCCACGGCCATAGCCACGCCAGGTCTGAGCCACGTCTGCAACCTACACCATAGCTCATGGCAACGCTGGATCCTTAACCCACTGAGTGAGGCCAGGGATCAAACCTGCAAACTCATGGTTCCTGGTCGGATTCATTTCTGCTGTGCCACAACAGGAACTCTGAGGTCTTGAAAATTTAAGTAGCATATTTGAGGTCCTACAGCAAAGAAGTGGTAGAATTAGGATTCAAACATTAATCTTGCTGATACTGGAAACTGAGTTCTCATATACTATGCTAAACTTTGAGCCAATAATTTTACCTTTTGTCTCTCAAAAAATTTCCATTGAAGTAATAAAAGAACCATAAAATTAAGGAGAAAAAATGTCCACATAATGGCAGAAGGAGCCACCATGAACTAGAACATTTGAAGAATTTCTGCAACATAAATGAGATGGTTATTGGGCAGTCAATATGGTATAGACAGGGAAGGAACCCCATAAGAACTGGAAAAGCCCTGCAAAAAGAGCAGAAGCCAGGGGTGTGCCGTGGAACATTTATAAAATTGATTGTGTGCTAGGTCACACTGAAAAATTCAAAATAGAAAACTCTTAAAGTCCACTGTCTTTTATTACAATGAAATAAAACTAGAAATTAATGATGAATTAAGGCTTTTATAATATTCTTCTACTTGAAGGGGTGGTTGGCTCAAAGATGATAAAACATTGAAATTGGATATTATTTAGACATTAATGACAATGAGAATACTAGATAATAAAAACCTAAGAGATGTGGCCAAAACTATATTTGGGAAAATTCATAGTTTTGGATGCTTTCATTGTAAATAAATTTAGAAAGTAATGAACTTGACTTTTGATTCAAGAAGCTAGAAAAAGAATAGTAATAAAAAAGCCGGAACTACAAAAATAAATTATACCATTTAATTAATTAGAAAATATTGTTAAACTGGAAAATAAGACTTTATAAAAACTCAGTTTTGGAGTTTCCGTTGTGGTGCAGCAGAAACGAATCTGACTAGGAACCAAGAAGTTGTGGGTTCGATCCCTAGCCTTGCTCAGTGGGCTAGGGATCCTGCATTGCTATGGCTGTGGTGGCTGGCAGCCGTGGCTCCTATTAGACCCCTAGCCTGGGAACCTGGGAATCCAGCCCTAAAAAGACGAAGACAAAATAAAATAAAATCATAAAATACAGCAATATGAGCATGTTAGTTAAAAATATAGAGAGAAATACCATGACTGCTAAAAACTTCAAAGTAGAAACACACGTACACATAAAATATTTTTGCCACTCACTTTCCCCTCCCCTATCTTTTCTCTATCCTCAGAAAAATGTTTAATTAAATCAGTAGTTAATGTTTACATTTCAATGAGCATGCTGAATCATATAGTAAACTATGATATGTTTTCTTTCATGACTGAAAATGACTTTATTCCACTCTTGATAGTGTTGGGAATTACCTTCAGAATTTTGAAGGCATAGTTCCATTGAAACGTTGAAGTCTTAAGGCATTCTGATTGCTAGAGGGTTTTGTTTGCCTGTTTTAGGATCCTTTGTTTCTAGTATCTTGAAATTGTACAGTGATTTGCCTTGCTTTGGGTCCATTTTCGTTTACTATGCTGGGCATTTGGTGGGCCCATGCATGGAAATTCATGTCCTTTAGAGCTAGCTTCTCACATTATTTCTTTGAAAAAATTCTTCTTTGTCTTTTGTTTTTGCTTTTTTCCTCTTTTTTGGAGTCTCTATAGTGAGGTATTAAATTTCCTAGTGTTGACCCTCTAACTTTCTTTTTTTCTTGTTTTAATTTTATGGCTGTACCCACGGCATGTGGAAGTTCCTAGACCTAATCCAAGCCACAGCTGTGACAGATCCTTTAGCCCACTTAGCCAGGATCAAACCTGCACCTCCACAGCGACCCAAGCTGCTGCAGTCAGATTCTTAATCCACTGTGCCAGGGCAGGATCTCTGGTTCTCTAATTTTCATAATCTTTCTGTTTTCCATCTCTCTTTTGGTCCTTTTTCTACTTTCTTCAACTAATCTTTCCACCTTTTTGAATTTCTTTTTTTTTTTTTGTCTTTTTAGGGCTGCACCCAAGGCATATGGAGGTTCCCAGGCTTAGGGTCTAATCAGAGCTGTAGCCACTGGCCTACACCAGAGCCACAGCAATGCAGGATCCAAGCCGTGTCTGCAACCTACACCACAGCTCACGGCAACGCTGGATCTTTAACCCACTGAGTGATGCCGGGGATCGAACCCGAAACCTCGTGGTTCCCAGTCGGATTCGTTTCCACTGCACCATGATAGGAACTCCACCTTTTTGAATTCCCTACTTCTGCCATCATTGTTAATATCCAAGAGCTTTTTAGTGTTGTACAATAGATTGTTCTTTTTTTAATGCCAGCTTGTTTCACAGGTGCGACATTTTTTTCTTATTTCTAAGATACTATTATTCATAATTTTTTAAAAAAATTGTTCTTCTTGCACTGCTTTCTTCTTCAGTTGTCCTCTCATCTGTTTTTTTTTTTTTTTTTATCTTTGATTGTAGAGCCATTTCCTCAATTCACTGTCCAGTCATATTTGAGTGAGGCACTAAAAAGCTAATTGGTAGCTCTGTGTTCATGAATGGGGCTTGTTACCTGGTGCACTTTACTGTAGATGGTGGCTTAGAGGTGTGGCTACTGGGAAGGGGGAAATTTCAAACATCAGGATCAGAATCTTTCCTTTTGAACTAGTCAGTTTCCTCTTGCCAGTGAGGGTAAGCTTCATTACAATTGTTCTGGAAGCTGAGCAGAGCAGTACGTTATAGGATATGAACTTTTAGTATGTATACTTTAAACTCCCCTCCCATTTTCGATTTAATGCTTTATCCCCTGTCCTCAGCTATAGCTCATGTCCACAAGCCTTTCTGGTTAAGTTTCTTTAGAAAGTAAACATTTATTTTCCAATCAGGGTTCCAGAAGGCTAGCTGACTAACTAGCTCAGTGAGCTGGAGAAAAGAGAATCTTGGCATCAAATGACTCTTCTTTTTGTTGACACCCTTTGGAGGTGCTGGTTGTCTCTAGTTCTGCACTTTCTTGGTGTTCTGTAGTAGGATTTGGGTTGGATGTTTGCTGCTCCATTCTCTTGCTCCCAGCCTTTTCAGGGCTGCCAAGTCACTCTCCTTTAGTTTCTCAGGCTAGGTTGAAATTCTTGATACCGTGGGCCAGATCATTCTTTGTTGTGTAGGATTGTTTTGTATGTTATAGGATGCCTAGCAAGCAGCATCCTACATCCTGGGCTCGGCCCACTGTAAGATGGTAACACCACTACCCCTGCCCCTCCCCCCATCTGCGACAACCAAAAATGTCTCGGGACATTGCCATAAGCTCCCTGGGTCAAATGACCTAGACTGAGAACCGTTTCTTTAGTAATGTCTGCTTTCTGGCTTCTAAAAGTTTGTCGTCTCTCATCCATCACTATCTTTTCTCCCATTCTTTGAGGTTTTTTTCCTGCCAGGGAGATGGGGTTGCATGGTATCAGGAGAGAGAAAAGATAAATATATGTGTTTAATCCACCGTATTTTATTGGAAGTCCCCTCATGTTTTAACTGTGCTTTACCTGCTAACAGACATTTAGATTGTTTCTAATGCTTTGCTGTTATAAATTATTGCCTAGATTAGGTTCATCCTCTTATTTTTTAATTTTAAGGACTGAGAATTCCTTAAGAACTTTAAGGTATCTGAAAGTCCTAATAATTTCTCAATTACTTGAGATTAGAAATAGCGTAGGGGGAAAAAATTGTCTTCTTCACAGCCCCACCTCCAATTCCTGTCTGCACTGTATGCCACTACCCCTGCCCCCACCATTTAAAGAAAATTTGCATTCCCTCTGCTGGTTTTGCCACTAATGAACCAATTCCCTGTGTATGACAATTGTCCCTTAAATCCTCCTTTGTAAACCAGTAAAAGGCTGGCCTTGTTTGTTTCTAAGCAGGAATAATAAAAACAATCTGCCAAACTCCTAACATACATGGTCCCATTTAAATCCTTATAGGTCCTCTGTGAGAGGTAGATGTGAGCCTCATTTTACATGTGGTGACCCAGGGCTCACCAGCCTGAGGTTATAGCCCAAGATCTGCTTCCAAGTGGGGTATAGTGATCCAGGTTTATAAGGAACCAAAGCATTTTGTTTCCATTATAGTGCCCCCCACTGCCTCCCTATAGTTGACTTTTGATATTCCTGAGGAAAAGGGAAAAGAAATGATTTTTCATATTTCAAATATGAAATGAAGCAGGAAAGCTTCCCTCTAAGGAGCATCTGAACTTTTGTAGGACCAATTTGTGTAATTTTTGACATAGAATCACTATTGAGCTCTAGCCATGTTGAAATTTGCATTTTAATCTCTTGGTGATTTTTCAAGGATTAATTTAAAATGACTAAATTGCTGCATTGCAAATTGAAACAAGCAATAACGAAGGGGTTGTTAATACGATATAGTCTGCTGTAGTGGAAAGAACATGAGTTTTAGAGACAGCCAGACACTGGGCTCCACCACTCTGGGACCTTGGGCTACTTACTAGTATTCTCGAGCCCCCTTATCTAACAAAGGAAAATGGGAGGAACAAATGAAGTATTACATATAAAGTTCCATGTTCAGTGTCTCGTGCAACAGAAATACTGTTTTTAATGGTCCTTTCTCTCCTTCCCTCAGCTTTCTTAGAATTCTAATCTTAACCTTCTCCTCAGAGCTAGGGAATATTACTTCTTGGAGCTTTCTTTTCTTTTCTTTTTTCTTTTTTTTGCTGGCATTCTTGTTTGTGAAGGTCAACACTTTTCCTTTCATGGAGTGTATATTTGGCCACAAAAGTCTCTTTGGCACCATTGACTGGAAATGGTACAGGGAATAGAGTCCATGACTCTATTGTCTGTAATTGGTTGGGGGTGAGGGGTGTTCTGTAAACATTTGTTGATTATTTCCTCCTAGGGACACACTGAGCCAAGAGAATAAGCAAAGAAAAGGGTAAAAGGACTTTTGAATATGGAACTTGATTCTCTCACCAGATGATCATAGTCTCTGGACCACTTCAGAGAAGGGTTAATGTGCGAAAAGAGAAAGGAGCTAGTATTGACTGAACACCCACCATGGGCCAGATCGGGTACTATTTGTTATATCATGAAATCTTCACAGCAGCCCTACAGTGTGGTTGTTATCCCTCCTCTGAAGAGGAAATCAAGCCCAAAGACATGAGTTAACTTGCCTCTAGTCACCCAGCCAGTAAACCAGCAATCAGGAGTTCCCATTGTGGCTCAGTAGGTTAAGAACCCAACTAATATTCATGAGGATGTGGGTGTGATCCCTGGCCTCGCTCAGTGGGTTAAGGATCTGGAGTTGCTGCAAGCTGCAGTGTAAGTTGCAGGTGCAGCTCGGATCTGATGTTGCTGTGGCTCCAATTCAACCCCTAGCCTGGGAATTTCCATATGCGGTGGGTAAGGCCCTAAAAAAGACAAAAACAAAAAACCAGCAGTCATACTCTGATTCTAGCACTGAGATGCTCCTGGGATCTGGGCCTCTGCTCCATGGCTCCCAATACCTTCCTGAGAATTCACTCATCTTAAGTATGAATTATATAATTAATTGTGTCTATGTGTTTAATATCATTTCTCCTTCCATAAGGATAGGGATCTGTATTTTGTCATCACTGCATCTGTACCTAGAACCCAGTAGATATTCAGTATATATTTATGGAATGGAATGAGTGAATGATCATATGAATGAATTACCAATGCAGTAACTCCCAGGAGAAGGAAAAGAACAGTTCCTTTCACTTGGCTTTTGGGCCAGTGAGTCTGCAAGACATTAATGAAAAGCAAATGTAGAAAATTAATTCTTTCCACTTTCAGATTCCTGTTGAAGTTAATTCTCATTATTTCTGCAATTTCTGTGTAAAAATATTTTCTTTTTACTGAAAAACTATTACTATGTAATTGCTCTTCAGGGTTTTCTCTGTCTATCAAGATAACACATGTAGGAGTGAATTTTATATAGGCAATAATTAAATGAGCATAAATCTTTATAAATTTTAAACAGTTGACCTGCATTTTTTTAAAAAAGTCACAGATCATGAACAGATATGTATTAATAATTACATTGTAAACTGGCTGTATTAGGGATTTTTTTTTAGTGGCCAGGTTTTGAAGTTTACTTTTGATTAATGAATAATCATATAGACCTTCTTTTTGAATATTAAACAAACCTGTTTTAATTATCTGGCCTGTGTCATACCAAATGGTTAATGATGCGAGGAAAGCATTTAGAATGGACAGTTACATATAACATTGCCCAGACTCCGCTTTGTCAAAAGATGCACCGTGATATAGAAAAGATTTATGAACTCATCGTGACTTTGTAAAATAAACAAAGTTGAGGTGGTAGTAGCAGACCTATTATCAAGTATGAGATTATAGAAAATTCCATTGTTGGCTCTTAAGAGTTGTCAGGTAATTGTTTATTCTAATGGTTTTCTATTCACACAGAGGGATAAAAGTTGACCTTTGGGTAAACTCTGCTTTCTTTCCTTTAATATACTTCTCTGATTTGATTGCTTATGTGAGTTTGTGGAATTCTTCCTCAACCAGATTGTTTTAGAATCCAAATTTATAATTCCATTTTAAGAATCCCACACAACTCAAGTAACCTAAATTCTTAAAAAAAAAAAAAATCAATTGAAGACTTTAAAGGTTTACATTATGGTAAAATAATCTGGGCAGGAGTTATTTTAGGGAATAAGACCAATGGACAAAACCAACCAAGCCTCTTGCCTTAGAAACCTCCTCCAGACACAGTACAGTCAGTCTTTATCATCTGTACTGTGTATGAAGCTGAAGTGACGAAGACAAATAAAATGACAGACCGTGGGGCGGACTAGCATCTGTTTCAAAGGCTCCAAGGAGTTCCCAGCTTAGAGTCAGTTCTTTGGTTTGGGGATTATCTCATTTCCCAAAGGTACTGAACCTAAGACGCTTTTTCTCTAAGCCTAGCTACATCCCCTCCCATCCGAGGCCTCTTCCACCCGCCATCACCACCCCCACCCCCACCTGCTTCCTCACCCGGGGCGTGGATCACAGTGAGCCTGAGGTCCCCAGCCACCTGGGTCGGCACAGGAGCCAGCAGGGACAGCTAGAAGGGAGCCCATTATGGGGCTTCTCCTGGGGGAAATGGGTTTTGCCAGGTGCCTTTCCCTTCTTCTTTGTCTGGATTTAGAGCCACAGAGAGTTAGAGCTAGAAGGTTCTTCACCACTATTCCTTTGTGATGATGAGAAGCCTGGAGGGCCTAAGGAGCTTGTGCAGCACATGCCTCTTCTGAAGCTCAACTTCAGGCTGTTCTGCCTCCATCAACCAGAGACTTTCCTTGGATTTGAGCCCTGTTCAGCCTGGGGAGAAGTGGTCAGCTTCGTGTCCCTGCTCCCCAGCCCTACAGAGGGGCCCGTATAATAAATGCTAGGCACATAACTCTGTGTCACAGAACTAATGCTTAAACTCCATGGACAGAAAAGCGATGTCCTTCCTTAAGCCTAAAAACGTGCTGGCACTGATCCCTTTAGAGCATGGACAAGGGGAAGTCATCCCACTAAGCAAGATTTTCCTTTTCTAGCAGGTGAGCCACACAAAGTAGTTGTCAGGGAATAAAGAGGGTGGTTATTTAGGCCTTATAACCCAGGACACTAGGCCTAAGACTGGAGGACAGTAACACTGTGTTTGATGGGATTGATGGTTCTTCAGAAGGATGGTTGATCCTTCATTAAAAGAATGGACCCTCCCTTAAAAAAAAAAAAAAAAAAAAACTGGGCAAGTGGACAGATGTGGAGCACAGGAACCTTGAAGTCTGGGGCTTGTCCCAGATCCTTGCTCCCCTCTTTCCAAGTCTAATCCATTGTCAGGTCCTTAGATTTCCACTTTAGAGAGATCTGTGACATCCATATTCAGAGCTTTTATCTGAATAGTTCGTTTCAATCATTCTTTCCCTGAATGTGGCAGTAGCCTGTAACTGCTCGCCATGCCCCCTGCTTGCCCTCTCTTGTGCATCCTCCACAGGACTTCAGGATACAGCTCTCTCCTCAGGGAAGAGCTTTCTGCAACATAGATATGATGGTGTCATGACCCTTGAGCAGCTCCCTGTTACCTGTGGGAAAAGTCTAGCCCCGCCCCCCTCCCCCGGCTCTGAACCCAGCTCCCCTACCTGAGCGTGTTCCCACAGACTTCACTTCATTGGCCTGCTTAGAGCTGCTGTCTCCTTGTGCCTTTGCCGCTGCCTGGATCGCACGTCTCCCCCATCCCCTGAGCGAACTCCCTGTTGGGAGGCAAGTATCTTCTCTGTCAAGTCTTCCCCAGCTCCCCCCCACCCCCCCCACCCCCCAACTCTTCCCACCCTGTATCCATCTGGCAGAGTTGAATCTTTCCTTCTCAGCCAGCCCTGGAGTGTGTCTAGCCTGAATCACAGTTCTTGGCATCCCAGGCTTCTGGGTCTAATGCCACTTCTGGAGAATGGGGATCATGTTGAGTTAACCCCTGCAGGCCCAGCTCTTAGGGTGGTACTTATGTGCTTACACATAGTAGGAGTCAAACAAGTGTTGATTGGCTGATTATAGGACACAAAAATGGAAGCTCGAAGACTGAGTCAAGCACTGGAAGACAGTGGCATACCTGTGTCTTCCATAAATATACGCTCACAGTATGTTCTGGCTGCAGTCTTGACTAGGAAACTTGCCACGGAAGCCTTCTCTTCTTATTCCCTGTTGCCTATGCTCTGATCATACTCATCTGAGAAGTGTGATTGACCTGACTGTGAAATGAACACCTCCCTCCGTATACACTTCTCCCCCCACCCCAATTACCTGGTGAACAAACTGCCTGTTTCTTTACATTTTAAATGAATGTAGCCACAGATACCTATAAAAGCTCTCCCTCCCCCAGCTACCTGACTTTGTGAGTCTCCAGTGTCAGTTCTTTTCCTGTAGGCCCTTCATCATTACTGAGTATTTGATTGCTTCATCCAACTCAGACCCAGGTTTTCTGAAGTCAAGTGCTAAGTTCTTCCTAATATACCGCATCATCCCCCTTCCAAGCCAGCATGTTTCTCTTATGCCACACTGCTCACGCCTGAACTAATGAGCAGTCGGTTGCTTTCTCCACTCATTGATCCCCTCTTTCATCAGACCTCTAGATGATGGGCTATGTCATCTTACCCAGAAGAGATCTCAGTCTAGTGGCAAAAACATACTTGTAGCTGAGCGATTATCAGATAGAGACAAGTTGCCATAGAAGCACAAAGGGCGGCTTGACAAATGAGGAGTCAAGGAAGCCTTTCAGGAAGAGGTGTCATTTGAGCTGAGTCTTGAAAAATAAATGTGTGTCCTCGATGACGAGAAGAGCATTCTAGACAGAGGAAACAGTGGAAGGGCCTGGGACTGTGAAAGGCATGGCAGGCCTGAGAAATAGGGATCGTTGTAGCTTAAGCCACTGGTTGCTTAAAGGCAGGGGGCAGGAGGCCCCTCCTTCCAAAGTGTTTTCTTCTGAGATGAGGCTTGGTGGGAACTGCAAGGGCCCCTACAGGTGTTCCCCAGGTCCACTCTGCCCCCCGGGTGCTCCCACGGCTGAGCAAGGTTCCCAGGGCTGTCGCCACTCCCACCCACTCCCACTGCCTAGGCGGGTGGCATCCCAGAAGGAAAGAGGCAGGGAGGAAGCAGATAAGAAAGACAGCTTCTGTTTAGACACAAATATCTTGGTAATCAGCACAGATGGGATGAGAAATACCCAAAAAAGTACATGACAGTTTAGAGAGAATTTGGTTAAATGTTACATATTTTTAACATACCTGTGTAGAGTTTTTGGAACAAGCACCTGAATCCTTCAGAACCTGATTGGGCTGGGGTTAGGCCTCAACCAAGTGGTGTTTTTATTTCGGAATTGTTCCCTTCCCCATCCCCAAAAGTATCCTTGTGATTTTTTTTCTCCCACCAAAATAAGGCGCAGGATTTGTCTCTGACGCTGTGTCTCCCTATTTGGACGGCAAGCTGTGTAACATATTTCTACCCAGCGTGAAGCTTCTTGGCAGACTCTTGAGGCCACGTTTTGGTGGCTTCAGAGTTATCTTTGGATCTGTCAAAAGTGCTAATGGGCTTTCTGGCCTTCTTTAAGCTCCTCATTTCTATTTTCTTTTTACTTCCATCCTCTCCTAACAGAAAAATTCATGCAATTCATCAGCAGTTAAGCATTTTACTGAAATTCTCAGCTGAGGGCCTTGCATTTTTGTTTGCGAGAATAGCTCTGCCGTGTCACTGTCTTCAGAACAGACCCCACCCTGACTCTATCAGCTCAGCACTCCTCAGCGGTCCACTGGGCAGGAAATGCACTTGTTGACTCATTCACACTCACTTTCTTATTGGCTTAGTTTTATTTTTCGAGTTTGTTAAGAGGCACGTTGGTGTGGTGGCTAGAGCGAGAGTCTGGAGTTCAGAAGACCTGGTTTTGAAACTCGGCCCTTTCTACCTGGGTGACCTTTGGAAAGTCTACTTAAGCTTTTGAGCCTCAGTTTTTCCCATCTAAGAAATGGAGATGATAATGCCTTTCTTGGGTTTGCTGTAAAGTACCTATTTTCTGGCCCATAAGGATTACTCAATAAATGGAATAACATTTCATCTTTTCCTTTGCCCATACTTTGGTCCTGGCTTGTTCCTATGCCATGCTTTTGTTTGTTTGTATGTTTGTTTGTTTCTGCTTATACAGCTTTTATCTACTAATTTTAGTAGCATGTAGAAAAACCCAGATTTAGAGACAAACCCACCCGAGACTCAACAACGCCTTATCCACTTACTGTATAACTTTGGTCAAATTACTTCTCTGTGCCTCTGTTTTTTTATCTGTATATAGAGATGATAATGTTTGTTCAAGGAGTGGCTTCAAGATGAGTGAGATAATATATGTAAAGCCTTGTATATTGTCGGTGTTTAAAAGTATTTAAGAGGAAATTGCAAAGGAAAGTGTATGGGCTTTGGAGTTGGATTTGAGTCTAAAATCTGACTCTACCAGTTTCTGAATCTCTCCCAGATGTAGTTTATCTATAATATAATGGAAGGTAAAATACCTCATTGGATTTTTTGTGAAGGTCTCTTAAAATTTCATGTTCAAGAGCACCTGGTCCAGTGCCTGGTACTTGGTAGGTAGTCAGCACATGGAGCTATTAATTCACTCACACTTTATTTATGAAGGTCGATAGTTAACCTGGTGCTCAAATCAAACAATAATAAATCATAAGCTAAGTGCTCATTCTTATTCCCAACCCATAATATTGTTGAAAAGCACTTTATGCTGTTTTGCATATGAAATCCACCTGGTTTACTTGAATTTATGGGTTATGGATCTTTCATCATTATAAACTGCAACCCCTGGCAATAGCATTCCTTCCCTCCTCGGCCCCCTTCATTTTCAGAGGATTATATTGTATGGCATTGAAAAACTGTAACATTGAAGAAATTAGCATATTCATGGGTATTATTAAAGTCAGGTGGGTATAGAAAGGGTTGCAGAAATAAAATACACTTTTTCTGAAATCTGAAGAGTACCAATTTATAGTACTAATTAAAGGAATGAAGCCCAGACTATAGACAAAAGCCAGTTTAAAACACTGCTTTGTCACAACTTGCTGCTACTTGTCTTCAGTGGTCTTTTTCCCCCCCTTTTGAGTGAAATACCTGGAAATTGTAGATCTTGGAAATTGTTTTACTTCCAGCTGAGCCGTTTTTGAGACTGTAAACTGTGGAAGGAGGGACACCCCTGGCCTTTGCCGGTGGGGCCAGTTGGGCAGAAACAGGCCCTGTGCCAGAAGCATTTTGGTCCCTGGGTACTTTATTTTGCTTAGACGTGTGGCATGGTACGTTGGGCAATTTCGAGGACCTGGGGTCAGAAGAGCTGAGCTGCAGTCCCATCTTCATTGTTCATCAGACTTTTTTATCTTGGCAGCACTTTCTTGCCTCAGTTTCCTCATTTGTGAGATCGCAGGCTTCCTGTCCTGCTCACCTTTACTGATACAAAGAGCAGACGCAACTGCATGTGACCTCAAGTTGTAAACTGTAATCACCACCCAAAGGTGTGATTGCTCAGACTCCTTCATCTCTGGGGTTCTTCCAACTTCATATGTCATGACTTACTCATCAGTGAGATTTGATCTCCAAAGGAGAAAGAATAGGACAGGAGAAGAGGAGGGTATGCTTTCTGATTATTTTCTGTTTCTCATGCTTCTGTTAGAGAGACTGTGTGTAATAAGAACAAATGAACTAAGCCACAAACCTCCCCTTCTTCTTTCTCCTAGAGAAATCTGACAGAATATTTTGTGGCTGTGGATGTAAACAACATGCTACATCTGTACGCCAGTATGCTCTATGAACGCCGGATACTCATCATTTGCAGCAAACTCAGCACTGTGAGTAGACAGTCTTGAGACGGGCTTTTTAATTTTATTTTAATTGAAAGATGTATTGGGAAGATTAAAGAAAATTTTAGAAAAAGAAATCAGCCACAATCCCTTCAGATAATAACATGTCATTTTCATTAATTATTCATATTCCTTTACAGTGTCAATGCACATTTCATTTATTCTTGTAGTTTCACAATCATTATAAACAGTTTCCCATTTGATCGTGTGTTATGAACACTTTGCATATTTCCACATAAGCTTCCATTATTGTCATTTTTTTTTTGACGTCTCTCTCATATTCCATTATACCGATGTGTCATCATTTACTAAATCTTTCTTGTCTTGGTGGCCATTTAGGTTGTTCATAGTTTACTCTTTTAAATAGGTAACATTGCAATGAACATCTTTTGGCTGCATTTGACTAATACAGTTCGTATTCTAAGGCTTGGGACCACCAGTTCAGAGGACTGAGTAAGCATTATGGTTTATGCACTGCACGTTGCTTCCCAAACAAGCTGTACTTACTAGCAGTGAACGCCACCAGCTGTGTATGGGTGTACTGTTTTCACTGCAGCCTTGCCAGAATTGTGTGTGTGCTTGTGGACATGAGTTTCAGTTTTCCTAATAAAATAGGCATAAAATGGTATTGCAGGTTTGCTTTATTTTTAACTTCTTTGGTCAGAGGTGACTGAATATTTTCCATGAGGTTTTTTTTTTTTTTCCTATTTGTATTTTGTTAATATCTTTTCCCATTTGTCTTACAGGGTTTTTGATTTAAAAAAAAAAATTGGAATGAGCTCTTTTTATATTGTAATATCTTTTACTACATGATAATATAAAATTTTTCCTATTCTTTCTATGTTATTTAACTTGCTAAGTATAGGATTTTATATTTTTCCCAATATCTATTATGAAAATTCTTTTGTTTTTCTTTGCTTTTTAAGGCCGCACCTGTAGCATGTGGAAGTTCCCAGGCTAGGGGTCGAATCAGAGCTGCAGCTGCCTCCCTGCACCACAGCCACAGCAGTTCAGGATCTTAGCCGTGTCTGCAACCTACACCGTAGCTCACGGCAATGCTGGATCCCCGACCCACTGAGCAAGGCCAGGGGTCGAATTCGAATCCTCATGGATACTAGTCAGATTTGCTTCTGCTATACCACAACGGGAACTCCAGTTATGAAAATTCTTGAATATCAAAAATTGAACTCATATTACAGTGAGCACCCATGTAATTCTGTCTAGATTCTGCCAGTAACATATTACTATGCTTGCTTTAGCACATATTTATCCATATATCCATCCCTCATGCCATCCATCAATCCATCTTTTTTTTTTTTTTTTTTGGTCTTTTTTGACTTTTATTAGGGCTGCACCCTCAGCACATGGAGGTTCCCAGACTAGGGGTCTAATCGGAGCTATAGCTGCCAGCCTACACCAGAGCCACAGCAACGCAGGATCTGAGCTGCATTTGTGACCTACACCACAGCTCACAGCAATGCCGGATCCTTAACCCACCGAGCAAGGCCAGGGATTGAACCCGTGTCATTGTGGATACTAGTTGGGTTCATTAACCACTGAGCCACAATGGGAACTCCAATCCATCTCATTTTTTTGATGCATTTCAAAGTAAATCACAGACATCCCTGGTTCTCCCCAAATAAATGAGTATGTATGTTATTAACTAAGTTCAATATCTGTTTATGGTATATTTATTCTTTTGAAGTAAAACTTACCTTAAAAAATTGCCTGGGAGCAATTAACTATTAGGTTAGAAAGACCTTCTTGTATTAGAAATTTCCCTAATGAAGGGCCTGTGGGTAAAATCAGTTATGTGTTTACTTGTGAATTTGAGGCACCTAATAATGAAGACTTGATGAGACTTTTAGAGTTTTCTTAACGGTTTTATCATAACTATTATTTTATTACTTTTATATTGTTTGCTTGTCAAGAATATGCAATTTTTTGATTGCCTTCTAGATGCTAGACTCATAGCACATAGTAGATGATAAAAGAACAGTCCCTGCCTTCTAGAGAAAAACACTCCATAGTAGACCTCTTGCTTTGTTTTGCATTTTATTTTAAACTGTAAGTGCGGTTTCTGATCTTGGGGCCTGAACACCCAGACAGAGGTTCACAATGAGAATGTTGCCAACCAGATTTGTCATTGCCTCTTTACGAGGTTGAAAAAATGAAAAGGTCATTTGAAAGAGTTGAGTCTGTAACCAGTTGCTTTCAAATATTAAACCTAAGTAAAACAAGTACAGGCCGAAATAACAGTGGAATTGAAATCCCCATAACATAATCATATTTTTGAGCCCTTTATATGTGTCAGGCACTGTGCTAAGCCCTTTGCATCTATTAACTCATTTAATTGTCACTACAACAGTCTGTAGTAGGTTCTGTTATTACTTTCATCTTATAGACAAGGAAGAATTTTCTGTGTGATTTTGTTTAGGTAAATGTAATGGATTAAACACACAGGGTTATTTCTGCTCCTTCCCAAAACTGAAATGAAATAAAGGAATATATCAACAAATCACTGCAGTGGCTTGCATCACTGCTATGATGCAGGTTTGATCTCTGGCCCAGGAACTTCCACATGTCATATCACAACCAAAAAAAAAAAAAAGAAATTTAATAAAATTTTATTATCAATTTTATGTCAACATTTGAAACTGAGGTATATGAATAGAAAAATATAATTTACCAAAATTGGATTAAGGAGAAATACAAAAATTGACTGTTTAATTTATAGAAATTGAAGCAATATATAAAAATTTTTTCTGAAACTCTCAGCCCAGATGTTTTTACAGGTGTGTTTTATCAAACATCTCAAGGAACAGATAATTTCAGTCTTAGACAAAATCCGTAAGAGTATAAAAAAGAAGGAACACACTCTAGCTTTTCTTGTGACACTTGTGTAAATTTTTTTTTTTGGTCATGCCCGTGGCATGCAGAAGTTCCTAGGCTGGGATTGAACCTGATCCACGGCAACAACCTGAGCCACTACAGTGAAAACACCAGGTCCTTAACCACTAGGCCACCAGAAAACTCTAATACTTGTATAATTTTGACATTCAATTACAGAAAGAGACACTACAAGGAAGAAAAGTTATTAGCTAATATCACTCATCAGCATAGCTGTGAAAATCTTAAAATAGAAGCAAATGTTATAAAAAATGTAATTCTTAATAACTAAGTTGACTTTATTCCAGAAATGTAGGCTAATAATATTAGAAAATAGTTTCATATAACTCACCACATTAAAGGGAAAATTCTTGGGAGTTCCCTGGTAGCCTGGTGGTTAAAGACTTGTTTTGTCACTGCTGTGGCTTGGCTTTGATCCCTGGCCTGGGATCTCTGGCATGCCACAGGTGTGGCCAAATAAATAAATAAATAAATAGGAAAATTCAGGAGTTCCTGCCATGGCACAATGGGTTAAGAATCCAACTGCAGTGGCCTGGGTAGCTGCAGAGGTGTGGGTTCAATCCTTGGCTCAGTGCAGTGGATTAAAGGATCTGGCATTGCTGCCACTGCAGCATAGGTTTCAGCTGTGCTTCACATTCAGTCCCTGACCGGAGAACTTGCATTTGCCACAGCCGTGGCCATGAAATTTTTTTAAAAAATAGGGATAGAATTCATACATTCACCAATAGAGATAAAGCATGACCATATTCATGAGTAGGAAGTCATTATGTTGAAGTTGTCATTTCACTCCAAAATGATGTACAGTATATATTATATACAATTCCATTCGAAATCCCAATAGGGATTTTATATAATACTTGGCAAACTGATTCTAAAGTTAACAAAAGCCAAAGGGAGAACCAAGAGAAACTTGAAGAATAGGTTGTGGAAGCTTTCTTTACCGGCTATCAGGATTTTTTATAGAGCTATAGTAATTAAGATGCTAGTAGTGGCAGAGGAATACACAAATAGACTGATGTGATGGAATGGAATAGAGATTGCAGGAACAGACCACATGTGTGTGATTTCTTCATATGCAGCAGAGGTGGCATTGTAGAATCTGGGGGAATGGATGCACTTTTCAGTTATTGATTATCCGCTTGGGGAAGAAAAAAGAGATACACAACATGAAAAAATGAATTCCAAATGGACCAAGGACTTAAACATCAAAAGCAAAATTTAAAACTTTTACAAGACAAAATAGAAATATTTTGTGATTTTGGAATAGAGAAGGATTCAGTTAAATAATTCAAAATATAATTGTATAAAGGAAAAGATTAAAATTGTGAATTTTGTTCATTAAAAGATACTTTTGAGAGAAAGGAAAGACAAGTCACAATTTGAGGGCCAGATATTTGCTATACATAAAACTGATTAAAGATTAATATATATATAAGATTAATGTATTTATATATATATATATATAAAGAACTACTACAGTAAAAAAACAGAAGACAAATCTATCAATAGAAAAATTGGCAAAAAGCACAAATAGGCATTTAACAGAAGAAACACAAATGGCTAATAAATATATGAAAAGATGCTCAACCACATTAGTAATCACAGAAAAGCAAATTAAAACTACAGTGATTAAAACACTAGGTTTGCAGAAATTAGATGTCTGATGAAGCCAAGTGTTACATTGATGATATATTGCAGAATTTCATGTTCTACTCTTTGAAGGGTATGTGATACTAAAGTATCTGCATATGCCCAACAATCAGCATTTCCCTTCCTGGGTCAAAGTGTG
Source organism: Phacochoerus africanus (assembly GCF_016906955.1). Classification (NCBI taxonomy): domain Eukaryota; kingdom Metazoa; phylum Chordata; class Mammalia; order Artiodactyla; family Suidae; genus Phacochoerus; species Phacochoerus africanus. Next base: position 268,136,772 of record NC_062545.1, on the reverse strand, counting down.
TGTGTGTGTGTGTGTGTATATACATAGACATAACCTGCCCACTTTTTTTGGTCATATAGAGTGGGATACATGTAGAAGCATGCTCATAGCAGCAGTATTTCTTATTTGTTTTTTGCTCTTTTTGCTTTTTTTTTTTAGGGCTGCACCTGAGGCATGTGGAAATTCCAGGCTAGGGGTTGAATCAGAGCTGTAGCTGCTGGCCTACGCCACAGTCACAGCAACACAGGATCTAAGCCTCATCTGAGACCTATGGCACAGCTAAGGGCAACGCCAGATTTTTAACCTACTGATGGAGGCTGAGGATCGAACCCGAATCTTCTTGGATACTAGTCAGATTCTTTACCACTGAGCCACGGTGGGAACTCCTCATAGCAGCCTTTTGTTTTCGTTTTGTAAACCTGGAAAGAACCCACATGACCGTCAATAGAGAACTCATCAATTTTTGCCTAGTCATACAGTGGAATAATGTGTAAGTGAACGTGAGCTACACATCAACATGATTGAGTCTCTTATACAGAATTCTGAGTAAAAGAAACAAGCTACAGAAGAATATACAGTATGATTTCATTAATATAAAGGTCAAGTAAGAATAAAATGGTATATTATTTAGGATGCATGCAAACTACAAGGAGTGGGGAAATGATTAGGTAGTGGTTTCCTCAAAGGGAGTGAAGAGTATAATTGGGAAGAGGCATACATAGCTCATGAAAAGTAGGTTTTCTGTCTTAAACTAGGTTAGGGGTCAGCAAACTTTACTATACAGTGGCCAATAGCAAATATGGTCATTATTGCAACTGCTGGACTCTGACCTTGTAGTTTACAGTCAGTAAACCAGTGGCTGGCTATGTTCCAAGAAGCTCTCTTTATAAAATAGGAGGCACATGACCCTTAGCTTTTGGGCTATAGTTGGTCTATCTTTGAGCTAGGTGCTGAGTGTTGGAGTCTTAAGCTTTTCCCCTTTTAAAGTTGCTTATATGGTATACATACTTTTATGTGTATATGTCTTTTAGAATTTTTGAAAAATTAAAAAAGCAGATACCAAGCCCGTTTATCATGAAATTTTACATTACAGGGATAGAGACAAAGTAGTTCTTGTACACAGGTCAAGAATCAAAATTGCATAGGATTTTGCACTGGCAATTCTAATGAAATAGTGTCTTAAACTTCTAAGGGGAAGTGATTTCCAAGCTGAAATTCTACCCTTGTCTAGTGGAAGCTCTCAGGAGAGAACCCTGCCATTCCTGTCAACCTCCAGTCTCTACTCTTCCTCTCCCCTTGTCTATTGTGCATGAACTGTCCGTCCTCTCCAGGCCAAGGTACTGGGCCTAACAGTGAATCAAATAGACAAAAATCCCTGTCTTTATGATGCTTACATTCCAATAGGCTGGATCTTCAATAAACAAGGTAAGTTAAATATACAGTACAGTCGCTAATATAAGTACAAGGAGCACAGGAAAGCAGAGGAGGAGAGTCAGTGAGGATTGGTGAAGTGGCAGGGATTGTAGTTTGGATAGATGACCAAGGAGTGCCTCAGTGAGAAAGTCACACTTCAGAGTCCTTCTTGTTGTCTTACAGAAATTGCTCTAGGATTCAGCTCCTCTCTCCGGCACCATTGTTTTTTCTTCTCTACCGGTACATTCTTATGAGCTTATTGGCAGGCTATATAGTGTCTCCCAAACTTCACAACAAAACATCCTTAACCATATCCTTCTTTATCCCATTTCTTCTCTTTTAGAATAAAATTCCTCAAGAGAGTTATTTCAGTTTATGATCTAATTCCTCTCCTCTGCCTTGTTTTAGGATTTAACCCCCACCTCCACTGAAACAGCTTTTGTTCAGTCACCAAAGTCAAATAAAATGAATTAATACGTGCAAAACTCTTAGAGCCTGGCATATAGTGTGTGTGTGTATATATATATATATATTTTTAAAATAAATTATTAACATCTCTAATTGGAAGTCAGATATATATGTGTGTGTGTGTGTATAGAGAGAGAGTTTTTTTTGGCTGTGTCTGGAGCATGCAGATGTTCCTAGGCCAGGGGTCGAACCAAAGCCACAGTAGTGACAACGCCGAATTCTTAACCACTAGGCCACCAAGAAACTCTGGGTATTCAAATTTTAATGCTTAAAAATTTAAATCAAGAAATAATTATTTAGAAATAGATAAACATGGTGAATGTCATTTCTTTGAATTAAGGAGTATCATGAAATGGACTGCTGTTAGTAGTATAAGCCTTTAGCACTTTCTGTTTTTAAGACAATAAACACCATTCTTTGATCTAAAAAATGGGTTTTTTTTGTTTGTTTTTTGGGGGGGGTTTTGCCTTTTCTAGGGCCACTCCCGCGGCACGTGGAGGTTCCCAGGCTAGGGGTCTAATTGGAGCTGTAGCCACCGGCCTACGCCAGAGCCACAGCAACGTGGGATCTGAGCTGCATCTGCAACCTACACCACAGCTCATGGCAATGCCAGATCCTTAACCCACTGAGCAAGGCCAGGGATCGAACCTGCAACCTCATGGTTCCTAGTCAGACTCGTTAACCACTGAGCCATGATGGGAACTCCCCTAAAAAATGTTTTTAAATAGTTGGTTCTTAACCGAGTTCTGAGTTTTACTTATTGATGGTAGAAATCTCTTGAAGGAGAAGGGAGTCTCCTTATGTCTCACATGGGATCAGCAGCATGCTGATCAGATATGTGCAGTTTCTCTGGGGATAAAGTAGCTGAGTAACATCAGTTTTATCCAAGCCTTTGGACCTCTTCAATTTCAGAATTAAAGTTTTCTAATTGTTGCCTTTTATTTCCTCGGTAGTGGCTTTTTATTATCTTTTAGATGAGGGAAAATGCAAAGGCTATTTTAGCCTAAGGTTCCTGATGACCCTCTCTTGACAGAGCCAGATGTGGCCTGTCATACCTTGACAAACCACATTTTTCTCAATTTTGTTTGATAAGATGTGGGCTTAATGCTCCTCAGAGCCATCAAGCATCTGAAAGATAAAAGCTGTTGAACACTCCAGAGTGCTGTCTTCTATAAAAATGACTGTGCGTCAATAGAGACAAACCCAGCAATGTCTAGTTCAGAATCAGGTAATATTCATTTCAGGCTTTCTCGGTCAATAATGTTGTGATACTCTGCATAAGAAAAATGTTAAGTTTTTGTTCTTTTTGCACCATTAATGTATATTGATTGTTTTCCTTTATAAATGATAAATAGGGAAGGCTTAACTAAATCTTGTTCTCTAATGTAAACACTTCAGTGTGATTTCCTTTAGCACAAAAGCCCCATTTTTCTTCCAGATTTTTATATCTGAGTTTAATTCATATGACTTTGGTAACTGTTGTGGATAGTAGGTAGGTCTAAAGTTAAGATCTTTATAAAGATAATATCTAATTGCAACAGAAGTCCTAGAGGATCCATATTATCCCCATTTTACAGGATGGTTCATCTACTCAGAGAGATGGGCTGATTTGCCCAGGGTTATGTCCTAGTCATTGGAGAGACAGATATGCAGGTGGATCATTAAGACACAGAGTCAGAGGAATGGAGGCTTTGGCTTCAGGAAAGGGAGAAGCAACCAGGAATTACACATACAGATGAATCTTAGCCCCTTCAGAGTGCTCGCCTTGGGGACCAGCTTATGTTTATGGGTGCCACCTCTCAAACTATCATCAGAACCCTTGTGTGAGAATTGTCAGAGAAGCACATTGTCGAGAATATCTGTCCCACTAGAGGTACTCTGAAAATTCTCGTAAAGAGCCAAAAAGATTCTCTGAGTCAAATCTGGTGGATAAGGTGGCTGGTGGAGCTGGTAATGCTGGTTTGGGTAAAAAGTTAGTCCTGATTATAAAGTATTTAGGGAAGCTTCTTAGGTAGCTTGTCAGTAGCTCTGAGACTACCAAAAATGTGTTGACAGCATCCGTGGACTAAGTGTGTAGGGCCCCCTTACTTAGCTCTGCTCTACATTTTATATGGCCGGTCCCCAATTCTCCCCCATATCCTTTAAAAATTCTTTTAAGTTAACCTTTTTGAGCCACGTACTATGTGCCAGACACTGCTTTTTTTGCTTTGTTTTGTTTTCTCCATTTGTTCTTGCAGCAACCCTAGGAATTAGGTGCTTTTCATCCTTTTGCAGATGAGAATGTTGGCTCTTGGAAAGTTGAAGTGCCTTATCTAAGATGACTGGCAGAGAGGGGATTAACTCCCTTCTCTTGGCTCCAAGCCAACCCCGTTCTTACTACCTCATACTGCCTCCTTGCTAACTCACCATTTATTATGAGTTCCCTTTGCCACTTGTACCCAGAGAAATATCATTGGTGTGATTCTGTTGACCATGGATCTGAAATAGCAGGAAGAACTTCAGCCTGGACATTGCTTTTGAATGTACACCTAAGCTTTTTACTTCAGATTCAGTGGACGCTTTTTATGTGCTTGGCATCAGGCAAGCAGAAAGCTTAATACGTGATTTTTGAACTGGCACATTCATCCTATTGGCCAAAGCCCCATTTCCATGAACACTGTTTGTTTCAACCCACTCGGTCTGCATTTTGTTAGACTCCCCCAGCCCTGCCTGAGCCAGTCCTCCACTGTGAGCCCAGCCTTGGTTGGTCCCTGGGACGCAACGCCCCAACTCACTGTGCTTCCAGGTTTTGTGTACTGCGGTTCCTTTGAGCCCATGTGTACCTTGGCCCTACTCACTTCCTCTATGATTTAGGGGTGCTACCAGAAGTTTTGACAACTAAGACTATCCACTTAAATGATGACGAAAGCATATTTACTTTACAAAGGAATGTATTTTTGTTTTATTCAGTGGATGCTTTTTAAAATAAGTTCTTAGGAAGGGCACAGTCTAGTGGCAAGATTCTTAACCTAATTAATTGAGCCTCCACACCTAATTATTTGTGTGGCATCCATAACTATGAAAATAATTACTACTTTTCCGATAGTACTTCATTATGTATTAGTCCCAGAGAATGTGGGCCTTGGGCAGGGCTTAGACCTTGGTGGCCTGGAGAGTAGTGGGTGATATTCCTGTCTCTGCCTAGCACCCTCAGGTCTGGCCCTTCATAGACACTTCAGTGTTGGTGTGAAGAAATCGGTGACTTCCCAACCCTGCTCTGATCCTGTCTACTCCCACTAATGGCATCCATTGTCAGCACCACAAGTCTTGTGACTTATGGAAGGGCCAGTTTGTGGACAGAGAGTTTTTCAGATTTAGTTTCATCTTCACTTCTTTCCTGATTAAACTCTACCTGGTCATGACTCTGTCAGCCTGTGTAGTGGGCTGGTACTTAAATGATGTGTGTGAAGCTTTCCTAGCTCTTCTGGAGCAGAAACAACTAATCTAACTAATCCTGTTTGCTTATCTGTAGTCCTTGAAGCTGAGATGAGAATGGCAGTTTAAGAAGGTTGATAGACTGGACCAGAGCCAGGGCCTCTTTGCCTGCACACTCCACTCTGCATGTTTCAGCCATAGGAACAAACTGCATTATTTTGCTTCAAACTGTGCTCAAGGGAAGCCAAGACCTTGTAACTGGAACCTCACCAAACAGAATATTCTAAGACTAAATTTAGTGTTTCGTTTAAAAAATAAAATAAATCGAACATTTTGTTTGTTCATCTTTTATATGTTAAAAAAGAAAGAGATTAACCTAGTTCACACTAACAACCTAAGAAGAGTATTCAAAGAAGTGAGGAGAAAACTCATCCCTTTTGGTGAAGAGGGAAATCCTTAACAAAATGTAATGAAGTGGTATGAAATACAGACTCTGCAGCCAAACTTTCAAATGGCATAGCTTCTCTAATCTCCATCACATAAAATTTTATTGTGGCTCAGAGAATATTAAAAACTGTTAGAAATAAGTGAAAGGAACTTCCATTGGCAGGAAATAGGAGAAAACATTGATATGTTTTATTTATGTGGCTTTTCTCTGGTTTTTCATTGTAAATACAGTTAACTACTTTTTGAACTATGTTTTTCATTTAATTATGTGTGAGTTAGTTTTCTCTTATTCATGTTGAACTATAACTAGAATGAAGAACCTTGATGTTCTAGAGACCATATGAACTATGTAATATGTAAAGTAACAACAGTTTAACTTGTGATACTTTAAAAATCGCTGTGACTTCAACCAGCCATGGTTTTCCTACTAGTTCTTACCTTCCTCTCCTGCCTCTTGCTTCGGCGCATTGAGTACCTATTTCGGACTAGACACAGGATTCAGATTGTTAGTGATTCCCAAATGCTGATCCATGGATTAGTTGTGTTAGAAATCACTCAGAGAACTTGTTAAAAATTTTAAGTTCTTGGGCACTGGCTCCAGACACTCTAGTTGGAAAGAAAGCCTGGAACCATGGAATGGGTATTTTTTTTTAAGGTTCCCCAAATGATGGATACACAGCCAGATTCAAAACCAGTGGATAGACAGTTCTCTGAGACCGTATTTATTCTTTGGTTATTTTTGCATCAATAAAGTCCATTTCATTTTGAAATTCTGTAATAGAGGCTGATTAAGTTTGTTTAGAAGACATTTATGATGAGCACTAAAAAATTCTTTATTTCCACACTTCTCTTTGAGAGACCTTTGATTTTGCCATTGGCTAGTCTAGACCAGAACAGAGAGTAGGTATAATCTATTTACGTTCTCAGTAATATTAGATACTGATGTAGTCGGCCAGTGTAACTTTGTGGGTTTTTTGTTTTTTCTTTTAAAGCACAACTATTTATTCAATAGTTTTTAAATAACCACTAGTATAATTTTGGCTACATATGTATAAATAGATCTAGAGAGGTGATTTTTTTTTAACCATTGCAATGAAAACATGGCAGAGAGTCTTGTTATTTTAGTGGTGTCAATTTGTGAAATAAATTGTATGTTCTTTAGATTGTAGTACTGATAGCTTTTTTTTTTTGTCTTTTTGTCTTTTTTGTTGTTGTTGTTGTTGCTATTTCTTGGGCCGCTCCCGCGGCATATGGAGGTTCCCAGGCTAGGGGTTGAATCGGAGCTGTAGCCACCGGCCTACGCCAGGGCCACAGCAATGCGGGATCCGAGCCGCGTCTGCACCCTACACCACAGCTCACGGCAACGCCGGATCGTTAACCCACTGAGCAAGGGCAGGGACCGAACCCGCAACCTCATGGTTCCTAGTCGGATTCGTTAACCACTGCGCCACAACGGGAACTCCCTGATAGCTTTTTTAATATGACTCTTACAAATCAAATCTCTACTAAAAAAACTAATGGGGAATATTCAAATCAGTGACATCTGAATATACTTGCAAAAGCCCTAAATGTCACCCACACTGGCAGACATCTATGTGGATTTCATCAAAGAAATTAGAACACCTGCTTTGTGCTGAGTCAGCGAGGACAAGAACTCAAAATTTCCTTTGGTTTCTTCACGCCGAAAGTGTGGTCACTGGGAACAAGTGTAGTGTGATGTCAGATTAGACCATGTAGTTAGGGGTTGGAACAGACCTTGTGGAAATTCACCTTTTTTTCTCTTCTGTTGTCTTAGTAGATATGCATTCTCCCAGCTAGATGATTCAGACAGCCCTGCTGCTACCATCTTTTCCCATGAAAAAGAACAGCAGGACTGAAGGAGAGAGCATCAGACTTCAAGTCAGGATGGTTTTGTTCAATTCCTACCTGTGTACCTAATCCTCCCTAGCCACGTGGCTTCAGTCCTCCCCAGTTTAGTCTTTTTGAGTCTCCCTGTCCCCTTGTGTAAAAATAAGCGGAATTAATACCTGCCTCAGTGTTGTTGAAAGGATATGAAAGCATGTAGCCCAGTGCCAGGCACATATTGCTCATCAGTGAATGTTGACTGAGTCTCACCTTTTTGGGCCATAAATCCTGATTTGACTTTGAGAAGCAAAGAGGGCGGTAGACATCCTGAAAGCGCTCTGAAGATTTAATTAGTACAGCTGGTGATAGTGGAGGGTGAATGAATCTAAGCAACAGAGAATAGCCATGGCAACTCGTGTGAGATTTTCCGTATCCACCCACATCTCACTAGTCACATAGTCATTGACGAAATTGTCATTTCTTGTTCAAGCCTCCATAGTCTTCACCGTGTAGAGCTAGAGTGGCCTAAGGAGCTGCTGTGTTCACTTGACCCAGCGTTACCACTTGACCAGCCTTCTAGGGCGGAAGACTAACGACTTCCTGTCTTCATCCTTCCAGGCTCTGCTCTCAGGCCTCTCTCTCTGGGAAGCAGCCCCGCTTCTTGCCCCAGGCAGAATTAATGATTTCTTCTTTCTATGCTAGCACACTTGAACCTCTATTATAGCACCTCTTTCATAATGCTTTTTGTGTTGAAGTTGATTGTTTGCATTTTGATCTTTTTCTCTCTCTTTTAAATTGCTTGAGGGCATGACGTGTACACATAGTGGATACTCAGTAATTGTCAGATTGATAACAGATCACAGCACAGAGGCAGTTTCCTATGAGCTGAGAGCATGAACTCCAGAGCTAGACTCCGTAAGTTTATGTCCTAGCTCTGCCACTACTGTGACCTCACACAAGGTCCTTAACATCTAGGAACCTGCACATGGAAACAATAATGCTACCTACCTTATAGAGCTGCTGTGAAGATTAAATGTGTAACATGCTGTATATGAAGCGCTCAGACCCATGCTTGGCAAAAGTAAATGCTGAGAAAGTGGTCATGGTGGTGTCTATTGGTTGTAGCTTCAGTCTTTCTGAATTTACTGTCACTTTCTAAGGTTGGATTTGCCTGACAAAACTGTGCAGGGGAAACTTCCCCCCCACTCCCATGCCTTCAGATCTGGTAACTCTTACCACCTGAAGGTTTCTTAGTTTCTTTTTCATGTCTGGATGCCTCACAATTAGGTACTCATGAGTCTATGTTCAGTTATGCTTTCTTTTCTTTTTAAAAATGTGATTCTTTAAAAGCAATATATAAATTTGCTGAACATATATTATGATCTTAGAAATATTTTCAAACGAATATAAATATCCACCTATACTAGGCTTGAGGTGGAAAATAGATTTCTTCTTGAGTGCCCGCTTGGATCCACTGATGATGGTTGCACATTCAGAGGGATCTGCAGGCCATGTCCTGACTCCACAGTTGGTTAGAATATCTGTCAAAGCACAGAATGGAGAAGTGGCTGTCCCTGTATTTGCCTCGTTATCAATAACAATTTAATTGTACCTTTTCTTTTTTATCTTAAAGAAAAGTCCACAGTTTGCTCACTCATGGTGCTACAGGCTTATTCACACTATAGTTTATAATACTAGAGTTTCTGCCTCTGCTTTGGCACCTAAAGCTTTTCTCTGGAAGTTTTAGTTTCTTTGGTATTTTGAAGTCTCAGCTCTTGGCACAAAACTTGTTGCCTTGGTTAGTAACTTACTCGGATTACTCTAGATAGTAGGTAGCTTTAAGGAAAAGAAAGGGGGAGGGTGGAAAGAGAAGTGAATGAGTAAGCAGGTGATGGCTTGGAAAAGTTCCTATTGCAGGGGTGATCTTTGTCTTAGTGAAAGCACTCAACTTGACTCCATGTTGCTGTGTTGGTTTTTGTGGGGGTCTTTTTCCTTCCCTTTCCTTTGAAGATGGTGGAGCAGCAAGAGTTTCCCCAATTGAAAGAAAAACTACTTAGGGAATTCCCATTGTGGCTCAGCAGTAATGAACCTGACTAATATCCATGAAGATGTGGCTTTGATCCCTGGCCTCATTCAGTGGGTTAAGGATCCAGCATTACCATGAGCTGCAGTATAGGTCGCAGACTCGGCTTGGATCCTGCATTGCTGTGCCTGGGGCCTAGGCTGGCAGCTGCAGCTCCAATTTGACCCCTAGCCTGGGAACTTGCATATGCCACAGGTGCGGTCCTGAAAAGCAAAAAACAAAAACAAACTGCTCGAAGAAAGATTGCCCTTTTCCACCCCCACAAAAAAAAATAAATAAATACAGAGGCATTACATTTCAACTGCTCAGAAAAGCAGGACATTCTTGGCTCTTTTCCTTTCTACTCACATGCACAGTGTCTGTCTAGAACAGCTGAAGGTCTTTCATTTCTGAGGCTAAGTTCTCTTTCTCCTAAAGCCTCTTTCTTAAAAAGCCAGTTCTTCCCCCACTAACTATAATAAACATAATTAAAAGTTTTCTCATACTCTTCGAAGGGTTGAGTTCATTCATTTTCAGAGTCCCTGAAAGTTTTACTTAGAACTTTCTGCTGGTCTTATAGTGGGTTTTGCGTTTGAGAATAAATAAAAACAAAAAACAAATAAAAATCAAAATCAAAAACACTGTTTGAATCACACTGTATGGATTGTGGCACCATTTATTTCCTTTTGAATACAAGGATGGTTTATAATTAAATAGAAGAATCTAGTTCTCACATTGAAAAAGCTAACAACTTCTCTCAGAGACACAGTTTTCTACAACTGTTCTACATATAATTGTTCTTGGTCCAAATGGATAGACTGAAAAATGACCTGTCCTTAAACTTAATAATCTGGAACTCTTTTGGTGTTCTTTATTACTTTATTTTATTACTGATGTTTGGGTTCAGAGGAGAAATCCAAATGTCTCTAACCCTGTGATGGAGCAGGTGTCAGTTTAATCTTTTAACATTCTGAGTTCTTGGCTGTGAAGGATGACTGTGACCATCTGATTTTTTTTCCTCTTTCAACTTTTGGAACTTGGAATCTCCAATACCTTTTAGGAATTTACAGCTCCTAGTTGTGATCTGTTAAGCAATTGCAATTTGTTAAATGTCTGATAATCGTGTCTACCCTTCATCATGATGTTAAACTAGAGGCATTCTGACATTCCCCAAACATTCACTCAGCACCTGCTCTGTGTCAAGCATAGTCAGAGATAAGGAGGGAATCAAATGAGGTCTGTGTTCTTGAGGAGCTCACGCCCTGGCCTCCTAAGATTATCTACTGCTGAGATCTTCAGAGTATTGGGGGCCAAGCCTGGAGGAAGGCTGTGCCCTCCACAGTCAGGTGATGGAGAGGGGTGGCTGAAAGCTGGTGGCTCCTGGCTGGCACATGAATTCCAGGTGGGCCCCTGAGACTGCAGAAATGAGAAGGCAAGACCAGCTTTGAGACAGAGCCTGTTGGCCTTATACTTAGTCAATGTAGCTGAGGAAGGTGAGCTGGGGCAGAGAAGGCGCGTTCTTTTCGTCAAAGGATGGCAGTTCCTCTAGATCAAAGGTGTCAAAGCTGGAAGGGGGCACGGGGATCATGTGGTCCAGCCTCTTGTTTTCCATATTGAGACCCAGGAGAGGAAGCAGCCTGCTCAGATCAAAAAGATTAAGTGAAAACTCCATGCAAGTATGTTAAAGGGAACATGACAGAAAGGCAAACTTTCCAATAGATGTGTCCAAACTGGAATGTAAACCTTTCCCTTTAACAGTCATTATTTCATTGTCTCAAATTTCTTATGGATACTATACCACCTTAGTTAAATATAAGTAATCCTCAGGAAATGATAAGCTCTGTGTTTTATTTTCTGTTAATTTGTATTTTGCTTTAGATACTTGGTCATCTAACAGCAAGGCAAACACATGTCTCTGTATTTTGGCCATGCTGATGCTATGTCACCTAGTTCAGAATCCTGAGCAGAGTGTATGGGCACAGTATAGGCACACTTGTAGTTAATTTGTCCCTTGGGGAGGTGGCTGTTCTAGTCCGACAGACCTGCAAAGGAGTCCCAGTTCTGTCACTTACTATGGGCCTTGGGCAAGTTATTTCACCTCTGAGACTGTTGCTTTGTCTGTGAAATGTGATGTTGAATGTGTATGTGTACACACACACATACACACACCTACCTCTAAAACAGTGCTTTGCAAGATCCTAAACCCCCAGCATGGTACCTGGCACCTACATCACTGAGATTCTTTTTTTTTTTTTTTTTAAGGGGGTCTCTTTTATTCCATGTTAAATTTCAGAGCTACTGTTAGGAATCTGCTGAATCAGAATCTAAGACTGTGACAGTCCGGGCATTATCCCTAAGAAATACCTCAAATTGGAAAAAAAAGAAAAAAAAATGTGTCTTTGTGATTTTTTTCAAGCCCTATCACTGATCGCTCTCCATTTATGTCCTACCTCCCCTGCCTTTTCCTTTCTCTCCTTTTGCCTCAAAGGAAACTATGGAGCCATATAGAAAGCTCCAAAATCAGACTGACCTTGTGCACCTTTAATTGAGGACAGAATTTGCTAAAAGTGCATCCAAAAACCCACCAGTGGTTTACCTTACAATTTGTGTCCTGGCTAGACTGGCTGTTGGCTGTGTAATTTGTCTCGTTTTGTCTGGAGTCTTAGACTATTCAGCTGCTTCAGGGCAAAATCTTTTGGGGTGTCATTAAATGGGATTGATAATTGGCTTCTGATGAATATTCATTGTGACTAATGACTTTGGGCAAATTTTACACATACTATCTTTCTATTCTCCCACTGAGTGAGATTTTGATAGGATCATTTTTCTCAACTTGCACTTCAATTAAATATTCACAATACCCCTTTGTTGACTACTGTCCAAATTGTATACTTTCATTACTTTAAAATTTTGTATTCTGTAAGGAATGAGCATAGGCCTTTAGGACCCTTATTTTTTTAATGGGGTTGGTTTTAGAGTTTTCTTTTAAAGCAAGTGGCTAATGATAATTTACAGGATATAATGTTATTTCTGATTTAACGTAGATATGTCATAACACTTATTCGTGGTCCACTTAGCCACTATTCCTAAAGAATGACGCATATTGTTTTTGCCATTTCGTATTTTGGAAAAGAGCCAAACAAGTCCCTTTTCTGTTTGTTTTCTTAATCAAATGGGTAAATGCATTTTGTTCCAGATGCAGAGATTTGGCCCTTAGAAAAGTCTCCAATGAAAATGATCAAACATCTTAAAAGTTTGGTTTTTATGAGGGTTAAGTAATTTTAAAACCTTGTCATGTAACTTGGTAGGTTTTTTTTATTTTGGGTTTTTTTTTTTTTTTTTGAGGCTAAGGAGACATGAAAAGAACTTTGTCTGAAGATAAGATCTCTGCCACTTTATTGCTTGAAATAGGATTTTGACTCAAACCAGTTTAAGCTAAAAAGAGGCAAGTATTCAAGTTCTGTCTCAACCAGGAACATTCTGTTGAATGACTTTTACAAAGAGAATTACCAACGAATACATGTGGTGATGAGATCTTTCATTTGTATGGCACTATATAGATTTTTAAGTGCTTTTATTTATTTATTTGGTGTGTTGTAGGGTTACAGGGTAGGCGTATTATTGAATAACTGGATGCATAAATTCATTGACATGATTTTCCAAAAGTGACATATTTGTAAGTCTAAGCTTGCTGTTATTGTTTTGGAATTTGAGTCATATACCCTACTCTGTGAGATTCATGCCACTATCTTTATATTGTAAATATATTCTTAGTAGGAATTGTTTTTTATTCATTCAAGCAACAACGCGTGGGGTGTGTGTGTATACACACGCGCATATACATACATACAGTGTCACTGGGCAAAAGAGAGACAGGGTCTTCCTGTACTTTGCAGTGAGAAGACAAACATACACACAGTTAGAGTCCCATTAATAATGGGGGCACATGCCCAGTGGATGCATGCAAGGTTTTGTGGAGGAAAGAAGTGCACAGAGGCTTAAAGGAGCGGGAGTTTGCTGGGGACACAGATCTGGGCCAGTGATCATAAGGAAGGGAGGAAGAGGAGTACATAACTACTCCTAAATCTGCAAAAGATTTATTCCAAAGATAGACTTGGAGAAGGCAACAGAGACTATGGCTGGAGATGCTGCTCTACAGGTAGATTGGGAACTGGTGGAGACATGCCAGTTCCCGATGTGTCCCCAAGCAGGATGTTACAGGACGGGACCTGCACTCTAGTAAGAGTACTTCGGCAGCTGTTTAAAGGATGGGGAGGAAGAGCTGGGGCGGGAGGTCGGTATAACCCTCCAGCCTGACTTCAGGGTGGAGTTGGAGTAAAGTTGGTCCATTTTCTACTCACTCAACACCAGCAAAGATTTTTTATCTCTTTTAACTCCAAAGAGATTAGTCATGTACACTACGATAGACAGCTTCCTTCACATGGAAACCTACCAGAATGGGTTTGCGACAAGAAGAATTAAACCTACAAGCCTTGGCAAAGTCATTGGGAACTGCTCTTGAGAGCCTCTTGGATGAGCTCCTGTTCGTAGCATGTACCTGATTTAAAGAATAGGGTCTGGAGGGAAAAGGAAGGGGAAAAGTAGCGGCCCTGGATTTAATACAGCCTTCTCACAACTGTGAAACATCAGCAGAATATCCGATTTAAAGCTGTTCATGTTACCCTAACCTCTGGGATTCTTTTAACTGGGCCTTGGCGCGTCACTCTTTCACCACGTAAATGTCCTTCTGTCAGCAAGGGCCAGTTAACAGCTTCCAAAAGAAGCAAAGTTTTCATGGGAATAGGCTTCCCAGAAACCAAAGAAACATTAAAGAAAAAAGACAAAGAAACATGTGTTGTTGGCTTTTGTCACTTCAAGCCATATCTCCAAAGGTGTTGGGTTTTTTCCCTTCTTACACTATTTTGAATTTTGTAGCAGTTTTATTCTATCGTTTCTTTGTTTCCTAATTTTTCTGTTATATCAAATACTGATTGTATGATGTGTCTCACTCATAAGAAAAATACGAAGTAGGGACAACTCAGAAGAATAGGGAGTGGAAGGATTAGTAAGTAAACGGTGGTGGAGAGATTGATTAACTGTGTGGAAAAAATAAATTCTCACCTCAGTCCTTAAACCTAAATTAATTCCAGATGGATTAAAAAGTTAAATGCTGAGGAAAACTTTAGAGGACTTTCTTAGTATAAAACAATGGAAACCATCATGAAGGAAAATATCTGCCCATGTAATTATTTAAGTCTTCTCTCTACCCAAAAATTCAGAGAAAAATAAAGATAAATTATTTTCAAAAACGTTGCATAGGATTACTATCCTTTGCATAGCCAATATTTGCTTTTAAATCAATTAAAAAATACTAATTCTCATTAGGGAAAGTGAACTAAGAACATGAACAGACCATATTTACTGAAGAAAAATAGTTAAACATATAACAAGCTGTTCAGCTTTGGTTGTGCTTAGAGAGATAAAAATAAAATGTAGATACAGTCTTAAAGCTACTAAGTTGAATTATATTTCTTAGTGCTAGTGAGGTACGGAAGTCCATCATGCCAGTATGTGGCTGGGAATGTGTAAGAGCCTCAGTCCTTCATCCATGTATTGTATTAGCACATCGATTATATTTATATTACTATATGTTTTAAATGTCTTACATATTTATAACTTTGTCTTTAAATTCTATATCTAGGAACCACATATAAAAATTATTGACCTGATCCAATGGTATAACTTAATGATGGAAGAGTGGTTCAGTGTAGTATGGGAAATTCATTGAGTGGCATTAAAAGATGTTTTCTAAGAATATTTAAAGATATGGGGAAATGCCAGCAAATAATATTAAGTAAAGGGCAAATCAACGCTGTATTTACAGTAATCCTGATTTTATTAGAAAAGCGAATATGTATGTAGTATCCCAAGATGTTAACGTATTTTCAGATGGTGAGGACTTTTCTTTTATCCCTTTCTCCATTTTCTAAATTTTTGACAGTCATCATGTAATTAGCTTCATAATCATGAAGAAGTTTTTTTTTAAAAGAAAGATCTTACTAAATTTGAATTAGGGTTATTGAGTTAACTTTTACAGTTTTAAATATGTTGATAAGTATATATTTAATTTAATTGTTGAACCCACATGATAGTGTCTCCTGACTTGAATTTTTAGCTCTGAGTCTCTGATTTGCTTCCATTGCAGTTGACTGCCTGCATCCACGGGTCTGCTGCGATGCTCTATCCCATGTTCTGGCAGCACGTGTATATCCCTGTCCTGCCTCCGCATTTGCTGGACTACTGCTGGTAAGGCCACTGTTTACCCTGTCTTCTGCTTTTCCTTCCCCAAAGAATGACCAGGCATGTTAGGTCTACAAGTTTTATGCACTTGGTGACTCCAAATTTAAAATACCTCAGGGAATTCCCGTTGTAGCTCAGCAGGTTAAGAACCCGACTAGGATCCATGAGGACGCAGGTTGGACCCCTGGCCTTGCTCAGTGGGTTAAGGATCTGGCGTTGCCGTGAGCTGAGGTGTAGGTCACAGATGCTGCTTAGGTCTGGTGTTGCTTTGGTTATGATGTAGGCTGGCAGCTGCAGCTCTGATTTGACCCCTAGGCTGGGAACTTCCATATGCTGCACAAGAGACCCTAAAAAGACAAAAAATAAAAATACTCACTTCAGAGTGATCTGAATTTTAGACCACCTGACTGCATGGCCTGTTTGTTTTCAAACAGCTTTCATATGTGCCATGAGATTTATAAGAGTTCACACGCCTAGTTAAGACTTTTCCCATTCCTCAGTTTAGGGAAACCAAAGCACCATGTAGCTGTGTGATGTTTTTTTCCCCCTAAGACACACTGGAAACTGGTGTCAAGAACAGTTGAGATTCCCTAAGGTCTTCAAGTTTCAGCCAGGCCTTGGCACAGTCTGGAAGACGTGCTCTCAGCTGTGCTTTGGGAGCACAAGTCAGGCTCCAAAATCCTCTGAAGTCTTTTGATGTGAATTTCACTATTCATGGAAAGGTGTTTTAGTGGAAGGAAGAGAGGGAGGAAGGAAGGAAAGGAGGAAGGACAGGAAGTGGCCCATTTGAGGGGGTCACAGCCTGTTGCTTAAGAAGAGATGATTCAGGACATTTACCAACGGTTCAGAGTGATCATGTCCAGGTCAGTCGTAATTTTTGCTGGGCTCTCCAGCTGGTTTTGCATTCTTCTCAGTGAAAAGGTTCACCCAGGTAGCCAAATTGTCCTGGGAATTTAAAGGTACCCTGTTGACCTCCTCATTTTATGGGAATGGATTCAGAAGAAGAAGCAGAAGCAGCCATGGATTCAGCAAAGATGTAGCTTGTAGCTCAGGGCTGTCAAGTGAAAATCATTGGCCCTCTCTAGCTCATAGCACTCAACTTGGCTCATTTCTCTCTTCAGTGCATAAACTTTCCTATCCAGGTGGGTCTTTTTATCCATGCTTTTTTTCTCCCACCTCTCATGAGATTAAGGGCATTTTCTCTACTTAGACTTGTTGCTTCCTTTGAGCTTCCGAATCAACCGTATGGGTTTTTTCCACTGCCACATAGCTCAAAGGAAAGACCAAGTGCTCTAGCCAGTAGTGTTTGTCATTTGAAAGATTGGGGGGTGAGCAGACACTGACTCTCAGGAAGAGAGAGGAAGGAGAGTGAGAAGGGGAAAGAAAGAACAAACACATGCAGAGAAGAAGGAAGGGGGATAGAAAAGGTCAAGAAGGGGACATTTGACATTTGTCCCAAAGAGAGACTCATGCAGTGACAAGCAGTCCCCTTAGCGCAGAGAACCTGCCAGCACAATGCTCCATCCCCTACCCCTCGCATATGGCTCCATACCCCTCCACACAGACACCGTACATTCCCAGAGATGTGTGTGTCAGAGACCCCACACTGGGAGAGACATACCCCCCCGCCCCATACACCTCACCCCAGGCATGTGCTCTCTAGGGAAACCTTAGTATTCCCCCTGGAAGAGACGCATCTGTGTGTATCTTGATGCTTCAGGTAGGAACACCCAGGGATTGGTGGAGCTTGAGAAAGTCCTGGTAGTCCCTCTGCCTCCCAAGTAGTACAGCTTCACCTTTCCATTATTTGGAATGTTTTTGTTACTAAATTGTTAACTGGTTTAAAACCAGCAGCTTAGAGTCCCAAAACTGTAGAGAAGAAAGTACTCTGTCAGTAACATCGTAATAGCAATAGCTGCCATTGTTGAGTATCTCCTGTGCCTCCAGTAACTGGACCATCTCCTTACATCTGCTATCTCATTTAGTTCCTCCAGCAACCCTGTAAAGCAGGTATTATTATCTCCATTTCACAGATCACTAAACCAAGGCCCCAAAGAGGATTAATACCTTGCTCTAATATGGTTACTGTATACTATATAATTCCATTTTTATAAACAAAAAGTGTATATGTAGCACAAAAATTATATACGTAACATATAGAGAGGCAGAAATCTGGAGGGAAATACACCAAAGCAGTGATTTGTTATGGGAAGGAGGGAGAGGAATTCTGCATGATTTTTATTTTGTTTTCTATATTTTCAAATATTTCTACAATGAAAAGGTATAGTTTTTATAATTTAAAAGTTTTATTTAAAAAAAAAAATCAGTGTTTACTCTGGCTAGTTGTTCTTTCTAGCTGCCATCTCAGGTCTCAGCCCTCCTTTCTTGTTTGCTTAGAGGGTATATTAGCTTTTTCACTCTGCCGAGGAAGCTGACCTGAGATTCTTTTTTCAACTTCCTCTCAAACTCTAGTCCTCTCAAGAACTGTCACTAGCCTGACCAAAAGCAATGATGCTGGCAGCTCTGAGAAGGGAAGACTTGGCAAGGAAGACTGCTAAGCCCCTGTCACCCCAAGCTTCCACTCCAGAAACTCAGAGTTAAGACTTGTAATTTTTGGAGCCCGAGTGGGTTTTATGATTAGACTCCATATTGGGAGTTTCTGTGTGTGTGGTAGCAGTCTCTCTCCTGGTTCTTGTTTTCATGAAAGGACTTTCTGACATTTGACCAAAGGACGATTGCAGGCCTGTGGGGATTTGGTATCTGGTTATTAACTGCAAGATGTAAGAATGAAGAAATAAAAGACCCAAAGAGGAAAAACAGATCCTCTGTTCAAGGCTTGATTTGATCACCTTCAGCCTGCTACCACTGCTTTGGTCAGAAACTACAAATGTCATGAAATTTGAGTCAATGCTAATAACTTTATTCTATTGTGCTCAGTGACTTTCACCACCGTTGAGTTTAATCCTTGGTGGTAAGAGCCAGCAGGGATAACTAGCATTTTAAGTAAAGTGCTAGGAGCCTGAAACATGTAAATTTGAAGGCGGTTTGTTCCTCTGCAGATGATTTAAATGTTAAGTACGTCCCCATGCAGGGGATACACGAAATGGAATCTGAAAACTATTATCTCCTGTAGAAATGAACTCTCAATTTACTCACTGCACAGGAAGGGCAGATTCTAGTCATTTTCACTGCCAGCAGGTGCCCTTTCTATGCATAATAGACTTCGCAAGTGTAATTAACACATGAGGACCACTGCTGCCAGTTTTTCTTCAGGTACATGCTGCTAGGAGTTTTCAGGACAACAGTGTAGGCTGTAAGAGCTTTTTATGTTGCACTTGAAGAAGTGTTCATTGACTTCTGGACAAAGACATGCTAAATGGGGCTGAGCCTAGACCCTGCTATTGGTATTATAGGTCATGGTCCTTGGACCCAGAGACCCCGAGAGCTGTAATGCAGCCTTTGGTAGAACAGAAGCCAGTGTAGCGAAGCTCTCGGAAGCAGTGAATAAATGGAAAGTATGATGCCGAAAACCCTGCAATTATGTGGAAGACTAATTGCACGTTCACAAATACAACAACCAATTATCTGAGTTAACTTTAATTAGAGCTATAATCACAGATTTTAATTATCTGAATAAATCCATTTAATACAAATAGTCTTCCCTAAGTATTTCCCAAATTAATTTTTTCATGTCCCTACCTATTTTTGGAGAGAGTGGTAGGGAAAGTGCCTGGGCTTTGGATTCAGGTAGACCCAAGTTCAAATCTGTTTCATCTCTTATTAGCCACATAGCCACATGAAAAATCTGTTTTACCTCTCTGATCTGCCATTTCTTCTTCTGTTAAATGAGTTTAATTTACCTACTTCGAAGAGTGGCTTTAGGAATTAGAGGCACTGGTCATCAAGTGGCACACAGGGGTCTTAATAAACGGCAGTTGCTCATATTATGGTTATTATAAACATGGGTCATGGATTTTTGTTTCCAGAAGCTTTAACTCATATCAAACATTATTCTTCCTTCTGCTGCCTTGTGAGCTCAGGGAAAAACTTTGTAATTCATCTTCTCTTTTTACCCATCAGATTGTTTTTATTTTGATTTTTTTTTTTATTTAACTTGGGTTATTGTATGGTTGTTTTCATTTGCAGCTGTGGCATAAGAATGAAAAGAAAAGAAACAAAAGCAGATGGCAAAGAAAACGAAAGGAGTAAGACATTTCCAGCCCTTATGAATATTTAAAAACATGTGCTGCTGGTTCCTTTCTACTTTAGATCTATGCCATTCTCTTGACTTTGAAAGTGAAAATGAGAATGTTTTCTACCTTGACTGGTGGCAGCCCTGACCCTGGCCAGTGTTGGAAAGAGCCTTCCCATTTCTGGGACCAAAAGGTTAACTTGCTGATGAGAATCAGCATTCCCTTTCATGATAATAATAGCCATCTAGAGAGTACAGTGTGCATGTCAAGTTCTTTATAAACGTTATTACAAATCTTTAAAATCAAGCCGTAAGGTAAATATCAGCTCCATTATATAGATTAGGAAATTGAAGTTCAGAGGGGTTCAGTGACTTACCCACCATGACACAGCTAAGAAATGGTAGAAGCTTCCCTTGAAGGTCCATCTCATCTTAAAGCTTTCTCATTAGTGTCCTCCAGAGTATTAGAGAACAAGGTGTATCCATCACCAAGATGTGAAAAAAATTCTTCACATAAGCTTTTTGACGGCTTGCTAATAATTGTAGACTTATGTTATTGTTCATTATTATTCAACAAATATTTATAGAGCACTTATTATGTATCAGGCACTATGCTAATTAAATGTTGCTAATAAAAGGTCCCAATAGAAGCCATATGGTATTTCCCATGTAAATTCCTTCTTTTCCCTTTTTCCTTCAGAAATTGTCCTAAATAAGGACCACAAATCAGTTTCCAAATTGAATTGTATATTTGGGTTATTCGGGACACTTGTTAACATGTTTCCAAATATGCGATAAAATATTTTCAAAGCAGATGAGGTCAAGTTCATGTTTTCCCCCAAAGGACAGCCAGGCCAAGAGCCAAATTAGTAGCTAACTCCTGAGGTTCTCTGAGGGCATGGTTGAACCAAAAAGTTAAATCAGATGTGTACAATTAAGGTTTGGATTTTTTGGAGTTCCTGTCAAATCTGACTAGTGTCCATGAGGATGCAGGTTCGATCCCTGGCCTCTCTCAGTAGGTTAAGGAACCAGCGTTGCCATGAGCTGTGGTGTAGTTTGCAGACAAGGCTCAGATCCGGCGTGCGGGTGCGGCCCTAAAAAAAGACCAAAAAAAAGGTTTGGATTTTTTTTATCTGACTTCATAAAAATATTTCCTGACATTTCTGGATGCCTCTGGAATCCATTCTTCCACTCAGAATGGGCATGCTCAGATTCTCTGTGAGACATACTAGTTCTAGGCTTTTTATTTGTGCTGCATGTGGGGTTCTGAATCATGCCGCATCATGTATTCCGTCTCAGATTTTTAGCAAACAATTTTAATATGCCATTTCACGGTGTGCATAGTCCATGTGGGTGATGGGGCATCAGTCTGGACACAGCTATGAAGTGACACCTGGATGATCAGAGCTGGGACCATTCTAATCTCTGTCTTCGTTGATGCTGTGAAATCTTGCATGAGGAATGAATTGTTGCTAAAGTAAGTGGGATTGTTGATATTCTCAGAGGCAGCGCTAAAAATCAACAAAGTGCAGTATACTGGAAACAGAAAAACCTAGGTTTGGTTCTGGCTTCCCTGTTTACTAGTTTTGAGGTCACTGAGCCCTTCGGAGCCTGTTTTATCTTCTGTTGAATGTGAATAGTAGTTACTACTGATAAAAAGCAAGTGTTCCACAAATAATAGGTACTATTTTTGTTATTACTGACTGTATATAAATATATATTTATAGTCAATATATACTAATGTGTATGTGTGATATATGTGTGTGTGTGTGATCATATATATATGATCCAACAATACAGTTCAAGTATCCAACACCCAGGTAGGATGAAAGTGGATTAAGTAAACAGGTATGATTAAAATCATTTTATTTATATTGAACTCTGGGCTGTGCAGGCTTTGTTCAAGATTGAATTTTAACACATAAGCAAAAACTGTTTTCATTTTCAGCAAGTATTTATGAGTGTCTTTTATGTCCTTGGCATTGGCCATAGGAAGGTAGAAACTTATAGATGGTTCTGGATCTGAGGAAATACTACTTCACAAAAGATCTCAGGTGTCAGGCAAGAGTTGAGAGGTTGTTTGTTGTTGTTTAAGCTAGGAAGCATCAAAGGACCATGGCAGGTCCATTGCTTAGGAGGTGTAACCGCTGAACTAGGAACTCATCTGGAAGGGTCAGAGAGGATACAGACCAGATTTCAGCTTCAGACAGAAGAAGAAGGGAAGCTGAGTCTGGCTGGGCCTGATGCTTAGAAAGTGCACAAATAATATGTGTTGGTTGAACAAAGTGAAATTAAAGATTCCTGGGTAAATACCTTGGTAAGATTTGGCTGAACTTGACCTTGAGGTTTGAACAGAGCGACTGAGTAGTAGAAAAGAATTCAAGCTTGGACGCCAAAGTTCTGGATCCAAATCCTGGCTCTGGTCCTACTGAATATGTGTCTTTGGGTGAGTCACACAGCCTCTCAGCCTCTCTTTCCTCATCCACAAAAATATAGCTAAAAATACAATTTTCCATAAAGAGCCTGGCATCAAGTAGACACCTAAAAAGAAGTTGTTAGGTGATGACAGTCACTGAGCCCTGTGTTGAGATGTACCTTCATTTTCTTCAGCAGCACCCAAAATCGAAAATGCCAAGAGCCTTTGGAGGCAGCTTTGGACAATTTCTGAGTTAACTGTCTTCCTGGTGGAAAAACAATGGGAGAGAGGAAAGATGGTTCTTTGCATTATCTATGCTATGGATTCTGTAGGAATCTATATAATACAGCTTCTACGGGAAAAGTGTGTTTTCAAGTTCTCCATTTGATTTTTAAAAATTGAAATGTAACTCAGATACCATAAAATTCACTCTTTAAAGTATACAATTCATTAGTTTTTAGTATATTAACGAGATTGTGCAGCCATCACCATTATCTAATTCCAGATCTATTAGATTTTTCATACATTCTTTATTGCTATTGGTAAGGTAATTCATCCTATTACTTTGAAAGGCAATATTTTTTAGCCTTTCAAAAGTACATATAGCATAAAGCAAATGTTCCACAGAAATGAGTAGTCTGTGTAGATGGTTGGCATCAGACCCTTAACCTGGTCCCTCCAAGGTGCCCCTGATGGCACAAATGCTAAGAGTATAGCATGCGGCAGCTCTTATCCAGCCTCAGCATCAACATTTCCTGTGAGGGTGCTGAGACTTGTATTAGAGAAGACACGGTGTCCCTTTGCCATGGTTGTGACCTCTCTGTGGTTGGGGCTGGTGGTTGTTGGCTCACTCACCCACTCTTTGGGGAACTCTCCTGGCTGCAGCCCACTACCCCATGGTCCTCCGCCTCCTTTGCTGCTGCATCTACGTCTGAGTGTCTGGATCTGCCCTGCCAGTCCCCCTCCTGCTGCCTGTTGTGGTAATGAGCAGCAGCCTCCCTCGCTCCAGTTTCTAACTGGTCTCCATGGGGCATAGCTGGTTCTGACCTGTGCTTATATGACCAAGCCTTGGCCTGGTTTTCCATTTCCTGTGGCACATCTTATATGTAACTCCTCACTTCTCCCTGACCTGGAGCCCGTCTTGAATCCAACACTTAGAAAACTCTGGAGCTTCTAAGGCACAGTGTAGTGGTCTCTACAGCAAAGACATTCTGCATATGTTCATGGTCACCAGTAGAGCAGGAGCCACAGACCATGTAATGTCATTGTCACAGAGGCTTCAGCTGTGGAGGAAGTTACCTTGTGGCAGGAATTTGGGGTAAGAGTCCTGCCTCGTTCACAGGGAGAATACGTGGAGCAGCAGCGCAGTGCTGCTAGGCTCAGAGTAGTCTCCCAGCCGATGTGGGTTTGTCTTTGCCATAAACATTTGAAAGCCTGACAGGCTAGGCTAAGAAGGCAATTGGATGCTGTGCATCTTGGCATGTGACATATCTTAGTCCTGTGAAAACAGAAAGAGAAGATTTTTTTCCCCTCGTTACCACTTTTGCATTTTCAACTTTTACACCCTTTTCTGGATTACTTTCTTTTGGCTTATTTATCCATAAGCCTCTCTTTCTTTTCCTTTTCTTGTTCCTTCTGTACTTCACTCTTCCTGCATTTCTTCACGGGTCTTATGAGCCGCTGGTGCCTCTCACTGTGACACTTCCTTTTGCAGCCTGGCTCTAGCTGTTGTGGTTCTTACTGAACTCTCTGGGGCAGTACAGAGCCCCGTCTCTTGACCTTTCCTCTGTGATTAACTTCTCCTGCCACAGCGGTCTTAGCCATGGAGCCCTTCCTGATGTTTTCCAAGTCTGTCTCCTTCCGGTAGCCCGAGGAGGCACAAAAGGGCGGACAGCCCCAGGCTTTGATGTTGACCTTTGTGGGTTTTCGTCCAGGCATTATCTTTGTAACACTCATGTTTGTTGTGGTTGGGTTAGGTGGCCTGGAGCTCCAGAAAGCATCTTTCTCAATCCCCAAGAAGCCGCAGGAGGGCGTTGTCCTCCCTCTTGCCCCCTTTCACCATCTGCTCAGATGTACTCGTGTATCACATTAGCAGACCTTCTCCAGTGCCCAGCACCGACCACGCACCCAGCCCCTCCACCGCTGTGAGCCTCCGGCTGCCGAAACTGCAATTGGAAATGAGGTCTTCTGTGCCGCCTCTCCTAATCTAGAATTGCTCCTGTGCTTGCCCACACCCTTGTCCTCTGCTGTTGCTCATAGATCAGGGATGGCCGGTTGGACACCAGGCAAGGAGTTAAATACCTTCTCCCCTAAGAAAACTTTAACTCATGCCATTTCCACCCATTCTGCTTTTCAAGCCATATTTTCTGCCTCTCACCAGCTGTGACCTTTGTCGCGTCACTTA
Source organism: Phacochoerus africanus (assembly GCF_016906955.1). Lineage (NCBI taxonomy): Eukaryota > Metazoa > Chordata > Mammalia > Artiodactyla > Suidae > Phacochoerus > Phacochoerus africanus. The sequence goes on along the minus strand of NC_062545.1, from coordinate 268,111,832 downwards.
ACCTCTTGGAGCCATAGGTTCCTCTGTGCATTATGGAGATCAGCCTTTCAAGATTGCTGTGGGCATGAGATGAGGTCATCTTACATCTGCCCCTTGGCGCCTTCTAAGTCTCCTTGCTACAGCTTTACACAAGAATATGCTTATTTACTGTCTGTAAGCTCCAAAGAGGCAGGGATCAGAACGGTTTTTCTCTCCTCTGTCCCCAGCCCAACATGGTACCTGACTCATAGTAATATTTGCTGACTGACAAGCATACGGAAAGCACTGAGCATAGTAAATGCACCGTTAAGATGTCAGTTTTTTTCTCTTTTCCCTCCCCGATTGCCTTTTTAAAATTCAAGTTCCTGAGTGACTATTTTTCTCTGTGGATACCACAAATCATGTTACAATCCTGTTTCCCTCTTTGGGTTGGCAGCTGGAGCATTCAGAGCCAAATTTGAGGCCATCCCAGCAGGTGTGCAAAACCTCCCAGCACACAGTTGAAGTACTAACCTCACCCTGGCTTGTGTTATTTTCCTTTTGCCCCTATTTTTTCTGCTGCTTTTGTTGTTTATATTCGTATAAACTGCCTTAAATTCTATTTAGAACAAAAAAGGATATCAATTCATTTAAGCTAGTTAGGCAAATGTAGTTTTATTCTGGCTACAAAGTGTCCACTTGCTATTTTATTTTCCAGCTAAAATTATCAAATAACTATTTTTTTCTTAAGTGTAACATGATAGTTAAAAGAAGTAAAGATAAAGCAAGAGAAGTATAAGAGATTTTGAAGTAGGAGGATTTGGGCTGCAGTCACCATTAACCATGATCATGGGCAAGTTTCTGAGAATCCCCTTTTTAATCTATGAAATGGACAGTATTTTTAATCTATGAAATGGATTATTTGAGGATTAAATGAGATAAGGTACGGCCCTTGGTATTTGGTGAGCACACAGCACTTCCATCTCTTTATTCCTTCCGCTCTGCACATGGCCCCATCGTAGACTCCGGGGAATAGAAAACAGAGTTCGGTTCTCCTGTGACTGACAGTCGAGAATAACTGTACAAATTAGCTCGTGCTTTAGCCAAATGGACGACCCAGACAAAGCCTCTGAATTGGGAAGTGTTAGCAACCCCTGGGGTGATCTGAGCAGTGCCTGGTGGACAGCACTAGTCCTCGGACTTAGAGGAGGAGGGGACTTGGACCCACAGGTCCATGTGTGGCTAACCTCAGAGGCAAGTCTGGGTTCCTGTGGTGAGGGGGCTGCTGGGGTCTCGGATAGAACGTGGAAGGGCCTGGGATTTGGCACAGCTGCTGGTGGGCCTGCAGGGAGCAACTTAGAAAACCTCCTTCCCCTCTTCTTCCAAAGCCCGGACACACACTGGGCTGCTGGGACACCTGGCTTGCTTTGTCTCAGGGTGACAGACTTGGGTTCTAGTCTCCATGCTGCCATTTACTAGCTCTGTCACCTCAATGAGTCGTCTAGCTTTCCAGCCTTCGTTTCTGCATCCGTACAACAGCTGGAGGTAATAGTACCTACATCATGCTCTTGTCCTAAGCATCCAAGAGAAAATACCCATCAAGCCCTTAGCCTGTGCTAGTTGTGGCAAATGCACTGTAAACAATGTTTGCTCTTCTTGGCTCCCTGTGCACCGCTGGCCACTGTGTTAGCCTGTGGCCCATCTAGCTGGTCACTCTCAGAGGAAAGTGAGGATTACTTGTGTTTTCCAACAAGATGCGTTATATGGTCTTTGTTGGCTTTCTCTCTCCCATTCTTTTATCTTTTAACCTAACAATACCAGGCCTCGTTTCAGAGCCAAATTTTAAACTGTAAAGCAGACTGTGTCTACAGTTTTGTTTCTTTTCAAAGAGAGAGATGGAGGGAGAGAAGAAAAGGAGAGAATGAAAGAAAGATAGAAAAACTCAAATGAATAAGACCAGAGTTGTCCTTTCCTTCAAAAACAGTGAACTGAGGAAAGATATGTGGGATCCCCTTTGCTAAACAGGGTATTTGGATAAGAAGTTGGGGTGCCTTTGAAAGGTGAGATGGATGCTGTGCTGTGTATGCATCTCTCTAGGGAAAAGGAAAAGAGCACACCTTCCAAAACCTGGGCAGCTCTGAGCTGTATCCTCACTGAGGTCAAAGAGTGGTCGCTCACCTGGAGCTGGGGCCCTCCTGTCTGTCTCCACTTCCCATCTCCCCTCCCCTCCCCACCCTCTTCGTCTTGAGAAACTGCATTTAATGTATTTTAGCAGCCAGTGTTCTTTTATTTCACCTGACTCTTTTCCAATTAGTAGCCTCTCAGCTCGGGGGAACATAATTAAGAGGGTTCTAGTTATCTGGGGGAAAGGAATTAACAAATTGAGAAAGTGCAGTAATAATGAACAGGGACTACAGGACCGCTAATAAGTCTGCAGAACAGTTCATGGCTGTTCATTGCTAGCAATGATCTCTTTGCTAGGACTCACCTGTAAGAGCAGTGCTCTGCACTGCAGGCCCGGCTGGAGTTGGTGGAAGACGGGGGGAAGAGTTACCAGCACTCTTTCCTTTTGGCATAAGTACTGAGTATGCATGGGGGACAGCATGGGCTTTCAGTCCAGTAGCCCTGATTTTGAATTACAGCTTCCCTATTTACTAACTTGTGACCCTTGGGCAAGTGACTTCTGCTCTCTGAGCCTGTTTTCCAATCTGAAAATGTGGTTAGTAGCAATACCTTGCAGTGTTACCTTGAGAATTATGTATAAGTAATGCATAAAAGCAACTGGGTTATAGTAGCTCAATTGATACTAGTTACTTTTCTCTTTAAGAGGATTCAAAGTAAACATACCTTTCAGGTAAAGGTCATTCTATTGTCTTGACACCTTCAATATAACTCTTGTCCTTTGCAGGGGAGAAGGAAGAAAGAATGACTTTGACTCTTCCAAGATGTAACTGAAGAAGTCAGATAGTGCCATAATTCCCAGAGAATAGAGGCCTAGGGCAGGTACACCCTATTCCAGTATTCAGAGATGGCACAGTGCAATCTCACAGTTGCTGTCAACCATAGGGCAGTCGTGACACAGTTGTCACTGCCCGCCTATGCATGAACTTGGTCATAGCTGTTAATATTATCACCAGTTTGATTTAATTATGTGCATTGCTGGTTCTGCACATGTTGTGTCTAATTGCCGTTTAAAATGTCTTCCAAATCACCGTCAGATTCAGCATTGAAATGTGAAGTCAGTGTGAATGCTAAAAGGCACCAGGGCAGAGAAGCATGGTGTCTAATAGAGGAAGACCGCGTCTAGATGAAGTTTTATGTTTTGTTACTGAGATATCCTTGGAAAGAACACTGATGACTCTGAATCAGAAAATGATTCATAAGAGTCAGGTTCTGAATGTGAAGTTCTTTAAGAATAACTGAACCAATCTTTTTTGCTATAATTTCTTTTTAATGTATACCCAAGAATGGTGAGTGATTTTTTAAAATTTATCATCCCATGTGATAAGCAAGTAATGAATCATAGTTTACTTGGTGGTTTTTGCATTCTGGGTGGTACATAAAATCAAGTTTAAAGGGTGCCCTCCAAAGAAAGTGATAAGCCACCCTGCTGAACTCGGCAGGTAATCAAGTGACGAGAAAGTGTGCTTGAGGTCAAAACCCATGTGGAGGATGATATATCAAGAGCACCTCAGCTCATCATGGAGTCTCCACTGTCCTCACCAACACTTACAGGTGCCCTTCAGAACCGGGGCAGGAGCTAGAAGTCATTCTTTGGGCTCTACAAGAATGGGTCAAGTGGTACCAGCTGCAAAGAGAACCCACTTGGACCTGATAACTTACTGAGCCTACTGTGCACTGCTTCTCTGCCAGGCACTTCATGGGTTATCTCTAATCCTTGCAGCAATCCTGAAAGATTTCCACCGGGGCAGGTACTGCCCTTTTAAAAGACACTTTGCCACGATATCACAAAAGATGTACAATGCAGTCCTGCCTTTTGACTTGGGAATTCCATGTTTGGGAATTCATGCACATGAAGTTGTTCATTTTCACTACGGTGTTACTTGTAGTGAAAAGTTGGAAATTACCTAAAGTCTAACTCTAGCAATAGGGTTCAGTAAATTATGGGACATCCATACTTGGTGGACTATTACACAGTCTTTAAAATAATCACAAAAATTGTGGTATACTCTGGGAAACATTAATGGAGCCAGTGAGAAACCAATAAAGCATATGAACTCTGTAATGTCGAAGATATCTTTAATGTTGATGTAGGCCAGTGTTGGAGGAGAATAACACAAAAATAAAAGTAGTTGTCATGGGATGACTTGATCATGGGTTAGTGTCGCCCCCCACCCCACTTTATCTTTACAACAAAAAGCGAAACAAAAGAGATTGCCAAGGAAAACAAAGTCAGTAGCTGCAAAAACTGTTGAGGTATGTTGAAATTAGAAATTTTTTCAGGAGTTCCTGTCGTGGCTCAGCGGTTAACAAACCCGACTAGTATCCATGGGGACATGGGTTCAATCCCTGGCCTTGCTCAGTGGCTTAAGGATCTGGCATTGCCATGAGCTGTGGTGTAGGTCACAGATGCGGCTCGGATCTGGCATTGCGGTGGCTGGGTTGTAGGCTGGCAGCTGTAGCTCTGATTGGACCCCTAGCCTGGGAACTCCATATGCCACGGGTGAGGCCCTAAAAGATGAAAAGACAAAAGATAAATTTTTTTTTCAGAGTGCAGGTAGAGTTACCAGGTATGTATTTGCTACATTGAGATGCTAAGGAGACTTTGGGTTTCTTTTTTTCTTCTCTCCCTCTCCCCACTTGAAATTTATAATCATTATGTTTGCAGAGCAAAAATGCAGTAGATTCAGAGAAGCCTTTAAGGCTTTGCAAGCAAATGATGACAATGTAAAAGGTATTTGTCCAAATTTGAATTCACATAAGATGTGGAGCTGCTGTGTTTCAGAATAAATGCGTTTTAAGTATTTTCTTTGTTGTTGTTGTTGTTGCTATTTCTTGGGCCGCTCCCTCGGCATATGGAGGTTCCCAGGCTAGGGGTCTAATCGGAGCTGCAGCCACCGGCCTACGCCAGAGCCACAGCAAAGCGGGGTCCGAGCCGCGTCTGCAACCTACACCACAGCTCACGGCAACGCCGGATCGTCAACCCACTGAGCAAGGGCAGGGACCGAACCCGCAACCTCATGGTTCCTAGTCGGATTCGTTCACTGCGCCACGACGGGAACTCCTTAAGTATTTTCTAAATACAGAGCTGTTGCAGCCCTAAGTTGGTGGAGAAACCACGTTTCTATAATAGGCCTTAATTACTCTTTGAACAATTATTGGGCTTCAAAAAATGCCTACCTAATGATACCTGAAGAGTGTGTCTCGCTTCATCCCTTCTCATATTTGCCATCACTTCTGACTCCTTTTTTCTCTCTTACATTGATTTTTATTGTAGGCCAAAAGGGCATGGCATTAAAACCTACATATTTAAAATTCTAGAAAATGTTTTTTTCAGATAAGAGCTACAGTTAAATTACACAGAGACTTTTGCTGTATTTTCACCTTTTTTCTCACAGTTGTTTGAATGTCTTTTTCTATACATTAACTCATTTGTTGGAATTTCAGTTCTGACAGGATCATTTGTCACTTGCATGACAGTACTAGTAGGAGCTGGGGAAGTTTATAAAATTCAGTTAAATATTATGGATTTGAGGTTTTCTCCCTTGTATGTGTTTGGCTGTGTTTCTGGACACATTAGCAAGTGGCCATTTTTTCTGGAATTCTGCACTCTTCCTGCTTCCTTTCATTACATTAGGCAAGGTTCCACTAGATGAGACATTTGCAGTCTTAAGACTTCCTGCCAGGGTTCAGACTTTGTATTTTTGACATTGAAGCTGTCGTGTTCCTGAAGCTACTTAATTAGAAACACATTCATTTCAGTGTGCACTGGAAAAAGCTTGGACAGCAGAGTCAGGCACACTGGGAAGTTTGAGCATTTGTGTAGCTGGCAGCTCAACTAATGGTTTACAGTTTAAGGGGAAAAAAAAATATCATAGGGCATTTCCTTGCCCCTAGAAGCGAAGAGAAGCCGAATGTGCACAGCAGATACCTTTCTTTAAAAAGGAGAGAAGACGAAGAAGAAAGAAAAGAAAAGACAACTCCACTTTCACTGCAGTTGTGTGTCTAATTCTTTCTTTGGCTATTATCAAATACAAACGTCTCCTGGAAGAATAGTTCCCAAACTGTGCTGCTAATATTCAAGTCTGTTTTACAGGCTCCCAAGATGTATTACTGCTGAGATCTGTAGTAGGGAGAACATTTTATATTCTGGGGAAGGCTTTTTGCTTGAAGAATTTTATTTGTTGAATGGTAATGAGGGAATTGTGCTCTTTCTTATTTTTAAATGTTTTAGCAATTTTAAAATGCACATCTGATGTTTAAAAAACCTTCTTCGTTGCCTATCCATTGCTTTTAGGATAAAGTCTAAACGCCTTAGTATTCGGTAGGAAGCAAACCTCTCCTTTCTCATTTCTTTCCACTCCTCGTTTTCCCACCCAGTCTCCAAGAAAGCCACCCTCTTAGGTTGACTTCCATGCCCCAGCTGCCCCAGAGGAAGGGTGCCTGGTCATCTCAGTCTGAGCCAGGTCTCTCTCCTCTAGGCTCATGAATTACCCTTTGCACCTATCATGGGATGTAGCCCATGCTAGAGACACTTAGGCATAAGTTGGCAGACTTTCCTTCCCTCTCTGTTCATTGACCTCCCTCCCCTACCCCCAGGAAAACAGTGTGTGGGAGACAGGCCTGGGGGTTTTAGGTCTGGTATTAAAAAGGCAGTGTGGCACAGAGGAAGAAGCTTTGGAGTCAAATCCTAGGATTGCCGCTTGTTTTGTGGCATTAGAGAAGTGCTTTAAACTCTCTAGGCCTATTCTCTTCTCTGTAAAATGGGGATAATACCTACCTTGTTGAGGTCGTTGTGTGGATTAGGAAAGATGAATTGGAAGTTCCCCTTATGATGCCAAGCATGCTTATCATCGGTAAGTAGCATCATGATGATATTGTGTATGTGTATCCAAAGGAGATCAATCTATAATGCCCAGGTTTTAAAACCCTTGAAGCTGGTTCCCATTTCCTGCTCAGTCACTAACTTAGGGAACCCATTGCTCTGGGAATGAAGCAGGTGAAACGGCTTTTTGAATTACAGTATTGTCGGGGTGGCATGTGTGCAGTTGGGGAGGAGACGCTTGCTGGCTTTGGTATACTTTGTCCGGTCACAATGGACAGTTAGAGCACTTCTCTTGATGGCAGAAGGAAAAGGCACATAAAAAAACATTCCGCTTTGAAGCATGTGTGCCTTCCTTCGGAAGCTGTTAACTGCTTTTTCTGTTGTAATCACAGCAATAATGGTTCCCATTTATACCAGGAACTGTACTAATCACTCGACATGTATCTTCTCATTCTAATAGCAGGCTGCCAGGTGGAGTCCAAAATGCCTTTTTAAAGACAAGGCAGGAGTTCCCATCGTGATGCAGCAGAAAGGAGTCCGACTAGGAACCATGAGGCTGCAGGTTTGATCCCTGGCCTCTCTCAGGGGGTTAAGGATCCCGAGTTGCTGTGGCTGTGGTGTAGGCCAGCAGCAACAGCTCTGATTAGACCCCTAACCTGGGAACCTCCATATGCCGGGGAGTGCGGCCCAAAAAAGCAAAAAAAAAAAAAAGACAAGGCAACCGAGATGATGCCCTCACATGGCTGTTTTTTAGGGACTAACTTCAAGGCCAGCATTCTTTTTTTTTTTTTTTTTTGGTCTTTTGTCTTTGTTGTTGTTGCTATTTCTTGGGCCGCTCCCTCGGCATATGGAGGTTCCCAGGCTAGGGGTTGAATAGGAGCTGTAGCCACCAGCCTACGCCAGAGCCACAGCAACGCGGGATCCGAGCCGCGTCTGCAACCTACACCACAGCTCACGGCAACGCCGGATCGTCAACCCACTGAGCAAGGGCAGGGACCGAACCCGCAACCTCATGGTTCCTAGTCGGATTCGTTAACCACTGCGCCACGACGGGAACTCCGAGGCCAGCATTCTTCCTGCCACCCCTGCTGCTTCTAAGGCTAGCCTCATGGTGAAATTTTAACAAAGTTTCTAGACTTGGGAACAAAACGTCACATTAGGATTTGTGTTGTGAAAGGGAATGTAACTGTGCATACGTTTATTACAAAAAAAAAACAAAAACAAAAACAGTTTTTCTCCAAATAGTGAACCATCTGTAATTTTCTGTCGGAAGCAACAGTCATTAAAGCAGCTGTGTGTCTCTGTTTCTCTTCACAGTGCTCCCATGCCCTACCTCATAGGAATCCATTTAAGTTTAATGGAGGTAAGTTGGCTCCTCTTCTCCCCAGATCTCTCTGCTTGCAGTTTTATTTTGCTACGTGGCAGTGGAAAAGACGCAGTCTCTGCATTCACAGCTCCACATGTGAGAGCATGTCGGAGCAACACCTCATGCACAGAGCTGAGCGATCACTTAGACCCTTTCCACCGGGCTCTTGTTTCCAGTGTTTTTCCACTTTGTTTGGAGATTGTCAATTTTCATGGGTGAGGGAGTGAGGTTCAAAGAGGCCGGAGGAAAGGGTTCTTCAAGGGTTTGAACGAGGGAAGGGAAATGATTCACTTTTCAAAATGATGTTTGCTCTAAATCACTGTAACAGTGTTGCATTTTTCATTGTAGAAAATGTGGTATAGAGAGTCTCTAGATGGTATAAAGAGGAAAATTAAAATTATCCGCAATACCATTATTCCAGCTTCAACCACTGGAATAGTGGTCTTCATCCTCATCTTTATTTTGTGAATATATATTTTGTATACATGTACTTAATGGATATGGTATATCATTTTGTTATTTCATTCAATAGTATGGCATGGGGATCTCTACATGTTTTTGTCTATTCTCAATAATTTTAAGTTTGCTCCCTGTCCTTCTACTGTTTAGATGCACTAAAACTTGGCCATTTTCCTCTTATGTTGGACACTTAGGCTACTTGGAATTTTTCACTATTATAAATAACATTTCAGTGAACATCTTTAAGCATAAGGCTTTTTCCACATTTTGGCTTATTTCCTTAGCCTGGAACCCCAAAGTAGAAATACTTGGTCAAAGCTGCGAATCAAAGGCCAGATTGCTGCCTGCATGGCTGTACCAATTGGGTAGCAATTCTTTTAAAGGTCTTTTCTGTGCTTTTATAAGTGCCACTGGTTTGTAGACATGAACCCTAAGCTTTTCCCTGCTCAGGAGAGAGCTGAAATTTGTACTAGAGCAAAATTAGGCAGGAGGTAGGGGCTTGCCTGTTTCGCACAGGAGATAAGCCCTCAGAGGGAAAAGCTAAAGCCATGTCCGTCTGTGGTGATGCTTTGCATGTCTTAAAGGAAGTGCTGCTTCTCTTCTTCTGTTCCCTTCATTTCACGTCGACGAGGACCACCTGCTTCTTCACTGTTGCACACTGTGCTATTGTGCTCACGAAAATGAAACAAGTTGGTTATCGAAAAACCTGTTTGTTTGACATTGAGAATCTCGATCAAAATAGACCACAGAAATCTGCTCAAATTTCTAATTTGACAGGACGGCCATGTGGCTCCTACATTCTGTTAACAGTTCCTCCTTGTCATCACCCAGCCCTGAGCACATACAGTACAGTTTATGGACTATCTCGGATGGTGTATTTAGATCAGATTGAAGAGATTTCTGTGTTTTACCTTTGTTTGTCAAGTTTAGGGGTGTATTCAGAGCTCCTGTGTGAAAAATTGAAAGTGAGCACTTGGTAATAAACCTTTCTTGCCAATTGTTGTACAGTTGGAAACACTAATCTAAGGACCATTTGGTCTATCGGCATCCACGGCTCTTTCCTGCCGCTCCTGCCTCACAGACTGTTCCAGCACAGGCTTTCTCACACTCCTTTTCGCGGCCCTTTACCTTGAGCAATGTCCAAGTTTCTAGTCTTGGCTTGCCTTTCTCCTCTCCATGCCCTCTGGTCATCTTGTTTAATGCTTTTTGCTTCCGCTACCAAGGTAATGTCGGTGACTCCCAGCTGTGCGTCGAACAATGGCTGCCTGTCTCTGAACTTCAGGCCCAAAGTTGCAAGTGCCAGTTGAAGGTCATGAGATAGCCTGTTGATGTCTCAGACTCAGTCTTCCCCAAACCCTTGTTATCTGTACACACACGCCCACCGAGTGACTCTACTCCTCTTCCGCTGTCTTGGGTCCCTGTGAATGGCACCACTGCCTGAGAAGACACTACAGTGGGGCACACGGAGCATGGCTGGATGTCCTCTTCCTCATTCTTTCTCTCAAAATAACCACTAAGGTTCTGACATGTCTCTCACCTTCTTCCTTCCTCACTGCCTTCACTGACGTTTTACTTTGCTTTCTTGGATTTTTGCAAAGCCTTTACGTGTTCATTTGAGAAGCAAAATCACACACATTTTGCTAGGTCATAGAGGTATGAAGACGAGTGTAAAATTCAGTCCCCGGTCCCGACACATAAGGGGTTGCCTTCCACCTGGTTATTCTGCATTGAGTAGCCCGCCCTCCAGCCTCCTCTGCCCACCCCTAAATTCTGTTCAATCTCCCCGCCATGGTCAAGGCCTCGGTCCTCACCATCCCCGCAGAGTCAGTGCTCTGGCTGGTCCCACTCGCGTCCCCACACCCCTGCAAGCCAAAGCCTGCTGTCCCCCAGCTGTTTGAGGAAGTCCTCCGGCCTGGCTGTCATCTGCTTACTGAACCTCTGGCTCGGGATGACAGCTCTTTTCTTCCCTGTCCTCTCTGTCATCCTGGGAGCATGAGCTCTTTGGGAAAAGGGACTGTGCTTCATTCACTGTGGTGTCCTTAGCACCTCACAGGATGCCCAGCGGGTGCCTTCTGAAAAGAAGGGCTGAGTGAGTGCTTGGAGACCTGGAACTCAGGGCACATTAGAGCCCTCTCCAAAAGACATCGCTGTTTCAGGGAACCCAGCTCCATAATTTTACTTAAAGATGGAGGGAGTAAATTTTTTTTTCTTTGTATATGACTGTAAATAACTTTAAAAAAGGGGGTTTTTTGTCGTAAAACATGCAGTGCAAAACATGCATAGATATTGAAGCAAAAACTCAAGGCAGAGTTTTGCACTTTAGGTGAATGGGTGAAAGTCCACTCTCCTCTGCCTTTGAAGGGTTTTTTTAAGCGAGAAGGTTCGGGAGGCACTGGCCACCATAAATCTTAGCTCTGTCGGTGGATTAACACTGGGGAGGGGGTTGCCATGCTGAACTATCATGTGGTCGGCACTGAAAGAAAAAGAAAATTAGTAGTGGCCCCACTCTTGAACCCAGCTAAGGCACTGGCCAAACAAGATAGCACTTCCTGCATGTGCGAGGCAGTGGTGAGCTACCAAACCATGAAACGCAGTCTCCTGATCCCCTCCCCTGGATTTCAGCTCCCACTTGCAGAGCTCTTAAGTTGTGCTTTTTGATTGTGCTTATCTGCTCCTGTTATCCCTTCACATGAAAGAGATGCTCCCCTGAGGTTTCTCCCAGGACTTGTGGGCTCTCATGCCTGGGGAGGAGCTCAGACCTGGGGCCAAAGGAAAGCCCTTTAAGGAAGGAGCTCGGGAAGGCCCATCTCCTCTCGCACGCTAGTTTTCTTACTGGCAATTCAGCGAAAGGCTTATTTTTGACTGTCTTGTTATTTTTTCTTGAAAGCTATAGGCACCTTATTATGCCTTTGCATATGTGCCAGAATTTTTTAAACTTCAAATGAATGTGGCAGATGTTCATAAAAGTTTAGAAAAAGCTACCATAGGAAGACTTTTTAACCATTTTTATGACACTCAAATTTGTTGCACAAAAGGAAATATAAATTATAACCTAGTGTTCTCATTTGAAAGAAGGTTATTTGGGGGAAAGATCTAATTCTAGCCTCCACGCTCTCACAGGGTGCCCTGACTGTTTGTTAACTGGCAACCTAGTCACCTTAAAGAGTCAGCCTTCCTTCTAAAGTGACACGTTTCTAGCTAATCGTCATTCTTATCCCTCTTGTGCCTTTTTATATCCTTTCTCTCATTTAAGCAAACACTAATTTGGGGCTGGTGGTAAGTTAGCAGGATAGCCAAGGGTATTGGCATAGACCTAGTTTCTTCTTGGAGGGAATGATCATGTTAGCTGGCAGCTAGGAAATACCCAAACGCAGCCAGATTACACAGTGACTGTTTCCTTTCATTCTCTCGACCTCAGCTCAGTTCAGGAGATGCTCTGCCGCTCCTCTTCTGTGCCAGATCTGGTAGCAGGTGTTGGGTCAGATCTGATAGATGGTTTACTTTTCCTTCTTGTTAAACGAAAACCTTCCTTTGCAAGCCTGACAAAGAATGCTTTATGTACAGGCCTTAGAGCGACAGGAGGGATGTATGTGGAAGGAGTTTTGTGTGGTTCCTGGTCTGGAAGGAGGAAGGAAAGGAGGTGGCAGTGACAGGGCACACAGAGGCTCGGGCCAGCCTGTGAAAAAAGTTCCACCTACACAGAGGCGGTAAAGTGCGGCAGTGAGGATGTGGGGCCTGGGTTCCGACTTCCCTACTTCCTGCTTGTCTGATTCTGGGCAAGGAAATGCGCCTCTGGGCCTCTGTTTTCTCACCTGTAAAATAAAGGCAGTGGCCAACCTCCCCTATTGTATCATTGAGGGATCCAGTAAGATAATGCCTATGGGTTACCAAGCACAGTGCCTGGCACATAGAGAGGTCAGCAAAGGTCAGCAGCCACTGTTACTTTTATTTCAGTGGCCTTAAAGCCATTGCCATTGTTAAGTTGATGGCTTTGAAATTGCTTTTTGGGGACTCTTTAAGTTCCAGGGATCATCGTCTTCATTCCCTAGGGAGAGAACTTCAGGGAAACTGGTTTGTGCCTGCACTGTTTTCCCCTGGTTGGCAACACTGGAGGCATTGTGCCAGGGATCGGAGTGGCACTTTTAGAGAACTTAATATGTGGAATTCCAGTTCCTGCTTGACCACTCCCCTGCTGTAGTAATTCAGGCAGGATATTTTGTCTCTCTGATCTTTTCTTCATCTGTAAGAGTGGTGAGTCCCCATCTCTTAAGATTGTGGTAAAGATTAAATAACTGAGTCCTGTATCTGTCCAGTGTATCCCAGTGTCTGGCCTGGGGTAGGCACACAATACACGTCTCCTTCCAGAGTAATGTCTTGAGAGCCTTCTGCGTAGCAGGCATTGTATCGTACTAGGAGTTCTTTGTAAAATGGTGAATGTAACATAATGGTGCCTTCAGAGTTTTCTCTGGAGCAGATGCAGACAAGGAGAATATAATTGCAGGGAATCCAAGAGGCCATAGCCTCTGGTAGGGAAAACAGAACTGAGCCTTGAGGTCTCTGCTTCTCAGAGGAAGGGAACCTAACAGATAAATTAGAGCTCAGCCCGGGGAACAGGGAACAGCATCTACAGAGACTTACAGGATAGACCACGGAGTTTCCCAGGAAGTGCAAGCAGTTCAGGGTCTGACGGGCGTGTTCAGGCAGGCAGGCAGGCAAGGGCCAGGCCATCCAGGGCCTTGTAAGCCATGTTGGAGAGTTTCAACTTTATAGGGCAACGGAGAGCCATTGAAGGGTGTAAATAGGGGAAGGACATGGTTAGGCGTCCTCCTCCTGGGCCATTAGAAACACGGTCCTTCCATATAAAATGCGTGGAAACTACCTAACCATGTTAATAAAGTAAACTGATATTTGTAGAGATCAAGGTAATTCTTAAGTAAATTATACACCACAACCATATATATAAAATTCAGATGTGTCAGCCTCCCAAACCCAAGCTTCCAAATGGTTTCCTTGCTACCAAACTGTGGCAGAGGTGTTTGTACTGATAGCTTTCTTTGAGGTTTTAAGCACCATTTTTACTAGATTTTTGTTCCCTCTCTGTTTCTAAGTACTTTTTTTTAAGACTTAGATAATCTTTCTACAGCATGGTTTGGGAGTATAAATTTAGTGGTAGTTCAGGCAGTAGGAACAAGGGGAGCGACACCCAGGTTCCAAGTTCACAGCCCCACCGAACCTCTCCAATTTCACGAGACTTGTGATGGGGCATTTGGAGACAGGCCACACTCACAGCCTTCCTCTCTCCTCCTCACTGTCCTTTCTGTAGGAAGGTTTAGCCGGAGCCTTTGGAAGCCTGGTTTTGCAAAGGCACCAAGTGCTTGAGACAGTGCTGAGCCACCACTTACTCCAAGGACAGCACCCAGGTGCCACATCCAAGCGCCTCTTGGTCTCTGGGATCCAGAGGTGGTATTTATCTGTGGCTGTAGTAGTTTAACTGTAGAGCTTTTACACAAAGGAACAAGATTTACTTATTTACAGACAAGAAAAGTAACTTTTTTTTTCCTTTGTATCTCAAAGAACCTGAATTGCTGTCAAATGAATTGGCACCCTTTTAACTAGTTTTTTTTCTTTTCATTTTTCCTTGGCATAGAAAGTCTTTAATTCTTTGTCCATTTTTTACACCTACTTTTTAAAGTTTCATGGTGAGTAGAGAAGAGAGTTTCTTATTTCCCATTGTACCATTTTGCTTCCTCATAAGACTCCACAGGTGGACAGTAGTAAGATGTAGCTTGCAGTTGTTAATACGGTGATTGATGCAACACTGAGCCATGATTATATTCAAGTATAAGTGATAACTTGAATGTGTCCTCACAAGAATTGAGAAATTCCACATGGGATCTATCTGTTAGTGTTAAGTAATCATAGTCCTGCTTTATAAGAAGGTGATAATTTGCATGAAAAATTCCACCTAGTAGTTTTAGTCATAGGTTCACGGGAAGAGCTTCAGCGAGAAAGAGAGAGGATTAGGAAGAAACTGCTATCTTCTATGTCCTTGCTCGAAGCCAGACACAATGCCAGGTACTATACCTGTTGTTTTTTTACTTTTGAGCATCCTCAGAATCTCTCCCACAAGGAGGAGAATCCATATTTGCAAATGTGGACACCGAGGCTCAACAAGATGAACTATTTGCATCCAGTTCCTCAGCTCTTATGGGTTTGTCAGACACCAGAACCTGTGGATCAGGCCTAGCCCTGCTCCACTGCTGGGCAGAGGCTCCCACCTTTGCCTGACTTCTCCTTTCTAGGCTGGCCTCCAGGGCCTGCACTGTGGATCGTAGTGAAGGCAAAGGAGGGGTCACACCTGGCAGCCTCATACTTCTCTAGAGGAACCTCTGAGTACACTTGTGACTGGGGCCGGCTTACTTAGCCTCCCAAGACTCCATTCTCTCATCAGTGAAATTAAGATCGTATTACCCATCTCAGATTGTGAGAACTAACTGATATAATGGATGTGAAGAGCTTTTTAAAAAATTCTACCAGACATTATTCTTCATAGTGAGCAGTATAAAAATGAGGCAAAGTTTAGATCAATGAAACCCTTGCTTAATTATATAAAGAAAAAAGTAATTGGGCAATAGCTTGGTCTTGCTGGAATTTCCTTAGCATGCTGTTGTCAAATAAAATCATCACATGTGAGGCTTTGTCACATCCAGAGCCTTCAGAGTGAGCATGCAGCAGCTCTTTTCAACCTAGGGCCTGAAGGATATTCTGGATTTCTCCTGATAGATTTCCCCTGGAAGCTCTCTCCTCCTCATGTGGCATCTGCTTTTAAAATGAGTATGATTCTTAAATGGCACTTATTCTAATGTTGGAATTAGTTAATATAAAACAACTTGAAGCTCTAGTAGTAATTTATGTAATCAAAGGGAACAAGTACTTCTGGCTGATTTAAGTATCTCTTGCAGTCAGTACATTTTCAGTCTAATTTGTTGTGACTGAAATGTTCTCTTGTGAGATGAGATAGCCCTCTGTTATAGATTAGAAAAACTAAGTAATTTATGAGGGAGAATCCCAGTAGAAAATGTGAAACCATCATTGATGCTTTTGTTTTCCAACTTTCCTATCAACATTTAGCCAATTTAGCAATGTTGAAGCTGACTTCAAAGAAAACTTAAAGTTTATAAATTGCTACTAAGAGAAGCTTGAACTATCCAAATTCCTGTCAGATTACAGTAAGGAGCAGCATGCATGCAAGGAGGCTGTGGAATGGAGTGGAAGGAACTCTGCAGGTGTGGGGACCTGGATTCAAATTCTAGTTTCACCACTGCTAGGTGACTGTAAACAAGCTCCTTTGTTTAAGAAGTCAGTTGAGCAGGCGGGAAAAAAGATAGGGTTACTATATCACACAGTCTGCGCACTCTCTACAAAACCACTATTATGTTCTCGAGAGATACTGACTGGAAATATTTAATAATAATATCAGCCATTGGATGCAGTTCTACCAATATACACAACACATGAGCCATATAATTTTTAATTGTCACCCCTTTGAGAGGTGCCCCTGTTTTGCAGATGCAGATATAAAAGTGCCTCTCTGAGCATCAGCCTCCTTGCTTGTAAAATGGGTAGATTCTCCGCTTCATAGGAGATTTTTTTAATACGGAGTAAATGAGAAAATTGTACCTGACACACTGTAGGCACCACATAAATGGAAGTGGATTATCAGTATTATGTGTGTGTAGAACTGGTAAATTTTCCTTAAAAGAAGCTGAGACATCTACCTAAGATTGGCTCTGCCCTCTTTTTCAGCCTCCCTTTGTATTTTTTATTGAGTGACTTTTTCTAAATCAACATTGGCTTAAAGGCACTTTCAACCGAACCCAGCCACATGGGACTAGTGACTTCTTTTCATAAACTTCTTGCAAGTGATTAGGGGCGGGGCCATTGTGGGAGCTCAGAGACCAGCAGCGTGATGATTGAAGAGCGGTACCCTTGGCCTAGTCAAATCCCTCTTGGAAGCAGGGCACATGTGGTTTTGTTTAACACCATGCTCAGCAGACTCATGGTACGGGTTTGTGACCATCAGGCATTTGTTGTTGATATGTGAGGTCACCACAGTAGGGGTGTTTGTCAACCAAATTAAACTTCCTCTTAATAACCTAAAATAATTGATTCGGAAGGCCTTTAAATAGACCATGGCAGTGTGTAAGCAAGCTGAAATCTGGCGTTTTCTGCGCAAGTTATTGCATGTTGTTTTGTTTTGTTTGTCTTCATTTTGCTTTTGTTGGGGAAAATGTGGATGGACCAAGGGTTTGGAGGCAGGCAGTGAAGCTGAGTTTGAATCCCAGCCCCAGTCTTTGTCCTTTTGTACCTTGGGCAAGTCACACCTTCATCTGCAAAATTCAGTCACCTGCCTCAAAGTGATGACAATTAGAAATAATATGGATAAAGTTCCATGCCCATTAGTAGACCCTCACCCAATGGTAGATATTATATGTTAATAAAATATTTCCAATAGGCATCTCTGAAGAAGAGAGCTTAATAATAATTTCGTACAAAGTGGTCAAACTGTGATATAGTAACCATACCTTTTTTTCCCCCCCTTCTAAACTAATTTCTCCATAAACTGCTCTCTGTACTAAACTTAAACATTCATAGAGAAGAGTGTGACTAAAATTGGAGCCTATAAACCTCTCTCTACATATTGTCTGATTCTCAGCTGATTTAAAAATGAATTTGAAGTTGAAGATTTAAAATATATGCCATTTAGCTACAAAAGAAGTGGGTTAATTCGTTGCCCATTGGATTCAGACGTTCATGACCTAAGCTCAGGCCTTTGTAGGTAAAGAATGGGGGCACTGTGCTATGTTTGTTTAGAAACAAACGCATGAGCTCAGGGCTTTTCGTAAGTGTGGTCAACGGTGGTGCTTAAGTTGGACATTAGCAACATCCTACAGAATGGTTCACGTGTCTTGCCTAAAATCCTTCCCTCCGTAAACCCAAATATCTGACAAAACCCAAAAGCTGCAGACTGGGGCCGCCTAGACTCCTGGACATGTCCTTAACCAAATAGAGTATCTGTTAAGCCCTGGTGCCTAGGAGTCAATTGTTTTAAAAGAGGCAGTGGTAATAAGTTTATATCCTGCTTCTTCAGCATTTTACTGAAAATATTTTATACTGACCGAATGGGTTAAATTATGAAGCTTGATAAGTACATATGCACATTACCCATCCTTAGCTTTAGAAGAAGAAAAAAAAGGAAGAAAAAGATAGCTATGATTTTGGAAGTCATCCCAATTTTTAAAAATAAGAGAATTTGGACATTTTGGCATATGGGGTTTTTTAAATGAAATTTCATGGAACTGAAAACAGTCAATTTTAGGTTTCCAAAAATTGTTTTGATTTTCATTGGTATAAATTTGCTGCACATGGTTTTAGGGAAGTTCTGAGAGATGCATTTGGGACTTCGGGGTTGATTTTTTTTTTTTTTTGAGATTTGTGATTTATTTTTAAAAGGTGATTTTTTTTTTTTTTCTAACTCAAAGTATAAATCAGAGGAGACCAGAGTCCCATTTCTAGGACAGTTTTTGGTAATGACATTGCTAAGCATTTCCAAACAGCTGGACTTGAGGCTGAACTATTTATTGGGCATCATTTCAGCAGTTTGGACACTGCACAGCAGATCCCTCATCCCCCTCCCCATCTCAGATATAGCATCTCGAGGCCAAGTGATTTGGGCCAATCCATTAGCAGCAGCTGCTAGTGATAAGCACTGTGAGAGTCACCTGTATCGGGTCAGGCTTATTGCACATCAAGGTTCAGCAGTGTCGGAAGAGAGGGAAGATGCCCAGGAGGGGGCTCCAGGCCACCTGCTGTGTGGGGATCAAAGGGTTGAAAGGTCAGAGGGCACAGCTCCCTTAACCATATCTGTCTGTGCAATAGCTATTTCAGATTGTAAATCTTGGCGATTTCATTAAGTCCTCCTGGCTGCTACTGGGGCATTGAAATAATAAAATTTTATATCTGTTGCCTTTCCTGCCTCTGGCAGCCAGGCTGATACATTCTCTGCAAGATGGGGCGTCTTTATGAAAACCTTGCCTGGAATGATCAGAGCAGCCTTAATGAAGCCTCAGATTGGGAAGTTGGGGTTCACAGGACCTCATCCTCTGGAAATGTTTTTTTAAAAAGGAAAAAATATCACCCACCTGTTTAGCAGCCTTTGGGGTTTATATAGCACCTCTCCTCTGAAAAGCAGGTCCCAAAGTATTACCTATTGCTAAGTGTTTTTAATCTTACACACAGGAGGAGAGGGGAGATTTCTCAGGGCTGTTGCTTATCACGCGGCCCCATTCTAATGACGGCAGGGTCCTTTCTTTGGGCAGCTCCAAGCAACTGTACAGTAATACCGGCCACTTGGCAGATCTTTTGGGTGTTTTTAGAGACATGTCTCCTGAATATGATTTTCCGGATATTTTTCCTAGATCTTAAAGTTGTTATGGACCTTTAGGGCTCCTTGGCTCTTGGGCAAGACAAATCACAGTAATGGCTGTCCCTTTACTGCCCATATGTTTAAGACCCCCTGTAGTTTGTTTGAAAAGTTAAGAGATTTTCACAGTGAAGGTGCCATTTCTGAAATTTAAAGTGTTCCTTTTCACTGGGAGATAAGTTCACTCTGATTAAGTCCGTAATTCTCACTAAGCCATGTTTATGGGGGCAATAAACAATGTTTCAGCATGCTTGTTAAATTGGGTTTCCAACCTCTCCACTCTTTAAAAATTGACATTTCAAATAAAAGGCAGGTGGAGATGGGAGTCCAGGTTTGCTGTGCTTAGTGATGAATGAATGATGGCAAGTGGCAGTTGTGTGGGAGGAAGGAAGGCCCTGTTTTATGAGAGGGTGACCCCAAACCATTTTGGGGTAGGGAATCAAGATCCCCTTAAACCCAAGTGAAACTCTTATTAAATTCCAGTTTCGTCGTTTCAAATTGGATAGATACTGTTTTTGAAACACTGCTGGATATATTACACTCATTATTTAATTTTCACAAATCTGTACTCCAGAAGTGATGGCTATGCTTTACAGATAGATGATGAAATTTGGGCACTGAAAGGTAAAGCAACTTGTCCAAAGTCACACAACTAATAATTAGCAGGACCAGAATTCAAACCCAATTATTTTGTTATGTGAAGTGTTTTAGTGTGTACAAAATATAGCTATACATGATACAAGCCCTGCTTTTAGAGTCTGTTTGTTATATATCTGCCTCTTTTAAGCCTGTCCATGGAGGTTACAAAAGAAGTATGTGACCTGGTCACTGTCCTCAGTATTTGCTAAGCCAGGAAAGCAGAAGAGGTTATACAGAGAGGTGAAGGGGACCGGGCTTTGGAGACCAGCAGCCCAAAGCTCAAATCCTACCTCTGTTACTTGTCTGGACCTGAGGCAGGAACTTTATTTTTCTCTGCTGTGAATTCCATGAGGTTGCTTTGAGGATCCAATGAAAACATATAGTTTAAAATGTAGTCTTTTAAAACCCGACAGTATTTTATAGGTGACAGTGGTGCGTGTTATTGCCATATTTGTAAACATGGTATGGTGAAACCAGTTATTTTAAGAAGGAAGTGACAGGTATACATGAAACAGAAACATCACTAATCAAGTTTGAATTGAGGAGCCACGTATGTGTTGCCCACTGTACTTACTTAGAACCAAAGAAGGCAGCTTGTTGTGGGAGCAGGAGTAGTCAGGAAGGTTTTATCGAAGAGCAGGGTCTTGCAGAAGGGGGTCATCACGGTAATCTGTCTCTGGGCCGTCTTCCCAAGCGCTCTGCCACCTCTTCTCTCATTTGCACTTTGCAGCAGTGGTGAAGGGTGTTGGCACCTTCCTTGTCCTCTTTTTACTCATGAGAAGACTGAGTCTCTAACAGTAGGAAGGATGCCTCAATTTGGGCCAAAACCCCAGCAGAGTCAGAGGTATAGATGGGCGCACTGCTCCATTTCGGAGGGCAGAGTGGAGGTTAGGCTGGATGGTGGTACCATGTTGGATGGTCTGGTAGAAGGAGCCCCGGAACTGGCAGAACCAAATTCGCAGGAGAAGGACAGGCGCTGTCTGAGTGTCTGCCTTGTGGCTGGCCCTCTGTGAAGCACGTGCCCTCCCATGTCTCCTTTTAATCTTCTCAACAATCCTGATGGTGAGGCTCAAGACCCAATTTCACAGAGAAGGAAACTTGACTGGTGCTAAAGGAAGCAAAGGCCTTGCCTAAAGCAACCTGGTGAGTGAGCGAGTAAGCCAGGGCACCAACCCCGGGACTCTGCGCCCCTGGGCCCATGGCCATCCTGGGGAGGAAGCCAGGCAGGCTCCATGTGAGTGGAGATGTCCCACCAGAGTGAGGTCTTTTCTGCTACATAATATGACTGTGCCTTTTCTTAGGCTTATTGGTTAGAATTTACCCCAGCCCTCCCCATCCGCACCACCCCCACACAAATAGGCTGGGAGCCCCTTGAGATTAGAGATCACATTTGAGTCGTCTCTGTCCTTAGGACCTCACATCAGGTTCATGTGATTGGCTCTCTGAAGCCTGTCCGACCAAATGAGTGAATAATTGGGTGAATACGTAAATGCCCAATGGATGGATGGTCAGGAAAGGAGGAAAAGTCCATCAGAGAAATAGCCCCTTTGCTGACCTGCCTTGAAAGTCTCTGGCTTCATTGATGAGAGTCAGTGCTACTCCCTTGTGAGGAGTGGGTTTGGCCTGACCCGTGAGGTGCTTACACCACTTCCCTCCCCTGCCAAGCTTCTGTTTCTGTTTAAAGCACACTGGGACATTCCAGCAGTGTTTTCAGGGCTCCTCTGAACTGTCGTGGGGCTTAGATTTTTAATTTTGCAGGGCAGGAAGGAGCAAATGAGTGCCTCCTGGCTCCAAGGAAAGCTACTACGTTTATCAACTGCTTGGCAGCTCAGTGACCTTTGAGGCCTGAGGAAGGGAAAGAAAATGGCACTCTTCCGTCTGAGGGTATCTGAGGCTTCAGGAGGGAGTAGAGTTAGGATACCTGAGTATACCTCTCTTCTTCCTGCCCTTCCCTCTTTCGCTCCTATTCCTCTCTCCCTTCCTCCTGGGAGGCCACAGCTCCCCCACGCTGTTCTTTGTTATGTTCTCATAGACATGCGCATGCATTTGAGTACATTTGATGTGTGCTGTATCGTGGAAAGAACGTTGGCGTGGGGGACCCAGATTCAAATCCTTTTTCTGGTAAACGGCAACCATGAGAACATGGGCAAACTGTTTAATCTCTAGCCTCAGTGTCTTCATCCATCAAATGGGTAGAGAATGCCGTAGGAAACCCTACCCCTTGAGAATTTTAATGGAGTCTAGACCAACCATCAAGCTGCTTGATTCTTCTGGTATGTGCCTGACAAACATCTATTAAATTACAGCTGCTCAGAATGTTTGTTGATGGAAACAGTGTGTCACAGCAGTTAGTAAGGTGCGTTGGGTAATACAAAGGTTTTGGTGTTCAACTGAGTTCAATGTTAGCTCCACTGATGTGAAGACACAGGGCTTTGGACAAATTATTTTATCTCTATTACCCTCCCTTTCCTCATCTCTCTGCAGAAGTGTCATGAGGATTGCATTAAGTGGTACATGTAAGGGTTGAGCCACAGGAGGAACACAACAGCTAGTAGCTCTCATTTTATTGTTGTGGGAGTCAGTAAGATGATGGATGCAGAGTGTGTAACTCAGTCCCTGGCCCGTGCAGGCCCCCCGTAAAGTTAGCTGTGCCTCGGCTCACACGTAACCAGGAGTGTATTCAGCCTAAGAGGTGACAGTGTGTGTGAAGCCAGGCCAACAGTTGCTTAAGATAAAGTCTAGATTGATGGACTATGAAGATTTTTTTTTTTTTGTCTTTTTGCCATTTCTTGGGCCACTCCCGTGGCATATGGAGGTTCCCAGGCTAGGGGTCTAATCGGAGCTGTAGCTGCCAGCCTACCCCAGAGCCACAGCAACGCAGGATCCGAGCCGCGTCTGCACCCTACACCACAGCTCATGGCAATGCCAGATCGTTAACCCACTGAGCAAGGGCAAGGGTCAAACCCGCAATCTCATGGTTCCTAGTCGGATAGTTAACCACTGCGCCACGACGGGAACTCCAAGGTGTTATTTTTTGTTTAGTTTTAACCATATTCTCTGCCTTTCAAAACTTAAAAAAAAAAACTGCCAATAAGTCATACTTAAGTGAGACATTAAGTATCATGCCAGGAGCCATATCAGTTGCGCCTTTTTCAGAGAGAGACAAACACTGGACTTTCTCTGAGCCAAAGTAAAGTACTTTGCAGGTTTGATAACAGGCTGATAGAAGAGGGTGATGCATCCTCTTGAAGAAAGTGTCTTTGCAGGAAGCCAGTCTGGACCTGTCCCCTTTGCTTGATGGTCTTGTTGCTGGTTGTCAGAGGTGTGGCCTCAGGTGCTGATTTGGCCAGAGGAGGGGAGATGGCTTACAAGCCTTGGGGTCACTCCAGCAGGGAGAAGGCCTGCCTGGAGCCAAAACTAGCTAGCACCCTGGGCAAATGGGAACATGGTTGAATAGATACAAAGTAAATGTTTCCTTTCCTTTTTTTTTTTTCCTATTAATCTTTTCACAACCCTTTGTTGCACACGGTCACAGCCCCATTTTATAGAGGAAGAAACTGAGGTTCAGTTACATTTAAAGAACCTGCCCTGGGTCTCTTGAGTAGGGATTGAAGAAGATAAAACCCAGAGCCCTATTTGACTCCTACTCAGTCCTGCTCCTATCCCAAAGCAGGCTGACACAGAACCTCGAGGGCCCCTCAGGACTTCGAAGGTACCCAGTAATACTGCTGCTTTGTTCCTTGCTGGAGAAGGGGACAAGACTGATGGAAGAAGCAGTTGGTGTCCAGGGCGTATCTGCCTTTGCAAACATATTTTCTGACATGAAATATATTCTAGATTGGATTCTTTTTACCCATAGAATTACTGATAAATTGTTTTCATAATAATATAAGGGTCAATGTCCAATGCTTTTTATATAATGGACACTGCTCTAAGTACTATATGTATGTTAACTCATTTAACCACCATAAAAATACAGTGAAGTTCTTGCTATTTGTTTTTTATAAACATTTAAGTGGAGTATGGGGTTTATAGGGAAGGGTGCACTCATCCGAAGTATGGAGCAAGATGAGTTCTTTCAAGGCAGGTCTTGAAAACCACCACCAGCTCAAGAATTAAAATATTACCAGCCCTCTAGAAGCCCCATTGAGCCCCCTTGCAGTCATTGTCCCTCTGACTCAAGAGTAACCATTGTCCTGGGTACCAGTACTATTTTAATCTCATTGAACAGATGCGGAAACCGAGGCATAAGGAGATTAAAGGGTCTGCCCAAGGTAGCACAGTGGTAACTGATGGTGTCAAGATTAACACTTGTAGTCTGGCTACAGAGTGCCCCTGTGCCCATGGCCCTAAGATGTAGCCAGGAAAAGAACAATAGGTTGGTGAGAGTTTAAATTTTAATGGAACAAAATCAAAATAGTGCATATAATGGAGTCATTATCCTCTGCCTTTGGTCTGAAAAGCAGTCGTTCACATCTTTCGTTTTGAAACCCTAATCTTTCAAAAGGCAAGGATAGAAACTTGCTTTTCACAGCCTCCCCCTTTATTGCACTTACTGCAATTAAGTACCGTGTTAAATTATTTACATGTATTATTCCACTCAACCCTCCAAACCCGCTGAACAGTGGGTAGTATTATCCCCATTTTATAGATAAGAAAACTGAGGTTCAGAAGTAAAGAACTTACCAAAGGCTGCGAAGTGGTGGAGGCCAGGCTCGTATCTGGCTGTCTTATTCTAGAATCCACATCTTAACTACCGTGGTAACACCTATGTCACTTTTTGTGTCAACTGTGAATTAATTCTACACTAATTAATCCTGATAATGTCACATGATTGTTGTCACTGTCATCATCATCACTATTATCCCCCTCTCACTTCCTGGAGCAAACGCTTACATTGGGCTTACATGGTCCATTTGAGCTTACATTGATGTCTGCTCCAGGCCTGCCTCCCAGAAGAATGGACCCAACCACAATATTTCATTCTTTCTCCAATTAATGAGCATTTGCCCTGTGTTAGCCACTGTGCTGGGCACTGGAGTTGCAGAGACAAATAAGATACAGTCTGCCCTGACAATGGTCCTGATGGAAGGACAGCAGAAAGGGTTTACTGTGTGCTGGCTCCTTTATCCCATGCTGCTGCCTCATAGACCCCCACAGCCTCCGTCCTAGATAGGGAGCCCAGTTCTCAGCTGAGGAGGCAGACTTGGATCTGGGTCCAGCCGCTGAAGATCCAGGGCAGCTTCCTTCCTCCATCTCCAGCTCCCGGCTTCCTCAGCCAGGGGAGCACCTCAGGCTCCTGACCATTCTCTGGATCCCCCGGATTACCTCGCCAGTGCAAATCCTTGCTCTTCATTTTATGACCTGCTTTGAAGTCCTGCCTGGTCTCTGGCTGCTCAATCCCCACTGTAGATAGGCAAGGTCACCGCATCTGCGCGAAGTACTTGTGTGGTTTGAACAAGTGCAACTGATACTCTATATTTTAGAGGCAGGCGATAGAGGGGGAACCCACTGTTTTTATACAGCCACCTTTAGAAAGTAAGTTCAGTAAAATCTTGTTGACTAGAGAAGGTACACAGAAGGTAGGGTGATTCTCGAGTGATTCTCAAGTGGACCCAATTTTTGTGTAGAGAATTATATCAGGGGCATTGATTCTGTTTTTATCCTAGGAGGGCATGAGCAGAAAAAAAGTTTTAAAAACTCTGGGCTAGACAAAAAGAGAAGGAGGCAGGGAGCCACACAGCTGCAGATCAGAATGTACACTGAGTGATGGTTTCAGGCAGAATTACCTTGTCATGTGGCATTTGGTCACCATCATTCATGCATTGTTATTTTCAAAGTCTTATTGTGGCTTTATTTTATGTTCTGGGCGTAGTACTAATGTGTTTATCAACTCGTTGTGTTATAATTTATGCACAAAAAACCATCCATTTAAAGAATGCGATTCAATGAATTCTTAGTTTTATATGTTCATGAAACCACTGCAATAAAGATGTAGAATATTCCCATCACCCTCAAAAGACCCTCACTTTTATTTAACAAACATTTTTCTTGAGCTTCTCATGTGCCAGGCACTAGTCTAAGTACTTTAAAAATGTTAACTCATTTAATCCTTATCACAGGCATGAGGTATAGGCCCTGTTATGCCCAGTTTTGTAAAGGAGGAAACTGAGGCACAGAGATTAAGTGAAATGCCCAAGTTTCCACAGCTGGTGAATGGTGGAGCTGTATTAGAACTCAGATGAACTGGCTCCCAGATCCCAGACCCTTAGACTCTGGGCTCTCCTGCCTCTCATTTATTCATTCATTCCCGAATTGCCTGATATGGGAGCTGAGAGTATGGAGCTCTGTCTTGGTGGCTCCAAGAAACCTACAGACCAGGGAAGGAAGCAGATGCCTGTATTAATAACTCTAGGTTGACGCGTTATTCTGGTTGTGGGAGTAAACCATAAGCAGGCATGGGGAAGGGCAAACTGGGTTGAGGATAACCAGACTCCACTCAAGTCCCAGGAACCACTGAGGGAGAAGGGACAGTACAGGCAAGAGAGCCTCTGTTCGTCGAATGCCTATTGTAGATGGCCTGGGAATTGTGCTCACTCCTCTACGTGCATTTGCTTCTCTGATCCCCACAACAGCTCTGAGGTGATCGTGATCCCCATTTTACAGATGAAAACCGGGAGGTTATAGAGGTTGAGTGAGTCGCCCAAGGCAACCCACGTGGTCAGGGACAATTTAGAGGGAAAGTTTCTTTCAGAGCCTGTATTTGCTCAGCCAGCCCTGACCACCTCCCATTCTGTGATTTTTTTTTTCCTTTCCCTGTCCTGAAAGGTAGAGGTCAGCCTAAGTCTGTCTGTGACAAAGCATAAAGAGAAAGGCATTTTTGATTAACAACATTTATGGGAAGATGCCATTTTTGTGTGTTTCTCTGTGCAAGAAATGCCATTTGGAAAGCCAGTGTGCATGTCAGTATCTCTCTTTTTTTTTTTTTTTTTCCCCCCTTCATTCTGAGAAAAAGCCTATAGAGTCTGGTGGGGGGAGGGTTTGCAGCTGGCAGGAGCTTTGGCATATGTTGTAACTAAAAAGAGAGGGAATGTGTTGGTGGGACAGGCTACCGGAGAGCTGTCTCGGTGTGCCGCGGTACTAGTAAGTGTTTTAATTGGGTAGGGTTTTTGGAGGACTATTTTGACATCTGCTCGTGTCTTTGCTGATTTTTCTTCACTTAGAGTAGGAAACACAAGCTGTGGATAAAATGACTTTAAAATAATTGGAAGTAAAGATATCTCTCTCAAAGTCAAATTTGAGAGGGACACTCTTTAAGAAGTAGAAAGGAAATTCCACTTCTAGGAATCCATCCTAAAGCACAAGGTTTTATGCCTACAGATTTCACAACAATATTGTTTATAATAATTTCTTAAAAACTGGAAATAGCCAACAAAAGGGGCTTGATTGGGTTTCTTTCTATGAAGTGGAACGTTTTGTAGCAATTAGCAATGATCTTTACAAAGCTTTTAATGAAGTGAAACATTGCTTATATTGTAATAAATGAGAAAACCAGAAAGAAACATTAAAAATTGTTTCAACTGTGTTTTAAAAAGTAGGGATCAGGGTGGAAGGGTCTGGAAGGAAATACATCAAAACGTTGTCTTCAAATGGAGGCACTAGAGTTACCACAATTTTCTTTGAATTTTTCTCTTTCCTATTTGTTTGTTTATTTATTGATTTTGACTTCCATAATTGTTGTGATACGGAAGGCACATGTCCTTTCCTGTAGGGAAAGCCAGCCCTGAGAGTGCCGGAAGAGCTGCGTGCCCTGCGCAGGCAGATTCCTGTTCTGAAGCCTGAGCAGTTGGTTTGGGGACGTGTTCAGAAAGAGTCAGAAAGACTGGGTTCAGAAGTCAGCTCCGCCAGTCCCTCACTGTGTGATCTGGGGCAGTTTCTTTGACCTTTGAGCCTCCTTACCATGGAGCTGGTGAGGTCTCCCACATGGCGTGATCAGGGTTAAATGCAGGCACCCAGTAACGGCCAGGCTTCCTTCTCCATCAGCACCGCCCACCCCATCCTCCAGCCTGAAGGGTTTCGTGGGGTTTGTTTGGTTTTTTTCCTTTCTTCGTTCCTCTTGTTTCCTTGAGCCTTTCAGGGCTAGGGCACCATCCGGCCAAGCTGGCCTCTGATTCTTTCCTTGGGAACATGAGCTTCAGGAAGGCCCTTGAGTCCACGCCAGCTCCTTTGGAAGAGGCCTTGCCACCAGGCATTGTCCTATGAGGGGAAACTGTGCCGACCCAGCTCCTCCTGGAGCCTGGTACGCGGGCATTTTGGTTACTAAGGGGACCCTGGCCTGAAAGTCAGAAGAAAGAGCCAGGTTTTTTCCTCTTCTTCAGCCTGCTGCCATTGTTCAAAAAGTAAACACTCCACACAGCTTAACCGGCAAGTCCTCCAGCCAGGAGTGGGAAGAAATCAAAAGCCCATTCCAGCCCAGCCGTGGAGAGCCCACAAGGGCTGGTCTGTGCTGCTGGGGACCCACTGGGAAAGCAGAAACAACTCCCGATTCTGATCCAGAATCAACAGCCCTGTCACTGGGCCTTTCAGCCTGCCCCCATCTGTTTGGGACTCTTTGGAGCTCTTTGAAGGTCAAATGAGGCCAAATCAGCAATTCTGGGGGGTGGGGGGGTGGGGGGCTACGGAGGCCCTCAGCTCAGTCCTCAAGGCCTGGAGTCACTGGCAGAGTTCTGGAAAGTTCTGGAGCCCCTTGTGGCCCCTTCTCTAATTCCAAGTCCAGTGACAGTGTCTCAGCCTTTGAAGTGAGAGCCAAACAGCTACCAAGAGGGGCCAGAGGATTGTTGCCCGTAGGCCATTGCCACTGCAGTTTCCAGACTGGCCCTGGCTGGAAGGTGTATATTATAAAAGCAATAATCATAGCCACTGTGAGGCCTACTGTGTGCCCAGCACAGGGCATACCATCTCTAATCTGCACAGCAGCCCGGGGGGGAAGAAGCTTAAGGAGGGCAGTCACAGTTTTCCTGATTGTACAGTTGAAGATGCCAGTTAGTAGCCCCGTAACCTTAGATAAGCCACTTCACCTCTCTGAGCCTCAGTTTCTCATCTCTGAAATGGAAGTGGTGATCCCACACCTCCAGCTACTGTTGTTAAGGAAAGCATCTCTGTGAAGGTGCTTTGTGAGCTTTGAAGTGTGATATAAGTGAAAAAGGTTATCATTGAGACTGTGCGTAACCTTCTGCTCACACACTGCTTGGTATTTACCCTGTTGGATTGCAAAGTGAGGCAGCTAAGGAGCTCTGGACAGTTCACCTTGAGTCTTAATGTTCTCATCTGTAAAATGAGTTTGTGCCTTGTAAAATACTAGTTATCAGTGCTACTTACTGATAGTTATTTGCTGGTAGCTTTTTCACCCTGTGAATAAATCAGTCCGTTCATAAGAGTTTTGAGGTTTGGAAGGAAGAATAAACTTCTGAGTATGCAGTCCTGTCCCTCCCATGCAGCTCTCAGCCCATAGGAAGCATTTAGTAAGTGGTTAAGGGTTGGTTGATAGGTTCGTGGACTAGCCCCTGGAGACGTCCACAGCAGAAGAAATTTGAGGGTCCTGGTCTTTCTTGTTAAATGAAAGGGTTCCAGGATTCTGCCCTTTAGGAGTGTGACTTCAACCCTAGGAGGCATCTAACCAGCATGGCTCCACTCTCATGCCTGGAAGAATCTCAGGACGTTTACTTAGGGAACAGCCTCTGTCCTAGAGGCTGAGATTTGAGACGACAAACATCAGCCAGTACTAAGGAACACTTATCAAGTGCCAATCATTTTGTTGTGTGCTGGATTTTATGCACCAAACCGATGAGCCTCTGAGGGAACCCACACCACAGCAGGGGAGGCAGGCAAAGGGGTGCTGGGGCCCAGGCTCACAAGGGTGGCGGAGGTCCGTTTCACTGGGGGTGTCTAACGACACAAAGGTTGATGGTGTGTTACAAGAACATGGGCTGAGGAGGCAGCCGTACTGTGTTACCTCTGTCCCTTACCTCACCTTTCTGAACCTTATTTTCCTCAGGTTACCTAAAATGAAGGTGGTAATGTACACTTCACAGGGTCTGATAAAGATTCAGTGAGATTTGGTAGGTAAAGCCTAGAGCAAGCACTCATAGGCATCTGCTCCATTCTATTTGTTGTCCCGTTCCAGGGTATGAGCAAACTTAGCAGGCGTCAGGGTGTCCAGCTACTTCGCTAGCCTGGACGGTGCTCGTGGATAAATTAGGATAAGGCATCTCCTCCCTCCCTCTACCACCACCCAGCCCTGCCTTCAGCTGTTGCCACTCAGCAGGCACATGGGTTGGCAGATTTCAGCCCCACCTTGGCTGGCGGACATGCTTGGGCAGTGCACGCCTGCACAGTCATGTCCCGTGGCTCAGAGTGTGGCTAATGATGAAACTGATCCCCTCTATGTGGGGGGACCATATATATCCCATCTTACGCTTGCTGCCCTGGGTTAATAAGCTCTCCTTCACATCCACGAGTATCCCATTTTGGCTAAAAAAAAAAAAATACAGGGTTTTCTGCTTAACCAGGATAAAATGAAATAAAGTTCTTCAAAATTTTATAGATCTGAAGTTCTAGACTCTAAAGAATGAGCTTCGATATATGATAGGTTAAGAGGATTGAATGAGATTAGAAATGGTTGGTAGGTGGGAGGAAAATAGAGATGGATTCCAGCAGTGGGCAAACGGTGTAATTAAAGACTCAGTTTATGGAGTTCCCGTCGTGGCTCAGTGGTTAACAAACACGACTAGCATCTGTGAGGATGCCAGTTCAATCCCTGGCCTCGCTCAGTGGGTTAAGGATCCAGTGTTGCCATGAACTGTGGTGTAGGTTGCAGACACGGCTAGGATCCAGCGTTGCTGTGGCTCTGGCGTAGGCTGGCAGCTACAGCTCTGATTTAACCCCTAGCCTGGGAACCTCCATATGCCATAGGTGCATCCCTAAAAAGACAAAAAGACAAAAAAACAAAACAAAACACACACACACAAAACTCAGTTTCCACTCAGTCCTGTACTTCACAGACTATCAAGAGTTGTGCCTGGATGGTGGGCTTTTCTTTTCTCCATCATGTTCCTTCATCCTCTCACCAAACATGAATGCTGAGTAGGCACCAGCCTCTCTTACCCTTTCTATTACTGTGCCAGTGGAATCATGGGCTATGGCCAGAGCCTCAGAGCCATAGTTCACTAGCTGGATTTCTATGGCACATAAAACCAAATTGAAGGTGTGACCTTTTCACTTAATGTTTAAGAGAAATGTTAATATGTTAGCACTGGGCTATACAACATCTTCCATGCCAAAGAATGACAGGATTCGAAAGAGATGGGCCAGTAGCCTTCGGTAAATGAGAGGGGATGGGTTGAATATGGGTATCCCAAGAGCCTAGCTGTAAATCAGAGTTTCTGGAACCAGACATTTAGACTTCAGCTTCTTCTCCTTCTTCTTCTTCTTCTCTTTTAATTCGAAAATATAGGGAAAAAAAAAAACAATGTCATGGTAGAAAGATCTCTCTGCCTGGCTCTGTGACCTGGGGCATGTTATCTTAGTCTCTGAAACCCTTTCCACTCCTGGGACTTGGAGATGACCATTCAAGCTCACAGTTTTTGTGACAGTTAAAGAATCTCACACATGTGAACTACCTGGCATTGGGCCTGCCTCAGAACACACCTTTGTCAAATGTCACTCTTCTTCCTTACTCCCCTTTCCCAGAGAAGGTCAGGGAACTATTTGTGTCTTCATGGTGCTTTAATGATTTTCTCTTCTGGGTTTTTTTGTTTGTTTGTTTGTTTGTTTTTTCCTTGCAGAAAGTCAGAAACATGGCCCTGGATGATGTCGTGATCCTGAATGTGGACACCAACACCCTGGAAACCCCCTTTGATGACCTCCAGAGCCTCCCAAATGATGTGGTAGGTAATGAGCTCTTGAGCGCTGACTCCTGGGAGCTTGTGCAGTGGATGTGAGCACAACTTAGGCGAGAAGGGACGGGGACAGCGGTGGTGTTCCTGTGGCCTAAGAACTGCAGTTGGTTTATCTTTCCTCTGGAACCTTAGTCTCAGCGAAGGAAGCTGGGAGATGGTCCACTGTTTTAGTCGTGTTTTGCTCTCAACTCTCATCTGAAGTGATCCCAGTCCAGGGTCTAGACAGCTCCTCTTTCTCTGGAACCTGGGGGTCTTGCCATCCCCATTGCCGTTGCCATGTCCAGAGAGCAGGACAGCCTCCCTGGGCTAACCCCACCGAAAGTGGGTGGAAGGGCTTCACTGTGGGCAATTTTTTTTTCCTGTGCCATTATCAAACCCAGCCGTTTCCCATGTAACAGGGTATCTGCTGAGTGCTCTGAATGTGGCTCCAAGGGCCCTAAATCTTTCTTACTTAACTCAGGTCTAGACAGAGATGGGCCTTTTCAGTTAGTGAAAAACAACTGGCTGCTGCCTTTGCCACACTAACTCTGACCACACACCTGCCACTCAGAACTGCCTCGTGGGCGGCCATCGTTCACACAAGTTGGGGGGGGGGGGGTTCCCTGGGAAGTCCGGGTTTCGTGTTTCTGGTTTGGCCTCCATGACTTGCTTGCTAGAAGACCTGTAAAGTCACACTGGCTTCTGGGCTGCAAGGAGTGATGTTCCTGGCCAGGTGTGCTGATGTGGGTCTGGGTTTGAGTCTCTAGGGTTGTGTGATTGCAGGTGGGCACTGCCACTGCATTACTGCCAGGAGTCCTGGTGGCCCTTTGGGATTAGCTCGCTGGAAGAGATTGTTATTCGCTGATGAATGGCTTGCAACAGGGTCTCAGACCTCTTCTCTTAACTCACTGGGTGGGAGCCTTTGGTCATTTGTGTTCTGTAAGGGTGTCATTTGTACCATATCTAAACAATGGCTGCCATTCACTGACTTCTACATGCTAAATGCTCGTCATTGACCTCCCACTTACTCTTCATAGCACTCTGAGGGAAGTGTTTTTCTTATTCTCACTTTACCCACAGAGCTAAGAAGAGGGGGAGGCAAAAAGTGAATCCAACTCTGTCACTCCACAGAGCGCCCTGGCCCCATGGAATAGGTGGGGGAGGAGAGAACTTTAGGGAGCACTTGTGTTGCTGGCGGGGGCAGAGCTGTGATCGGAGCAGAGTCTGCATGACACCCAGTCTGTGCTGCCTCCACTCCACGTACACCACCCCCCTCTGAGGCAGAGAGAAATGACAGCGTAGGAGAAATAAAAGTGCCAGACACTGTGAGGTTTGCTGCCGATCGTGTCAGGACAAGGGGATGTGGTTGATGTCTTAGGGCTTCTTGGCCATAATTTGAGTTTTTTTGTCCAAAGAATCTGAGGTTTCTATCCCAGTTCCTTTTCAGTGGAAAAGTTCTCCCTTTAAATCTGGGATAGCTTTAGGTATGGCCCTTGCAAGTGCTGAGTAAATGTGGCAAGTGAGCCGGGGGTATTTTAGGTGAAGGAAGGGCCAGGGTCTCGGGCAGTCCAGGATGCGTGGTGAATGGCACAGACCCTGGACTGACCATCCCTTGTGCAGTGAGTGCTCTGACCTGGAGATGAGGCAGATCTAGTCTTTTCCTTCAAAGAGCATATTCCAGTAGGGGAAACAGACATGCAAATTACATAAATGGCGGGTAGAGCACAACGGGGGCCACAAAGAAAATAGGGATCAGGCACAGAAGGGTCCAGAGCGAGGGTAATGGAGGTTCCTGAAGAGGGCACATTCCAAAGTGCCTTGTCAGTGGTCAGTGAGGTAGCTTCAGGGAATCAGAGCAACTTGAGCAAGTTATTGTCCCTCCCTGAGCTTCCTCTTCCCATCCTTAAAAAGGGAGTATTAGGCCTGTTGTTAGGATGTTTGTGGCAAGTCCATGAGGTGGTGGTATTCATCAGATGCTTGGCACTGTGCACATGTTTTCAGTGTTGCATAGTGATACCTGCCTTGTTTTTAATACAATTCTTATCAAAAATTACAGCCAGAGTTAAAGGACAGTTGGTTCCCTCCACATCCTAATAGTTCTCAGCTTTCACAAAAAGGCCCTCCTGTTTGCAACCTGGTTTGTGGCAGGGTTGAGAATGTTCCAGAGCAGTGGTGTGCAGAACGGGGCTCTAGACCCATCAAAGATTCCAAGATAGTAGTGGAGAGGGAATGTGGTACTTACTGTGTTTCAGTAGAAGTCATAGATTCTGATTCATAGATTTGAGTCTTCTAAGTTAGAAAGTCGGGTTTTTTATTTTTAAAGCTCTGACATATATTTCTAGCGAGTGTAGATGGTCACCTGCCACACTTGTACCTCACTCTCTGAGCAGCCAGCAGACAAAGTCTGGCCATCCGCAGGCAAAGCCAGAGAGGTGCACTGGGGCTCTGCCTTGATGCTGGGGCTGTGGCAGCAGAGCCAAAAGCGGTTGGGGCTGCAGCACAGGGTGCTGATGATGTTCCTACCGTGAGCGAGGAGGGGCTTGCCTTCACTGGGGCTGTCAGCCATCCAGCCCTGGAGAGGGCCAACCTCATCCCACACTCCTTTGTGTCCCCAGCATGTGGTACAGGGCCAGGCTTCAGCATGTCCACAGTTGACCTCACAATTTTCCCTTTGCCAAATCTGCTTGTTTGCTGTGTCTGACAGATTCTGCCTTTTTTTTTTTAGGGCCATACCCACAGCATATGGAAGTTCCCAGGCTGGGGTTGAATCAGAGCTACAGCTGCCAGCCTACCCCACAGCCATAGCAACTCAGGATCCAAGCCGTGTCTGCAGCCTACACCACAGCTCATGGCAACACCAGATCCTTAACCCATTGAGCGAGGCTGGGGATCGAAACCTTGTCCTCATGGATACTAGTCAGGTGTATTACCATCGAGCCACAAGCAGGAACTCCAGATACTGCTGCTTAAACACTTCTCAAATCCTCTTGTCCATCCCTCCTAAACACCACCTAATCCCAGCTCTCATTTCTCCCCTGCACTGTTAGCAGCAACCTCTGAACTGGTTTTTTTTAGACTCCAGCCCTTCTAATTCATGTATCAGAGGCCCTTTCTAAAATAAAGATTCCATCCTACTGAAAATCATTTCACCAATGAACATAATTTAAAAAACGAAAAACAACAAGTCCTTCCTTAACTTCCCAGTGCCTGAAGATTTAGAGGTAAGATTTTTTTTTGGCTGTGGAATCCAACAGACCTGTGTTTAAATCTTGGCTTCTGTACTTAACTAATCACGTGCTCTTGGTCAAAATTATGTAAGCTCTCCTCATGGTGAGTTGTGTAGTTTCCTCATAGTGGTTGTGAGAATTAAGTATAATGAGTATAATATGAATAAAACAATTATCCTGTGAGCGCCCTAGGTGGTGGTAACAGTGATGAATTATAGATGTGAATGATGGTTAGCAGGGCATGCAGGGCCCTCTTCGATGAGAGCATCCTTCCATTTCCCCCCATAACTTTAGCTCTTTCCTCTCCCTGCTCCAAACTCTATATCATAGGAATTAGTAGTGCTCCCAAGCTTACATGTTGTTTCATAACTTTACGCTTTGCATACAGAGTTTCTTCTATCCCAAATGTCCTATCCCATCTGTCAATCTCTACTCATTTTTTAAGACTTAGGCTAAACGAAAGGCTGTAAAAACTTTCCCTGACCTCTCCAAGTAGATTTGACCATACCTTTGTCTTTGTCCTCACAAACCCTTATGTTGCTTATAAAATTATACTCTACTATCCAGCAGCATACTATATTACACATTCCTAGCTTTCCCTTTTAATCGTGAGTTCTTTGAGGGCAGGAATCAAGTTTTATTCATCTTTGTTTCTGAGGGATGTAGCAGCCACTGAATAGATAGATGGAAGGATGGAAGGGACATATGGATTGGGTTATTTTGGTAGATGAAATCTTGCAAAACATGGCATCCATGCTGGAAATTTTATTAAAAGAGGCCTTTGTTCTGCTTCTAGTCATGATGGAATAATTGGAACTGAGTTTCTCCTCCCTCCATTTACAAATAAAACTCTGGGCAAATATGAAAACAACTGTTTTCACATATTGGACAACCGGCAGTGCAGGAATATAATCCCTGAGAGAAAGGAAGCAATTGTGATGAGGCCTGTGATCACCCTGGCTTCCTGCCTTGAGGCATTTTTCTGGATTCTGATGCCAGAGGGGACTCCCCAGCAAAGCACAACAGTCTTGCTGAGTCAAGGGGTTAGAGATCTAAGTTTGAGGGAGAGGTGATTTAAATTTGTGGGTCAGAGTACCAGTTAAGAGGGAGTTACTTAGCAAAAATCTGAAATCTTGACTAATCTGCTATAGACTGACCTGCCCATGTGCAGGGGGAGCTCACATAGCCAGCGTAAGAAGAGCTTGCTGATCACTCAGACAATCTTTAGAGACCCCTGGAGGCCATGCCAAGGCGTGGTACTATGAATTTTTTCAGAGTAAAGGTGATTTTAGCCCTGCCCTCATACAGTTTAAAACCAAGCCTTGAGGAGCAGAAGAGAGAGGCTTCAGAGGTGCTAGTAATGTGTTGGCTTTTTATCTGAGTGCCAGGTACGTGGGCAAGAATTTATCAAGCTGTACACAATGATATGTGTGCTTTTATATATGCATGTTAAACTTCAGCAAATAGTTTTTTTAAAAAAACATTTTTTTAAGCCTTATCAGAATCAACCTGATATATGGGAAAATTAACCTCCTGAGAAAATAAATTTCAACTCTTTTAAGACAACAAAATCCAGCACTCAACTATATTAACATTCACAGAATCTAGCATCCTATCAAAAAAATACTAGTCATGCTGAGAATCAGGAAAAAAATGTACCAAGAGAAAAATTAATTAATAGAAATAAACTCAAAAATGGCATATATGATAAAATTAGCAGACAAGAACCTTAAGATATTATAAAAGTTGAAGTGTGCCCATGAATTTAAAGGGAGACTTGAATTAAATCAGGAAAGAAATGGAAGCCATAAAAAGAATGAAAGGGAGTATCTAGAGGTTAAAGATATAATACCCAGAATGAAATTTTCACTAATAGGACTAAAAGGATATTAGATACTACAGCATAAATGCTCAGTGAACATAAAGACATAGCAAAAAAAAAAATCTATCCAATATGAAGCATAGAAAGAAAAAATTGGAAAAGATTAACAGAACCTCAAGGACCCATAGCAAAACATCAAGAGGACTAACATACATGTAATCAGAGTTCTAGAAGGAGAGGAGGACAGAAAGAAAGAGAAAAATATTTAATTTTAGCCAGGTTTTTTTTTTCGATTTTGATGAAAATGATAAGCATAATAGACCCAAACAAAACCACACAAAGGTGCATCATGATAATTAGTTAAAAAACAAGTGATACAAAGTTTAAAATAAGCTAAAGGAAAAAGACACATTGTATAAAAGAAAGAAACAATGGCAGAAGACTTCCTGTAAGAAAGATCAGGAGAAAGAAAAATGGAGCTGGAAGAATCATGCTCCCTGACTTCAGACTAAACTATAAAGCTATAGTCATCAAAACCACATGGTACTGGGACAAAGACAGAAATATAGATCAGTGGAACAGGATAGAAAGCCCAGAATTAAACCCACGCACCTACAGTCAACTAATCTATGACAAAGGAGGCAAGAATATACAATGGAGAAAAGACACCCCCTTCAATAAATGGTGCTGGGAAAACTGGACAGTCACGTGTAAAAGAATGAAATTAGAACACTTCCTAACACCATACAAAAAAATAGACTCAAAGTGGATTAAAGACCTAAACATAAGACCAGATCCTCTTAGAGGAAAACATAAACCAAATGCTCTCTGACATAAACCACAGCAATATCTTCTCAGATCTACTTCTTAGAGTAATGACAATAAAAGCAAAAATAAACAAATGGGACATAATTAAACCTAAAATTTTCTGTACAGCAAAGGAAACCCTAAACAAAATGAAAAGACAACAACTCATAGAAAATATTTGCAAATGAAGGGACAAGGGATTAATCTTCCAAGTTTATAAACACCTCTTGCAGCTCAATACCAAAAAACAACTCCACCAAAAAATGGGCAGAAGATCTGAACAGACAATTCTCCAAAGAAGACATACAGATGGCAAAAAAATACACAAAAAGATGTTCAACATCACTAATTTTTATTTATTTTTTTATTTTATTTTATTTTTTTGTCTTTTTTTTTTTTTTTTTTTTTTTTTGCCATTTCTTGGGCCGCTCCTGCGGTATATGGAGGTTCCCAGGCTAGGGGCCGAATCGGAGCTGTAGCTGCCAGCCTACGCCAGAGCCACAGCAATGCGGGATCCGAGCCGCGTCTGCAACCTACACCACAGCTCACAGCAACGCCAGATCCTTAACCCACTGAGCAAGGCCAGGGATCGAACCCGCAACCTCATGGTTCCTAGTCGGATTCGTTAACCACTGCGCCACGACGGGAACTCCAACATTACTAATTTTTAGAGAAATGCAAATCAAAACCACTATGAGGTACCACCTTATACTGGCCAGAATGGCCATCATCAAAAAGTCTACAAACAATAAATGCTGGAGAGGGTGTGGAGAAAAGAGAACCCTAGTACACTGTTGGTGGGAATGTAAATCAGTGCAAACACTGTGGAAAACAGTATGGACATTCCTCAGAAAACTAAAAATAGAATTACCATTTGATCCAGCAATCCCACTCCTGGGCATCTATCCAGAGAAAACCATGACTTGAAAAGACACGTGTACTCCAGTGTTCATTGCAGTGCTATTTACAATAGCCAAGACATGGAAACAACCTAAATGTCTATCAACAGAGGAGTGGATAAAGAAGATGTGGTACATAAGCACAATGGAATATTACTCAGCCATTAAAAGGAATGAAAGAATGGCATTTGCAGCAGCATAGAATGACCTAGAGATTATCATGCTAAGTGAAGTTAGTCAAATAGTGAGACACCAACATCATATACTGTCACTTACATGTGGAATCTAAAAAAGGGACACAGTGAACGTCTTTGCAGAACAGATACTGACTCACAGACTTGAAAAACTTATGGTTTCCAAATGAGACAGGTTGGCGGGTCGGGGGATGCACTGGGGGTTTGGGATGGAAATGCTATAAAACTGGGTTGTGACGATCATTGTACTACTATAAATGTAATAAAATTCATGGAGTAATTTTTAAAAAAGATCATGAACCAGAAGACAATGGAATGACATTTTTAAAGTAATGAAAGAAAATTTTTGTCAACCTTGAAATCTGTATCCAGTGGAAAAAAAATCCTTAAAAATAAAGACAAAATTAAAACTACTTCAGACAAAAAGTGAGAGAAATCATTGTCAGCAGACCTGCATAATAAGAAATGTTAAAGGAGTTTCTTCAGATGAGAGGAAAATGGTACCACAAAGAAACTTGGACAATAAGAGAGTGAAAAGTGCCAGGAGTAAGCAAATACATGGGTAACTATAAAAGATTTTCTCATTTTAACTGCTGTAAAAGATAATTGAGTATTTAAATGATATCAATGTATTATGTGCGATACACAGAAGTAAATGCATGACAGCAGTAGCACAAAGGACAGGTGGAGGATGAAAGTGTACTATTTTAAGGTTCTTAAATTATATGTAAACTGGTACAATATTATTTGAAAGCAGACTATTAAGTTAAAACTCTATATTGTAAACCTTAGAGGAGCCGCTAAGAAAAGAAAGTAAGACAATGATATATTGCTAATAAGCCAATATGAAAGATCCAGACTTTGGCGCTGGGCGAGGGTAGGGGGGAGATAAAGGAACCAAACACAAATGGAACAAATAGGAAAGTTAACAAGATGATAAGAGTTACCCAACTACATTGATTATTACATTAAATGTGCATGGTCTAAATGTTCCACTTAATGGAGATTATGAAATTGTATTTGAAAAGCGAAACCCAATTATATGCTGTCTACAAGAATTTCACTTTATATATAAAGAGTCAGGTGAAAAGTAAAAGGATGGAAAGGATATACCATGACAAACACCAATCAAGACAGTTGGTAGGGGAGAAGAAATAAATCTTCCCTGTAGAAGAATTCCAAATAATATCTGTAGATACTGTCCTGCCTAGGAGAAGGAGCTTAATCTCTGCCTCCCCACCACACACACATGCACTTGAATGCGGGCTGGACCTAGTGACTCTCTTCCAAAAGCTGGAATATGTAAAGAGAAAAAGTAACCCTAGTGGAGAAATGGCAGATACTACCTTAACCAAGTGCTGTGTCATTTGTAACTTTGACATGATGTAATGTGGAGGCTGTGTCACCCCTGTGTTATTTTTCCCCCAAACCCAGTCAATTCATGACAGAAACTTCAGATAAACTCAGATCGAGGGACAGTCTATCAAATACCTGACCAGTACTTCTCAAAACTAGGGAAGTCATTTAAAACACAGTAAAGACTGGAGAACTTCTGCAAACCAGAGGATGCTAGGGAGGCATGACACCTAAATGCAATATGGAATCTGGATTGGATCCTGGGATAGAAAAGAGACATCAATGGAAAAACTGGTGAAATTACAGAGTTTGGAGTTTAGTTAATATTAACATGCTTATGTTGGTCTCTTAGTTTTGGCAAATGCACCATGGCAATGTAAGATATGGGAAACACACTGGGTGAGGCATATGTGGGCACTCATTCTCCTATCTGCAACTTTTCTGTGACTCTAAAAATACTCCAAAATGTCTTTTTTAAATAGAGAAAAGAGGAATTAGAGGGAATATTATGAAGAACTTGATGCCTATAATTTTGACAAGTTGGATGAAATGAACCAATGCCTTGAAATACACAAATTACAGAAAGCGACCAAAGAAGGAATAGAAAATAGAGAAACAGTACTGTTTCTATTAAAGAAATTTGGATTTGTAATTAAAACTTTCTCACAAAGAAAACTCCAGGCCTGGATAGCTTCACCGATTAACTCTATCATATATTTAAGGAAGAACTAATACAATCTTACACTAGCTTTTTCAGACAGCAGCAGGGAAGGGAACACCTGCCACCTTATTTTATTAGGTCGGCATTATCCTGACATGAAAATCAAATGAAGATTTATGAGGAAAGAAAGCTTTTGACCATTATACCTAATAAATGTAGATGTAAAAATCATTAACAAAATATTAGCAAATTGAATCCAGCAATATATAAAAAGGATGATGCATCATGATCAAGTGGTTAACAAATTGGTTAAGTATTTTGAAAATCAATGTAATTTACCATACCAACAGACTAAAAAAAGGAAAACTATATCAAGACAGAGCCCAAAAAGGTGTTTTAGAAAAAAATTCAACATGTGTTCTTGATAAAAGCTTTTAGCAAACTAGGTATCCTCTTTGTGATGAAGAGCATCTAGGAAGAACTTAGAGCTAACGTCAGAGCTGGTGGCGAAAGACTGAATGCTTTCCCTTTGAGAATAAGAACCAAAAAAAGGTGGTCTGCTCTCCCCATTTCTATTCAGAATTGTACTGGAGGTTCTAACCATTCACTAAGACAAGGAAAAGATTATAAAGAAGGAAGAAAAATTTTCTTTATTCAGACAACATGATCTTGTATATGGAAAATCCTAAGAAGGTCTCAAAAACAAATTTAGCAAAGGTGCAGGATAAGGTATACATAAGTGAAATGTATTTCTATATACTACCAATGAGCAATTGAAAAATGAAATATTTTAAAGCACCATTTTAAATAGCATACAAAACACAAAATACTTAGGAATAAATTTAACAAAATATGTGCAGGATTTGTATACTGAAAGCTATAAAACATTTCTGAGAAAATAATTTTAAAGACCCAAACAAATGGAGAGATATTCCACATTTTGGATTGAAAGGCTCAATATTTTTAAGATGTTAATTTTTCCTAAATTGATCTATAGATTCAATATAATCCCAGCCCAAATTCCAGATGGCTTTAAAAAAAAAAAAAAAAAAACTCGAACTGATTCTAAAATATACATGAATATGTGAAAGATCTGGAATAGCCAAAACAATGTTGAAAAAGAACAAAGTTTTAGAACTTGTATTACCTACTTTTAAGACTTATAATAAAGTTATAGTAAATGTGGATAGACATTGTAGGTAAACATAGAGTTCAATAGAACAGAATAAATAGTTCAGAGTTAAGACTTACACGTAAATGGTTAATATGTCTTCAACAAATATGCCAAAGTAATTCAACTGTTTCTCAGTTTTCTGCAATGAATGCTACTCAAAGGATTGGATATCTATATGGGAAAATAAATGAATGTTGACTTTTACTTAATGCAAATATTAGTTCAAAATGGATTGTAGACCTAAACTAAGAAGCAAAAACTCTTAAGATGAATAGAAGAAAATATAGGAGAAAATCTTCATGAACTTGAGGTAGGGAGTGTTTTCTTGGTTAAGACAAAAACATACATCATAAAAGAAAAGAGTGCTAAGTTGAATCTCATTAAAGCTAAAAAGTTATTCTATTCAAAAGTCACCATTTTTTTGTCGTTTTTTTTGTTTTTTTGCTTTTTAGGGCCGCACCTGCAGTAAATGGAGAGTCCCAGGCTAATCGGAGCTACAGTTGCCAGCTTACACGACAACCATAGCAACACCAGATCCCAGCCACATCTGCGACCTATACCACAGCTCATGGCAACACCAGGTCCTTAACCCACTGAGCAGGGCCAGGGATCAAACCCACAACCTCATGGTTCCTAATCAGATTCGTTTCCACTGTGCCACGACGGGAACTCCCAAAAGTCACCATTTAAAAGAAGGGACAAACCACATGCTGAGAGAAAATATTCTCAATATTTATATCTGAAAAAGGATTTTTTTTTCCCCCCTGAGTGTATAAAGAACCTTTAAACTGAATAATAAGATGAATTCAAAAGTAGGCAAAAGACTCGAAGAGACACTTAACAATAAGAGATATTCAGATGGCCAGTAAGCCCATGAGGGTGCAAATTAATACCACAAGGAAGGTACTGCTGTATACCGACTGGTATGGCTAAAGTGAAAAGACTGTGCATTTCTTGTCTTAAACATATGTTTACTTTATGACCAAGCAATTCTAGTCTTGGGTATTCACCCAA
This sequence comes from Phacochoerus africanus, assembly GCF_016906955.1. NCBI lineage: Eukaryota > Metazoa > Chordata > Mammalia > Artiodactyla > Suidae > Phacochoerus > Phacochoerus africanus. The sequence continues at coordinate 268,068,831 of NC_062545.1, read as the reverse complement.
GAAAATGAAAACTTGTATATGCACAAACACACGTACCCGAATGTCCTTAGCAGCTTTGTTCATAATTACCGAAAACTGGAAACATGCCTGATGTTCTTCAACTGGTGATAGTATAAACAGTGGTATGTCTATAAAATGGAATACTACTCAGCAATCAAAAGAAACTGATACTGCTCTATCAAAAAAAATGGATGAATCTCACATTATACAAAATGAAACAATCCATTTATTTGACATTTTGGAATAGGCAAAACCGTATAGAGAGAAATCATACGAATGGTTGTCAAGAGCAGTTAACTATAAAACGGTAGGAGGGCAATTTGGGAGGTACTGTTGTATATCCCGATTGTGGGGATGGTTACATGGCTACACGAATCTTTCAAAAGTCATAGAACTAGTCAGTGAAAGTCGTAAATTTTACTGTATGCAAATCATACCTGACTTTAAAAAAGTTTTTTAAGGACTGACAATAAGAAGTGTTAGCATGGATATGGAACACCTGGTCTGAAACTGTCATCACTGGTGATGGGAGCATAAAATGGTACAACCACCTTGGAAAACAGTTGGGAAGTTTTATCTGAAGCGAAGCATACACCTACAATATAACCCAATAAACGCAATCCTAGGTATTTATCCAGAAGAAATGAAAATATATTATCTAAACGTTTGTACATAAATGTTTATAGCAGCTTTATTCCTGATAAACAGTATCTGGTAACAACCCTAATGGATAGATGGATAAGCAATATGTTTTATCTCTTATTTTTTACTACTGAGTCAGTATTCAATTGCAACATACTTGTGATACACAAAACAACATGGATGAATCTTGAATTCACTGAGCGAAAAAAGCAGGCACTCGACGAGTACCCATCGTGGCTCAGTGGTTAACGAACCCCACCAGCATCCATGAGGACGCAGGTTCAATCCCTGGCCTTGCTCAGTGGGTTAAGGATCTGGTGTTGCCCTGAGCTGTGGTATAGGTCCCAGATGCGGCTCAGATCCTGCATTGCTATTGCTGTGGTGTAGGCCAGCAGCTACAGCTCCAATTCTACCCCTAGCCTGGGAACCTCCATATGCTGCCGATGCGGCCTTAAAAAAAAAAAAGAAGAAGAAAAAGCCAAGCACGTGGGAATGTGCTGTATGATTTCATTTATATAAAATCTAAAAGAGAGAAAACTCATCTATAATGGATGAAAGCAGACCAGTAGTTTTGCCCTGGCCTGGGATGGGGAACTGATTGAGAAAGGCACCAGGGGACGTTTGAGGTGAAGGAAACGTTCTGTTTCTTGATCCTGGTGATGGTTACACAGATGTTTGTCAAAACTCATTGAACTATACTTTGTAAGTGTATAGATTCTACTATATATAAGTTATGACTTGATAAAGTAAATTTTAAAAAGGAAGAGGACTTGGAAATTAATTTTAAAAAGAGGTTCTAATATTGAGTAACTTTCAGAACAGCTCTGCTGATTTTCACATGATTTATTTACGTGGGTTAAGGGGTAACTTTCGAGGCAGGTTGGCTCTGGCCTTCTATTAGTCACTAGACAATTTAGTCTTAAATTTTGTTATCTCAGTAAGCTTTTTCTACCTTAAAAAAAAAAAAAAAAAAGCTGGCATGGTTAATACTGTTGTATTTTGCTGGGTTCATGAAACTTGCAAATATATTGTTTTCACTGACAATATTGTATCGTTCCCTAGCTGTGGATTTGAGGGGAGGGATGTGGCAAGAGTATTTTATTGATATGAAGACCTGTTTGCAGACTGTGTTTATCTCAAGCCCCTGTGGTTGCTGAGGACAGAAACATAATGTCCCTTCCTCTGCAGCCATTTAACCAAGTGCTCATCATCTGCTTCCATTTTAAAATTTAAAGAACATCTCTTGTTCTTTCAAGAGTGTTAAGTATAAGCTGTTTCGCCAACAGGTAGTTTGTAGAGCTGTATAAAGCTTGGTAAAAAAGAGCTCAAACTCTTCCAGGCTTCCGGTGATGTGGACAGACCTCACTTCATCACTGATTTCCCAGAGCTCAGTCAGGGCCCTTTCTAATATTTGGTCAGAAATTCACAGACTTTTGTGTATTCACCTGTATGTGGGGGCCTTTATCATGTGTTTACACTCTCCTTTCTTTTGCTTCATGCTTTCTATAACCTGATTGATGCTCTTCCAAATCAGACTTTCTTATGTGATAACATATGTAATTGGACATTAAAATATGTATTCACCTTTGACTCAATAATTCTTTTCTGTTTTGTTTTGCTTTGCTTTTTAGGGCCGTACCCTCAGCATATGGAGGTTCCCAGGGTAGGGATCGAATGGGAGCTACAGCTGCTGGCCTACACCACAGCCACAGCAACGCGGGATCTGAGCCACGTCTGCAACGTACACCACAGCTCACAGCGATGCCAGATCCTTAACTCACGGCTTGAGGCCAGGGATTGAACCTGCAACCTCATGGTTTCTAGTTGGATTCGTTCCCGCTGTGCCATGATGGGAACTCCTCAATACTTCTACTTTTAAAGGTTTTTTTTCCCCTGGCAAATACCTTTTAAAGGGAGAAAGCCACCTAACCAAATAGCGTTGTTTATGTTAACTGAAATTGGAAGCAACCATAATATCCAAAATTAAGGGGAATGATTAGGTAATCCATTCCACTACTGTTCACTAAAGTACACCATACAGCCATTAAAAATGATAGTTATGGGGGAGTTCCCGTTGTGGCGCAGCGGAAACGAATGAGACCAAGAACCATGAGGTTGCAGGTTTGATCAGTGGGTTAAGGATCCGGCGTTGCCGTGAGCTGTGGTGTAGGTCGCAGATACGGCTCGGATCTGGCATTGCTGTGGCTGTGACGTAGGCCAGGCAGCAACAGCTCCGATTAGACCCCTAGCCTGGGAACCAACATATGCCATGGGCGTGGCCCTAAAAAAAAACAAAAATAAAATAAAAATTAAAATGATAGTTATGAAGAATGTGGGCAACAGAGGAAATGCTAAGGATAAAATTCAGTGAAAAAAGCAGAATAATGAATGCTACACTTACTACAACTATAATGAAGAAAAACAGCCAGCTACTCAGAAGTAAAAGATTTTTAAAAGAACTTCCAAGTTGCCAACAGTGGTATATCAGGATAGAAAAATTGTGTTAACACTTTTCCTCTTACTTTCCAAGTTTACTGTGGTATGATTATTAGTATTTCATGATGGAAAAATCATCCTTCTTCTTCCTCTTTCCTGAAACACTTGAATCTTGGCTTTTGACTTGATGGTTTGTATGTCTTCAGGACTATAGTTTCTCTTTCTTCTCTATATTCTTTGGATATAAAATCACAAATGGTTTAATGATGCGTTTTAAACCACTTAACTTCTTGTTATCCCTTGGTGGAATTTTTGAGGGCTAGCCAAGAGGTTTCTAAGCATGTGAAGAGGGAGAGAAGCCACAGTGAGCAGTGTTCACTGGTGTAAGAAAGGGGAGAAAGCAAGGGAAGAAGGATTCTCTTTACTGAGCGAGCGCCTGCAGTGCCCCAGGCCAGAGTAGTTACCAGTCCTTCCACGTGGCCTCCCAGCTTCGGAACAGGCTGGATGCTAACTAACCAGGCCACCTCTCAGCCTCATCTTGCATCTCCTCGCTATTCACACCCCATTCCCCAGTGCCTCATGCGCTTTCACATCTCTGTGTGCCTTTCCATGCTCTTCCCTCTGATGAGCATACCCTCCCTTCTCTGCCTGGCAAAACCTACTTGTTCTGTAGGGCACTCCTCAAATGCCCCTCTGTGATGCTCCCATTGTTTGCCACTCCCTCCTCTGGGAGTGCCATAATGTTTTCTCCTACTTCTTTTATACTGCTTACTGTATCATAATGCTTATTTACATAACTCTTCCCTTCCTAAGCATTTGGGCCGTGCATGGTTGTGAAAATAGCCCTGATACAGAGCATGGCTCACAGGGGCATTTAGTGAATGTTTGTGGGATGAGTGAATGAATGAATGAGCAAAGTATGCAATCTAGTTTGAACTGTAGACCTTGGAGAATTCATTTATTTAAGTGTTCAGCATTTGACATTCTACTTTGTACAGGTATCTGGAAAAGAAAGATCACTAAAGATCAGAGTTCCTTTTTAAAAGAGACAGGAGAAATTCAGTGCACACTACAGCTACCATTTACTGGGTATATTGAATAGCAGGTATTTTGATTCTTTGGTCATGATTACTAAATGCCATTGGGATTTTACTTTACAACCTAAAAATGCCTTTCTTCAAATTGCAAGTAGTCACCCATTAGTGAAGCCATAAAGTCAATTTATTGGGTCACAGCAAAGCATTTTTTTAAATGGAGCCAAATAAAAAATAGAGTACATGGCAGATAATATGGGTAAGGATCAATTCATGAAACTTTTAAATATACATAATATACATAAATTAGTTTACAATGTATAATATATTCATTACTCTCCACCACAGTTTTAAAAAGAAAGGGAAACCATTAATATATTTTGACAATTTTAGTCATTAAAATTCATACCTTTTAATGTATGAACTACCATTTACGGTACGGATATGTACCATAATATATTTAACCTCTCCTGATAATTTCAAGTTTTGCATTATTTTAAACAGCAATGTGATAGACATATCCATAACTAAATCTCTGTATCACTTACTTGAATTCCATGAATTGCTAGAAGGAGAATTTTTGAATCATGGTTACATAAACATTTAAGGCTTTTGATACGTACTTTTGTTTTTTTATTTTTATTTGCCATTTTGTCTTTTTTTACGGCCACACCCATGGCATATGGAGGTTCACAGGCCAGGGGTCAAATTGGAGCTATAGCCACTGGCCTACACCACAGCCACGCCAGATCTGAGCCGTGTCTGCAACCTACACCACAGCTCACAGCAACGCCAGATCCTTAACACACTGAGTGAGGCCAGGGATCAACCAGTGTCCACATGGATGCTAGTCAGGTTCATTAACCACTGAGCCACAACGGGAACTCCTTTTTTTTCCCCTCTCTCTCTCTCTTTTTTTTTTTGATAAATACTTTTAAATGCTACCACCTCCCCCAAAAGATTATACCAGGTTTCACTTTTATTAGTAACTTAATAGTTGGAACCGCTTTTGAAAAGTTGCTTAAAATTCATAAACTTTTTTTTTTTCATGGAAATTGTATACATGTGTAGGTATCCTAGCCCCCGGTGTGCAGACCAGGAGTCATTTGAACCCAGTGCTTCTCTTCTGCTCTGTGAAACTGGGAAATTGGCAGTGGCTTCCTAATTAAATTCCTGCCTTCAGTCTCTTCTAACTCCAATCAGTTTTCTAGTCTTTGCAGAATCAAGTCTTCCCTGACCCTCCCTCAGTAGTTGATGGCTCTATCCTTTGTATTCTCAAAGCACATGGCACATCCTTTTGTTACCGCACTCATCATGTTATATTGGAATTTTTTTCTTTCTGTGTCTTCTCTTAAAATCCCTCTAGGTAGGGACTAAAAACTATTCCTTCTTCAAGTTTGTATCTGCCCCAGAGTTCCGTATATAGCACATACTCAATAAATTTTCACCAAATGATTGACATAGTCTTGTTCAATTGTGACCTCAGGACTAGTTCAGATTACACTAAAATTGGGCTATACCATGCAGCTGACTGTCTTTGGGAGTCCAAAGGCAAAATTGGTTCAGAAGGGCCCCAGTGTCTGCTTGCTGCCTCTCTTTGGAGTACCCCCTGCTTAGTATGCTAGCTGGGGAGAGAACAGTCCCTGCTCAGGGCCAGCCTTGCTTTGTTAGGCCACTGCTAAGAGCTTCACTGGCTGGAGCTTCTCCCTGCCATGTTTCTCCAAAGGCTAGAGTCCTCAGACTCTAGAGATGATGCTCCAGGGCCTCCTAGGCACTGCTGTGCCATCCTGCCTTGTGAGTCAGCAAAGCGTTTGATCCCAGAAGCATGGGACTAGATCTTATAGAAAAGACTTCATAGGCTATCTGACTTGAATAATCTCTCCTTCTGGGAGATGTCTAAATTAATAGTGAACTTTGCAAAAACCCATCTTAAAATCCCAATATGAAAAAGGACACTAGGTGGGGAGATGGGCAGCTCTGATTATATTAAGTATCTTACATACATCTCTACAAGGATGGGCCTCGTAGACTTAGCACCCTTTTGGATTTGATCCTTCTGCCATGTTAAAGCATATATTATTAGTATCTTCTATAGAATATTTATCCATTCAGCAGGTATTTCCTATGGGGAAATGTGGGTCAAAGGTTACAAAGGTTAGAACATGGATATGAAATAAGCATCTAATGTACAGCGTGGTGACTCTAGTAATATCTTATTGTATACTTGAAATTTGCTAGGAGAGTAGATCTTAAGCATTGTTACCACACACACACATGTAGCTATGTGAAGTGATGAGTATGTTAACCTAATTATGGTGATTATTTCATAATATTTATGTATATCAAATCATCACCTTGTGCACTTCAAATATATATAATTTCGTTTCTCAATTAGACCTCAGAAAAGCCGGGGGGGGGGGGGAACAGGCATTCCCTGAGCACCTACTATGTGTCAGGCTTTATTGTGGGTATGATAGATGCAGAGATGATTAAGACATGGGCCTTAGTCTCTGAGGTCACTGGCTGGTTACTGGAAGACCTAATAGAAGGCTGGACTGCCAGTCTTGTCCCCAGTTTGCCAATCCTGGACCATTCTCCATCGCTGTAAATAAAGGCATATTCTAGAACATAAGTACCACTCTTCAACTTAAAACACTTTAATGGTTCCTCATTTTCCTCTGGGTAAAATTCAAGCTCCATAGTGTGGCCTTTTTAAATCCAGTCTCTGCCTGCCTCTTCTGGCCTTACCTCTCTCCTACTTTCTTAGCCTGTTTCCATCCACGGGAACCTCCAGGCCCTTCTGGTTCAGAGTGTCCCAAAAGGACAGATTTGATAACCAGTTCAGGAATTGAGATTATTTATTCGTCCAAAGTCTTTTGGATGTGTGTTCAGTGTGTTAGACCATAGGAACATGGAAGTATACAAGAAATAGTCACTGTTCCTGGAAAGGAGAGATGAGCATACTGGGAGGCTGGAGGTGGAACCAAAGTGTAAGGTGTTTGGGCAGGGAATAGTGGTTTAGTCCAGTTAGAAGATAGGGTGTGTGGTTGGGAGGGACAGAAGATGAGACCAGAGAAGTAGATGGCAAGGGCCAGATAGGAAATGGCCTTCTGTCATAAAAACAAGTTTGGGCTTCATGTTTTGGGCAGTGGGTCAGGTAATGTAGGTAGGTCAGGTAATAACATGATAGGATTTGCATCATACTACCCTACTCAGACTAAGGGTAGAGTGTTAGATCCAACCTCTTGCTGCTTCTCTGGTTCCTTAAATGATTGGCCAAATCTTTCCCCACCACAAATCTGATATTGGACTTGGGTCAGGGGACAGTAGGCTAAAGAGAATTCTTATCTGTATCACCTGTCACCCCTGTCAGTCATTCACCCTTCTAGCTTTTACGGGATTGTCTGTTCTGTTTTGGCCCACTCTCCATGACAGTGTCTTCTCCAGGACTTGTACATTTCATGAAGAAAGGGAAGGAACATTGTGATCCAGTGGGCCTTGTCCTGAGTGTGTGTGTGTGTGTGTGTATGATTTGTCAACAATCGACTATTTACGGGAGTTTATGGGGCTTCATTAAAGATGCTGGAGCAGGCGCACTGTGGGACATCAGAGGAGACCTCAGCAATAAACCGCAGCTCCCAGCTTCGGAATGCAGTAAATGTTTAAGAGACTTCCTTCCTTTCATTACCGAATTTTACTTTACTTTTATACCAGTAAAGAGTTGTGTTTTATTGGTTGAAATTTCTTGATTCCGTTTTCCCCAGGTCTGTTTAAAAGCTACATTTTATCTTTGAGGATGTTTGGCTCGTGGTAGAGGAAGTGCTGCCAGCGAATTCAATTAACTGGCAGAGCTCACAGATATTGTACACGGATTTCTTTTTTTCCTTCTTTTTCACAACTGCTACATAAACACAGCTGGGTTTAATATTTGTCGTAACAAAGATTTAACTTGAATCATGTTACTCCGGGTAATTAATGCTTGGAATCTCGGCTGCTCCTTCGTTTGTTGGAGATCGTCTGCATTTCTTGACTCTGGCTATCTAGATAATGAAGTGCGCTCCTCTAGGTCTTTGCCCTGTCTTAAAACTGCTTAATATTTGGCCGTTCCCACTAGAGAGCAGATGCTTTTCTTTGCAAGAATTGAATTTCTGTCAGCTCTTTTATGCATCATGTGTTTGGAACTGTAAGTGGATCAAGTTGTTCATCACAGCAGGGACACTGTGAAACACATCTATTATATACACTTCCCACCCCCCCCCCTTCCTGTTTTTTTTCTCCCCTGAGGAGGTGGAGATGCCCGGATCCCCTTGGGAGATATCTCACTCTGTGTGGATGCATCCATGTGATCCACCAAGGATCCGGCCCGGCCGTATCGCTAAGCATGGAAATCTATCTATTTAGCTCAGAATTGTTGCTAAGGCAAATCCTGCTTTTATCTTTGTAAACACCAAGCACTTAATTAACTCCCAAATACACATGAGTTTGGGTCACTTGATAAACCCACTAGGCTTAGCATAATGAGTGACATTTCAGTAAATGAGGCCCTAGAAAATGTTAATTGTGAGCCCGTTATTCTTTTTATGCTGAAATAATGGCTTGGGTAGCTTTGACTTTGGACTTGGGTTCGTATGGAAGAACACTCACCATCTATTAGGCTCCTACTGTGTGCCAGGCACTGTACTAGAAGCTTTGAAAACTTGGCATTTAATCTACGTAGCAATCCTGGAGGAGGGGAAGTCCTTTGCCCCTTTTCTAATAGAGAGAGGAGGTTAAGTAACTTACTTAAAGGCAGCCAGCTAATAGCCAGCAGCTGAGTCAGGAGCAGAACTGGGGTTTGTTAGGCAGACGTTCATTGGTTGATCAGTCAGTGCATTGATTTACTGTACGTGTTTGTGACATGTAGCCTCTGCTCCCTTTGAGTCGTCCATGTCAAGTCTCAAGCCACCCGATTGGCTTTTACAAATGCCATCCTTCTAAATCTGAACTCTTGATGGTGACTGGAACCATTTATTGAGTTTTACTTTTTCCATCAGAGCTCAATGCAAATACAATTGAACTTTCCCAAGCAACCTACCATTTTCTTGAAGTTTTCATTTTGTGAGTTTGAATTTCTAGGTTCAGCTTTGAGCTGACAGCTGAAAATTCCAAATCTAAGTAGTTTAGTTTGTCAACACAGCTTTGAAAAGCAGGAGGCTTGATGATGTTCCTGCTGTGATATGCTCATCTTTGGGGCCTCAGATAGTGGGGCTGAGGGCAGAAGTTCATTTTGCTGCATTTTTAATTGATATCATTCAGTTTGCAGGAGTCATTATGGAACATTCGCATGTGTGACTGAAATACCTCTGATCTCTAGGATTAATTGTAGTTAAATGAAGAAATAGCTTTTGCTCAGGAAGAAAGTCAAGTCAGTCTCTTGGTACACATTTTTAGTTATGATTAACTTTAGTCTTCCACCAAATACTTTTCATTAGAACCAGGCATTAGTGTGTCCTGGTTCATTAGAAATAGAGTAACCTCCTTATTTTTGATCTGCAGTCCATTTTGTTCTTGAAAGATGTTGGGGTTTTTTTGTTTTTTTGTTTTTTAATTTGGTGAAGGATATGTCATTAAAAAAAAAAAATAGCTTTCCTTTACAAGTGGGTATCTGTCTTTTCAAAGGTAACTTAGATTTGTGCTTTGTGCATTGTGCTTGCAAGAGAATGGTTCTTGGTTTATTCATGTTGACAACTGAAAAGCCTTAGACCTAATTAAAAGAATTTCCACGAGCACCTTTACTGAACCATTTCATTATGCGGCACTGCACAGATTGCGTTGTGAAACATGGTGATAGTTTAAATCTGACCTTTAAACCTAAACTGCCAGAAGTATGGGGGAGAAAACCCTTCTTTGAAAATACTCCATGGATACATACATACATAGGCATACATGCATGCTCATATTTGGATGGAAATGATCTTCTTATTGAATGAGCACCTAATATAAATACTCATTTACTTTAAGCTCAGATCTTGTAGCCTCCTTTAATGTTCAGCTGCATTAATTGTGCGGGGTGTGTGTGTGTGGTATTAAAGCTAAATTATTTTTTAGGAAAAACAAAGACAATTCCACCTCCTCTGGGCAAAAAAAAAAAAAAAAAGTGTTTGGAGGAAGATGAGTATTACAAATACATAGAAAAATCTTTGCTGCTGTGTGTTTGAGTTTAGAACACTGAGGTACTGGGGATTAAACACACAGGGAGGGGCTGGAGTGCACAAGACTCCCGAACTTTATTTGGCAAATAGTAGAAATAGGCATTTTTGTTTCTAAATTGTACTTTTTTACTTCAAGAATGTCATCCTGAGGCCTCAATAGTTTGTTCTCAGGATGCTCCACAAAGCCATCATAACATGTAGTAAAGTAGCCCCTCACATAATGAAAATTGATCCTTTTGTCTTGACAAAAAACTGCTTAGAATTGTAATGCCTGCCTCTAACTTTCTGACTTAATACTCAGCCCGTGAGATGATGGGAGAAGCAGAGGGAGCAAAGACCTGGACCCCAGGGTCAGAGCCAGCCTCAGCTTGGAGCACCACCTAACTAGCACAAGTCCCCACTCCCCCATGGAGAACTGGGCTCTTGGAGGGGAAAATGGGATGCAGAAGAAGCAATTAAAGCCAACCGAGGTTGAGGTACAACAGTGTTCTCAAGAAAGAAACAGAAAAGCAAGGAATGAAAGGAAGTAATAATGGAGATATATTAAGTTGTGGAAAAAATAAACCAGTATCGTGGACAAATACAATTTGCTGGCCTGAGAGATCCTGGCAGCAGTGAGAATTAATGGAATAGCACAGACTGCAGTGAGACAGACTTGGGCTTCGCTCTGACCTCTGCCCTTGGGTGCTAACTTTGACGTGCAGATGAGCCTCACTTTTCTCATCTGCGTGGTGGGTACAGCTGTCCCTGCCTAGCCCACTTGTTCTGAAATTTTAATACAGTGCTGGATAGGAAAACATCTACCTAGGCTTCTGGTACCTAGCAGAGTGTTTGATAAATACTGGTTCCTATTCCTTTTTCCTGATGCAAGTCCTGGTTTTCCCAAAAAAAAAAAAAAAAAAAATGTTACTGGGAAAGAAAGTGGGGTGGGATTGCCTTTACATATGAAGACTTTTTGCTTCAGATTTGAGGCAAGAACTAAGCTGTAGGTAGATGACCGTGCTGTTTTCCACTGCCCACGTGACGATGCGAGAGGAGCCAGTGTATATGTGCCCTGAGGATGGGGAACAAGGCGATAGTCCCTTCTCCTTTCTCCAGACCCAGACATTCCACAGGATATCTTATAACAAAGCCTTGATGTCTAGTTTACTCAGGAAAGGAAGAATCAATTTGCTTTAAGCCTTAAGGGCTGTTTTTTAAAGGGGTAGAGAGAGTGATTCTGTTGCCTCCTTCTAGTTGATGCTGGGTGTCTGATTCATCAAAAATAAAACAACTTTTAACTCCAGTTCTGACACCGAGCGGTTAATGGCGGCAGTGGGGCCCCCTGCACAGGCTGGCTTGAGTCAGACCTTGAGAGGACCTTACCTGTACTTGTGGTGTTGTGCCAGCACTGAGGGTGGCCATGGTCCCTGCCCCTCTAGAATATTCAGTCTGTTGGGAGAGACAGACATTTATGGACCCTTACACAATGCATCAGCACATTGCTGTTTGTCTCTGAAGGGAAGGTACACTGAGAATATATGGCAAAGGAACCTTGGTCTAGTCTGAGGGTGTCAGACTGAGCTGCCATCTGAAGGATGAGTGGTGGTTGATCTATGGCCCTGGGTTGTCCAGAATGGTAGCCACTATCCACGTGTGGGCTGTTTATATTTAAATTGATTAAGGAGAAATAAAATTCAGTTCCTCAGTCACACCAGCTGCATTTCAAGTGCCTAATTGCAGCTACCACATTGGACAACTCAGCTGATGGGTTGTTTGTGGAAAGGCCTGGACAGCGCTGAATGCTGGGCAAGGGGGTGATGGTGGTGAGAGCGGTCCGAGCAGAGGAGTTAATCCTATCCGAAGGTCCTGGGGTGTGAGGGAGGCAGGGTGGCTGGAGCCCAGTGTGTGCCAAAGCTGTGGAGGGTGCAAGAGCCTTGCAGGCCAGGCCTCGGTCTTTATCCTCGGAGCAAAGAGGAAACTGCTGAAAGATCTTAAGGTGGCAGCACTGGTGGAAAGAGGTGGACAGGGGTGTCGTAGAGGCGTCTACATGAGTGGTGTGCCATCCTTAGTCTCCCTGCCCCACAAATTACAACCAAGTGATGAAGAAGTAAACCTGTACTGGTTGAGGGCCGATCTGAATTGTAAGGGTCATCTTCCTCATATGGGAAGGAAGATATGTAAGCTGCTGATGATACAAAAAGCTAAGTAGCAGGGTAGCGATGAACACAGTGTGAGAGCCCCATTGGAAATAGTAATAAGCTAACGGTGCGAGCTTGTGGCTGGTCAGGGGAAGCCTGGGTGCGCGTGCTTGAGGGCTGGGCCCTGATCTGCTGCAGCTCTGTCTCCAGCACATCTTCAGCATGGGGCCTGCAAAGATTAGGCATCAACCAAAGGAACAGGCTAATGTGCCCTGAGAAAGAGCTATTTGTTCTGACAGAGGGTTTCATAGAAAGTCAGTGGCTTTTTTTTTTAAGACTGGGGTAAAGAGTATCCCAGGTTTAGGGATAGTTTTGAGGCCCCTGAAATTGAGAAGGTAAGTGGAAACAGAGCTGGAGCCAAGCCAATAGAAGGCCCAGAATATTGTGCTTTATTTGTTAGCACCATGGAGTGACTGAAAATTTTAGAGGAAGGGGGTGATGTGATTCAGCCCCTCATTTTATTTATTTATTTGTTTTATTTTATAGTTGATTTACAACATTCTATCAGTTTCCGCTGTACAGCAAAGTGACCCAGTCATACATATATATTCATTCTTTTTCTCATATATCCTTCACCATGTTAACCCCTCGCTTTAGAAAGATAATTCAGTGCAGAGGAGGGATTAGACCAAGGAGAAAATAGGCGAAGGGCCACCAGTTTAAAGACCGGTGCAGTAGTAGTCCAGGCAGTAATTAAACAAAACACAAAGCCGGGCAGTCTGCTACATCTGTTCTCCATTTTACATCCATTATATTTTAATCCTCACAATGTATGTATGTTGCAAAGACCTCATTTTACAGCAAAAGAAACTGAAGCTGAGAAAGGTTAAGGTAAGGAAGCCAGGTTTCTACTCTTAGACTTAAGCTTCTGTGATTCAAACTCTACATTCTACTGCCTGAGGATTGTGTGGGGGTAGATGAGCAGGTGAAGCCAGGAGAACCAAGATGTAGAGCCTCCAGTTACCAGGGGAAACAGGAAGAGGGTGCAGGATGGGGTGGGGAATACTGCGTATGTTACTGGACGTGTGGCTTGTGCAGTGTTGTGTAACTCATTCAGCAGCTAGAGCTTCATTTTCCTCGTAACTTTGGTTGCATCTTAGTGATGGTCTTCTACCAAAGGGAAAGGCGCGTGTATGTTTCTCCTCTAATCCTTCCCAACCGAGACCAGTTTCTTTCAATGGTCAATCACTGAAGAATGTGGTCCTAGACTTTCCTCCAAGTGGAGAGGCTTGCCCACTGGCAATGCCTTTTAAGATGTGAAAACACTCCCTCATCTGTTCTTTCATTTAGCAAAAAGTGCTGAATGATAACACTGCCAAGCACTACTGGGCCGCTGCTGGCCCTTCTAGGAACCCAGTCTAGCAGGTAAGGTGGTAGGCACTTCAGTTCACTGATAAATCCCCTACACAGTTCAAGGGGGTCCAGGCAGGGCGTCATTAAGCCTGTCTCAGTGGCCAGGGAAGGCTTCACAAAGGAGGGACATCTGGATTCCTTTTTTCCCTTAACCCAAGGCAATGTTTAATTTGACTATTAAAGAAACATACCTCATTTAAATCTTTATTATAAAAGTAACATGGTTTTTTATATAGAATAATCAAAAGTGCATAAACTAGAAAGTGAAAGCATCCCTATATGGTTAAAGTTTGATACATGGCATTTTAGATTCTTACTACATATATAAGCATACATGTATATGTGTGTGTGTGTATATATATATAATTTTTTAATGATTCATGTTATGTATATTGGTCCGTAATTCATGTTTCTCTCCCATTTGGCAGTAGTTTGTGGTTGTCTTTTCATGTCAGTTCATATGGTAGTGCCACATTTTTTAAGCAGCCATGCAGTATCTCATTGTAAGGATCTGGTATAATTTACTTAGTAGGCCCCTATTCATGGGCACTTGGTAGGTCTTTCAAAGGGTGACTAGATGTTCACAAGTAGAACAGAAAGGGGCAAGAGACAGCTTCATCTGACTTGCCAGCTTATGTTTAGGCTGGAGGGTAGTACATGCTTCTAGGTAGCAATTCATTATCAGTCACGCGTATGTTCAGTGGGGCCAAGGGAAGTGAGGCCAAATGAGGAAAGCATCACAGACTGCTCTGAGGAGTCATGCTCAGTTGGTGATGGTCAGGGGAGGGGGCATGGGAGGATTTTGATAGAAATCAGATTCATACGTTTCTGAGAATACTGGGACAGTCATGGGTAGGTGGTGTTGCGGGAAAGCTGAAGACAGAGAGCCCATCCAGGAAGCTACTCCACTAATCTAGGTCAGAGAGGCTGGGGGGAGCTGAACAGCACAGGGCCAAGGTCATGCGCCCTGAGAGATTCGGGACCTGTTTGGGGTGGTGTTGGTGAGAGATGGAGAATGGTTTTGGGGAAGCGGAGATGGAATCTCATGTGGGAACCTCGCCTTGGAGACTGGTTGGATGGTGCTGCAGTAACCAAGACAGGACACAGAGGAGGAGGGGAGCTAAGAAGCTGACGAGTTCAATTTTGTACTCTCCCTTTTGTTTTGGTCTCCCTCCTGCTACCTCAGTAAAGGAGGAAGCCACCCTCATTGGCATTTCTGTGCCCCCCCAAATCATGCCTGATGAGCCCCGACTCTAATGATTTGCACCCCAGGAGCACTCCGAGAAAGTTCACTTTTAGATGTGTGACTGTGGGTTATTTAAACCTTAGATTTTCTTTCCTCGCTTTTATTTAAAGGACAAAATGCAATCACCAGTTATCAGATGCGCATATGCTTGAAGTTTCAAAGTTTGAAGTGCTGACAAAAGCTTCTCCTTGTTGCGGGGTGAGAAGAGGTCTTCAGAAGTCTTGGCCTAAGTGGCCACAGGGGCACCACGAGCCCAGGACCACTTGGCTGGTTTCAGAGCAACAGGGGCGAGCAAGAAGGCACACTCTCCTATTTGCTCAGTTACAATCAGCAACGACTTCTTTGTGTAAAATGGTAATGAGGCCATTAGGAGAGGCTCACCTGAAGTGCAGCCTTGTGAATCCAAGGTAATTAAACACCTCCCAAATGAAAGGGAAAGGCCAGGGAAGGTTAAGTGAGGAATAATCTACAGCACAGGTGGCCCAAGGGCTTTGAGGAGCCAAAAGAGTGACTCTGGTTTGCACCCTTTCAAAAGATGCAAATGTCACCCTAGTCCCTGGGAGAGGCAGGATTTTTATTCTTTGGAGGATGGGAAGCTGGCAATATTTTTAACATTTTAATGAAGGATATTTCTTTCTCATATTGCTAGTTCAAGTTGGAGGTCCAAGACAGAGTCTGCCAGGGTGCGGAGGGCCTGAACTGCTTCTCATGGGCTCTCACCACTGGGGCACGTGTGTTGCCGAATAGGGGAGGTCACATCACAATAAGTAGAATACTTACACCCAGGTGTTGAGACAGACTTCAAACTGCTTCCCGAGGAAAACTTTTCATTGGCCTACCTCTGAGAAGACGGGGTGACCGCCCCCTCAATGCATGTTCCTATCCCTTCTGACTTAGCCGAGAAGGGGGTCATCCTCCCTTCACTTGCTTGACTGTCCCAGCATGTGGCACACAGCACTTTTTCCCCTGTACTCCATGTTAATCACAGATCCACAGCCTACTATGTGCTAAGCACTGTGCTCCATGACTTCATGTGGCCTTTCAGCATATCTTCATCTCATAAGATCTGGCAACAGAGGATTTTTGCTATTTGGTTTCTTGCCTTACAGTCTCTGCTGTCTCCACATAAAAGCTTGGCCATGAATGTTGACAGCAGCATTATTCATAATAGCTAAAAAGTGGAAATGACTCAGATGCCCGTTGACTGATGAAGGTAAATAAAATGTGGCTTATTCATACGATGGAATGCTATTCAGCTGTGAAAAAGATTGAAGTACTAGTAAGTGCTACAGTGTGAAGGAAATTGTTTATAATGAACATTATGCTAAGTGAAGGAAGCCAGTCACAAGTCTCCCCCAAAAAGTCACACACACACAAAGACCATACCAGAGTTCCCTGGTGGCCTAGTGGTTAAGAATCCGGCATCGTCACTATCGTGGCACAGGTTCGATACCTGGCCTGGGAACGTACGCAGGCCATGGACGTGGCCAAAAATAAAAGACCACACATTATACGATTTCATTTATATGGCATGTCCAGAATAGGCAAATTCATAGAGACAGGAAGTGGATTAATGGTTACCTAGGATCAGGGTGAGGGAGGAAGGGAGCATGATTAGTGGAGAGTGAGAAATGCCTGCCAATAAGATGGTTTTCTTTAGGGGGTGATGAAAACATTCTAGAATTAGGTAATAGTGATAGTCCTACATTTTCACTCTACTAAAAACTAGTGAATTATCGATTTTAAAATGAATGAATTTTATGATATGCAAAATATATCTTAATAAGCTGTTAAAAACCCCTTATAAGAAGCTTGGTAATAAGAAATAATGAAAGTTTTGTTTGGATATATGCCCAAGAGTGGGATTGCTGGGTCAGATGGTAGTTCTATGTATAGATTTCTAAGGTATCTCCATACTGATCTCCATAGTGCTTGTACCAGCTTACATTCCCACCAACAGTGCAGGAATGGATTAGCAATGAGATCCTGCTGTGTAGCACTGGGAACTATGTCTAGTCACTTATGATGGAGCATGAGAATGTGAGAAAATAGAATGTGTACATGTATGTGTAACTGGGTCACCATGCTGTACAGTAGAAAAAAAAATTGTATTGGGGAAGTAACTATTAAAAAAATAATAATAATAAAAAGAAATAATGTCCATGGAGCATTTTTCTTTTTTTTTTTTTGTTTGTTTTTTGTTTTTTTGTCTTTTTGCCATTTCTTGGGCTGCTCCCGCGGCACATGGAGGTTCCCAGGCTAGGGGTCCAATCGGAGCTGTAGCCACCGGCCTACGCCACAGCCGCAGCAATGTGGGACCCGAGCTGTGTCTGCAACCTACACCACAGCTCACGGCAACGCTGGATCCTCAACCCACTGAGCAAGGCCAGGGATCGAACCCGCAACCTCATGGTTCCTAGTCGGATTTGTTAACCACTGAGCCATGACGGGAACTCCCCATGGAGTTAAAAGTATATGTAATCCACCCCAGATCCTTAATATTTTTAGGTTCACAGGCACCTTTAGAAACCTGAAGAAAGCTAAACATCCCATACCCAGAAAAATGATTATTATTCATTCATATTAAAATTTCGTAGATGATTCTTAGACCACCTGCATCTAATTTTCTAATTCATCTTTAAATTTTATCCTAAGTTCTGTTCGTAATGTCAGGCCATTAGATAGTCCTACATCTAAACCCCACACAGACTCCTAAAATATGCACTTACTATATCACCTGCATGCTTAAAAATAGTCATTAGTTTTACATTTACCTCAAAATGAAGGAAAAAAAATTCCTTAATGTATTCATAGCTCTTGACCCCCTTGCCTTTCCCTCTCTCCTCATTTTAAGCCACAGCCTCCATCATTCTCTCCCCTGAAGCCGTAGTTCTCCGTAGGCTCTGAACTCCTTCTCACTGTAGTGTCTTTGCAAATGGTGATCCCTGTGTTTGGTACACTGTTTCTTCCCCTCTTTGTGAATTAACTACTTTGGCTCATCCTTCAGATCTCAATCCAAGCCTGTTTCTCTCCAGGAAGCTTTCCTTGACCTCCATGGTGAACTCTATCACAGGATCAGCGTGGTAGCAATGTCACATGTATTGGTATTTTCCTCACTAGAATGTAAGTTTAATGAGGGCAGGACCCCTGTCTGGCTTTGCTCAGCATTGTATCACCGTTGACTCAAGGCTACTAAGTTGCACAATTCCAGGGGCGTTTTTCACCTGGGACACAGTTTGAGTGGTGTGCCCAGAAGTTGTGCAGTATGGCATCCTGAGATGACTAGCATAGTGGAAACAGACCAGGAAGTCTGATGTTATCTCTGCTGTTGAGGGCCACAGCCATCATGACACAGTCTTTCCTACGTTAAGGATTCATAGGAGAGATCTCTTTTGGTTGTCACCTTCAGGAAATTTTGTGTTCATTGGTGCAACTGCTTTGGCCCCCAGGAATCTCACTTCTCATGGTTCCCTTTCTGTTTTGAACACGAGGAGGCTCTTAAGTCAAATCTGCAGTCTACTTCTAGCTACCATATAAGACCTTATGGCTCACGTTTATATATTAAATCTAGACCTGGCTTCTTCTTTTCCGGTTGCATTGATTTTCTTGTCTATTTTGTTTTAATTTGTTGGATACATATCTATAAGTTCTAAAAGTGTGTATCCGTAAGTCTATATAATGACTATTCCTTTAAGTCTGAAGTATATAGTATTATATATTATACATATTATATACTTTAATAAATATATATTTAGAGTATAAAGTATGATGTATGTAATAATATAATATGTTGTAAATAAGCCACTTACTTCTATATTTATAAGTAATATGAAGAAGAAATGGAATTGAAACTAAAGAAAATTGTATAGCTTGGGCTCAGATTGCAAAACTTCATATTCCACCTTAGCCACTTCTTGGGTTTGTTCCTAGGCATGTATGTAATCTAACCTCTCTGAGACTGTTTCACAGGAACACAACCCCTTTCTTAGACAATTGTAGAAAGAATTAAAGAAAATGTATGTGAAAGCAATTACCTGGCACCTTGAAACTGCTTAGAAGGCTTGCTTTTGTTTTTATTAGATATGCTCTAACTGGAGCAACATCTATTTAAATTTCAAAAACCCGCCCTAACATTGGGTGCATTTTTGTTCTCCCAGTAGCTGAGGTGTCAAATCGGTCCACCTCCCAGGGATTTTCGAGTTCTGTTTCTAGTGCTGGGCATAGCCGGCCGGCCTCCTCCCACCCTGCCTTCAACGTGTGTCTCCTTTCTCCCGTCACCAGATCTCTTCACTGAAGAGCCGGCTGAAGAAGGTCTCCACGACAACGGGTGATGGTGTGGCCAGAGCTTTCCTCAAGGCCCAGGCCGCCTTCTTCGGCAGCTACCGAAATGCTTTGAAAATTGAGCCGGTGAGTAGCTTCGTGGCGTGTCACGATTCCATGCTCAGTCAGGGTTGAGAAACATACCTCAGGGGCCATAAGAAACCTGCTGTTCGTCTGGTTGGTAAATTCACCAAAAGAGGTTGTGCGTGTCTGTGGGGTCAGGGGCAGGGGGTGTCCTCACTTGCGCTACCTCTTGGCACAAGGAAGCCGTACCACCATGTGTGAAGCCCTTCTGCTCCTGTGGATGCTGAGGTCCCTCCCTCCCTGGACAGGAGCCCCCACTGCATGTCCAGTGCTCAGGGCTGCACGCACACCTGCTCCCACCAAGGATTCCCAGTAAGCTTGAGAGGTAGCAGTGATCATCTCCACTTGACATATGAGGAAACTGAGGCTCATAGGAGCAATAACTCGTTAACCCATGGGAGAGCTAGGTAGGTGGTCCCAAAGCCCATGCTTTCCCACCGCACCTCACTGCTCTTTTCCTGCAAAGGGACCTCTCCTCCACACTTGAGAAAGCAAACCATCCAGGGGATGACTCTGCTTAGTTGTCCCAGAGTATTCTTGGTGTGTTGGTGATGAAGTATGCTGAGGACTAGGGGATATGTTATCTGCCTCCATGGCCCTTTAACCTTTCCAAGCCTCTGTTGCCTCATCCTTGAGGCGATTAGTTACTGTGAGGCTATGAAGAGACCAGGTCATCCCTAAAACCGAAGAAAGTACCAGTTCTCTCAGCTTCAATGAGAAGCTTTCGTCCGATACCCCTCTACCCAGCCTACTCTGAGCCTCTTGGCCAAGGAGAATGGGGAAATTGGCCCAGGGACCTGGGTCACTGCGTAGGAGAGGCTGTGGGCGGGGACCTTGCCGACAGCCCTTTTCTCTCCAGAGCTCCGTGGAGCTCCCTTGTCCTGAGCAGGCGGAGATGCAGCCTCACCCAGCCTGGTCAGAGTGGGTGTGGGGAACCAGCACAGGTCACGCTGCCTAGAGGTCAGGGACATTTGTTTTTGTTTTAACCCATAGAATTTTATTAGATTATTGACAAAAGATGAGTAGATATCAGGCAATGCATTCCGTGTGCAAACTGACAGTGAATCTTGATCATGCTTCCTCATACGCCACCGTTATATCTTGCTAAGTACTTTTGTACCATCATGTATCCATTGTGTGAGTAAGTGAAGCACAGAGTGACAGCACGCCCCTTGTCTTCCCATCACCCGGAGGGAAGGGCCGGGGCAGTGGGCGCTCAGGGCACAGCAGCCTACCACCACCATCCTCCTTGTTCCTTGCCTTCCATCTAGCACTTAGGCCTGACTCTCTGCACTGCCTCAGTTTCAGGTAGTGCCGCAGTCACATCACAGAAAGGATGCACTACTCTTGCTTCCTAAGAACTGCTTCCCTCAGGTCTTCTAAAGCTCTTCAGCTTAAAGCAAGTTCTTCGTGTCCTGCTGTCTCCAAGACAAGTGACTCTGATTCTTTGTCCCGACCTTGGGCCCAGCTGAACCAGTCAGTGCGGTTTTGAGAGCTGGTATAAATTCTGTTTTCTTCCCATCTTTAAAGTGAGACTGGGACAACCGGCCCGGTCCTTTTCTGAGGCTACTGGGAACTGACAGGCATGAGGTATTATTTCCCTCCTTACAATGACGTCAGTGAGGTCATGTGTACATCTAGAACCCAGAGGCTGTTGAATCTGGTACATATTTCTGGGTAGATGATCGGGCACAAGTTGCTCTTCTAGAGAAGTTTATGGTTGTACTTGCACTTGGCTCTCAAAGGCATTGGATTTAAGGATGGGAATCCTGGAGTTTAAAGCCTGGCTTTGTACTTCTAGGCTGTATAACCTGGAGCAGGCCACTTCATCTCTCTAAACTTCAGTTTTTTTCACTGTGAAATGAAGATAAAAAGACCTATTTTTCTACATCTCCAGATGTTATAAGGATGAAATGAGCCATAAAACCTTTCATAGGAAAGGTGAAACTTGACCGGTATCTGATGGGTAGGGTTTAAACAAAGAAAGACAGCATTTTCTCTTCCGGTGGTACACGTGGAGTTATCTGAGGCAACAAAGGCTTGGAGGCAGGACCCTTCTTGTCCACATTGTCTGAAGTCATGGGTTTGGGTTGGAAGATGGGGCTGCAGGAGAGGTTGGACCCAATTTGACAGAGCCTGAGATGCTAGGCTAGGCATGTGAGCAGAGATGTGATGTAACTAAAGTCATCTTGACCAGTAGTACAGCAGTGGACTGCGAAAGAAACTGAAAGCAGAGACCAGGAGACTGTTAGGGAAACTCAGAAGAGAGCCCTCCAGGGGTTACACCAGGAAAAGATACCACAAAGAAGAACTGACCAGATGAGTCTAGTAATAAATGAAATATGGGAGGTGAGGGGCAAGAAATGTCAACATGTCTCCCAGGATTTGGATCTGGGAGAAGATGGTGATGCCCACGGTAGAAAAATGGAAAGCTGGATCCAAAGGTGTTTCCAGTAGCAGATTTACAATGGTGAACACAGGGAACAGACTGAGAGTCCATAATGATGAACAACTAAAGTATATCCATATTATAGAATATCATGTAGCCATTAAAAGTAGCATTTTGAGGTTAGGATGATGAGGTTGGTTGTAAACATGGTTCATTTCATTGAATTTGCCGTTCCATCATAAGATTTACCATTATTTCATGTATCATTAAGAAAGAGAAAAGAGTGCTGCCAATTATAATTGAAGAGTGCCATCAATTGTAAGACATCCAGATTTCAGACATGTTACAATGTGAAGAAACTTACATCTTAGACTCAATGAAATAAGGCAGATTTGTCATACTTTTGGTCTGATTCATCTGTACCAGAATGGCTTCCCCCCTCCCCTGCCCCGTAAGGCCAAGAGGGAAGCCAGAGGGCCTGAAAGTTTCTGACCAAGCCTCATCATGTTACCTAGATTGTTTTTAAACCATACATTTAATGCTAGCCAATTCTCCTCATCTAAAAATTGGAATAACAACACTTCCCTTATAGATTATTTGTGAGCATAATTAAAATAATGACCACAAAGGGCCTGTGAGCCCATGAAGGGGTCAGGGGTTTTGGAGTCAGGCCGTGACGGGCGTGCAGAGCGGTGCCTTAGATGAACCTGCCTGTGTGGCAAGCAGCGCAGAGCTAAGGGGATACAGTGCCCTCCATGGGGCCACCTGTCTTTTCGTTGTTTCTCTGGTTATAAAAATAGCACCTGCTCTTGGTTTAAAAAGAAAAAAAAAAAAAAGATTTAAAGTAACAGGACTGGAAATGAGAAAATACCTAAAATCTATCATCTGGAGTTAACATATTAGCATGTTTCCACCAAGGTTCTAGGGTTTGGGGGGAGGGAGGTTCGTTTGTTTTCTTTTGTTTTTCTTTTAGAGGGTCGAGATATTCCTGGCAAAGCAGTACATTCCCAGTTAGCTAGTTTTGCCTCTTAGTGTATTGTAAGCATTTTTTCACATCACATAAAAACTCCTCTTGGAGTTCCCGTCGTGGTGCAGTGGTTAACGAATCCGACTAGGAACCATGAGGTTTCAGGTTCGATCCCTGGCCTTGCTCAGTGGGCTAAGGATCCGGCGTTGCCGTGAGCTGTGGTGTAGGTTGCAGACGCGGCTCGGATCCCACGTTGCTGTGGCTCTGGCGTAGGCTGGCGGTACAGAACTGATTCGACCCCTAGCCTGGGAACCTCCATATGCCGTGGGAGCAGCCCAAGAAATGGCAAAAAGACAAAAAAAAAAACAAAAAAAAACTCTTCTTAAATATTGGCTATGCATCTCCCATTTGGTGACCCCAGGTGGTTCTCAACCCCAGCTGTGGCTCAGAATCACCTGGGGGGCTCTTAAAGTGGCAACTGTCTGGGCCCCACTCACAGAGAATATTGTCCACTTCCTGCAGTCCAGAACCAATGCCAAGGCCCAGCACATCATCCCACCTCTGGTTCTCTGAATTGTCTGCAGTCTTCAACCACGCAATGGTGAACAGCTTTATATAAATCTTCATTCACAGTCTGAATTATTTCCCTAGGTGAAATCCCCAATGTGGTTTTACTGGGTCTGAGGACCCAAGTACATTCAAGGCCTTTGATTCGTAAACTGAAGGAGAAAGCTGGTCACCAGAAACGGTTGGTAGCCTGGAGGGGAGACTCTGGGACAGGCCAAGTGGAGAGCAGCCCAGGGCCGAGGGTGGCCTGAGGGCTCGGGCCTGGGAGGCGTGTGCAGGGCACCAGCTTCCCACCCTGGCTAGTGGCCACAGTCATGGGACTCAGGTCATTACAAAGTCAGAGCCTGGGTTTTTTGAAACATGAAACATGACAGACTAGAGGATGCTCTTTTCTGCTTGGCTCCCGCAGGGCCAGGAGGGGCCGACCTCGCCCCAGAGGCAGAGATGAGCAACAGCTCCTCCATGCCTCCGAGCTCATTCGTTTGAAATTTTTAATTCCTTGGCCTTTTTTTTTTTTTTTTTAATTTTCCCTCTCCTACTGGAAAAAATTCAAAATGCAGCTGGCTAGGGAGTCCCAAACTTCATTTTCTTTCCCCTGCCCGGAAGGGAAGAGGAAGGCGCCCCCCTGGCTGAGTCCCGGCCACATGCCAGGCATCAGGCTGCCCCACTCCACCCGTGCCTTCTACTGTGTGCCTGTCCCAGGGCAGAAGGTCTGTGTGGGCTCCCTGGCAGGGTCTCTTCAGGGCCAGGTGGGTTACTCGTCCCAAGGATCAGAAAGTGAGACCTGAGGGTATCCAGCTACAAGTCTCCTACCTGTTCAGTGGCCTTCCCCAAGGTCACCCCCCTTGTTGGCATCTGTGGTCTCAGAGATTCCCCATGAGCTCTTTGCTGTCCATGTTACAGATTGGGGAGAGCGGCTGAGGTTTCCCCTGACTTCTTGGCAAGTGTCAGAGCCAGGAATCAGACTCAGGTCGGCCTGACTCGAAAACCCAAGCTTCTTCCACCACACCACTTGCCCGTCTTTGTTCTGGTTGCCTCGTGTTTCATGTTAACAACCCGCTCTGCATTTCTAGCACCGGGCCTGGGTCATGGCAGAGCGGAGGCATCAGTGCATGTATTTGGAACAGTGGATGATGGAAGGATAGTTGAGAGAAATGAACAAACAGAGAAGTGTGTGATGCCGGGGTTGGCCCTGGGCCTCTGTTCAGTGCGTACACATTATATCCTGTCCTGTCTTTAGGCTTTGGAGGTTGGCACTGCCTGGCAGAGGGGAGAGTGTCAGCAAATCACAAGGGCATGTGACCCATTTTTCAGTCACCTGGAGAATATGAGGTACAAAGCCCAAGATATTTAACAATATCAGCCAAGCCAACTTGTTCTTCTCCACTTAAATGACAGATCCACAAGCAGCCAGGCAGCCCCATTCGGAAAAACCCCCTTTATCCGTGTCAAGCGGCAGCTCAGGCTCTAGCTCATTTATTTAGGCCTTTCTTGCTCTCTGACACGCCTCCTAGCAGTTGCCAGGCAACTCTGGGAGTAGCAGTGTGTGTTAGGGATTAACTAGTTAGGGCTGGGGTCCTTTTTGGCAAGAAGGGGATGAAAGAAATGATTTTAATTGCTAGGCCAAGGATCCTTTCTCTGCTGGGTAGAAGATTGCAACTTTTGGAGGATGTGTACAGCAGTGTGGGTCCTGAATTTGCCGCGAATGGTCCCCTTTCTCCCTCCTCGGGAGACCAAATGAATTTTAAAAAGAGTCTTATTTTTCCTCACTCTTTTGTTTAAAATTATATCATCTTGAAATCTGAATAAGACTAACCAGCATCCTCTCTTTGGAAGACGTTTCTTAGCACAGTGGCCTCAGTTTTAAAGCACTTTCAAAAATAGAATTGTGTGCTTTAATTACATCCTTTTTTCTGTCCATAGTTTCTTCTTTCGTAGCTCGTGCTACGTGGAGTCATCTTAAGGCAGCACATGTGAAGGTGCTTTTACCATATCTGGCCCATAGTCCCTGATAAATGTTAGCTCAAAGAGCAAAACTGATGGAGATTGGTGCTCCGACGTGCATTCTGTTCTGTGCCAGTAGCTGTGGAAAGGCCAGGGTAGATGGCCCACCATGAGTTGTTTGTTCAACAAGCTTGCGCGGCTCTCTCTGGGGCATTCTGCTGGTTGGGCTTCCCCATGATGAATAGAGAACAGCCCCTGCCCACAGGGAGCGACGGCTGAGGTGGGGACAGTAAAGCTAGTCGATGTCAGAGCCGCAAAGCAGGCTGTGCAGGCAGTAGGCAGCTCCTCCTGGCCGGCTTGCTTAGTCCTTCCCAGGAGGACCAGCTTCCAGAGTCAGCCGTGGGTACGCTGGCATCATCCATCTTACAGCCCCTGATTTTGCACATGATTCTGCTGAGTCATATTTATCCACCTAAAACCCCTTGAAGACAGAGAAGTTAAGATAAAAGCAGATTGATAGCCTGGCTTTCAAGCATGAACAGACGAGGCTGTGTTAGAGCAGGTCAGAAAAATACCATATATATCTGTCTCCTGTTTGAGTAACACCATTGATCTCATGGTTTTTTAAAAACAGACAAACTGTATATGGTTTTAGTATAACGGAAAATAGAAAAAATATTTACAGACTAGAAAAACTAAAATATCACTATACTTCAATTGAACGAACACAACTACCTCAACTACCTTTTGTAAATTCTTGCTAATTATTTTTCTTTATGAAGACTATCTACATAGTTACTATCAAATCTAAGTTAAAAATTTGGTTTTCCTCCATTTAACATTACATCCTCGGCTTTTTTAGATAGCTGCAGAATATCCTATCAAGTACAGCTACCGTAATTTCCCTAACCACTCTATCACACTGGACATTTAGATTGTTTCCAGTATTTTGAGATTATGGTTTTTTAAAAACAAACTGTATATGTTTTTAGTATAACAGAAAATAGAAAAAATATTTACAAAATATTGCACTAAACATCTTTGAATAAAGCTTGGATAACACTTTACTTTGAAGTCTTCTGAGTAGAAAGTCTGCATGCAGGAACCTGACTTTGGGTGCCAACTTGTCGCAACGTGGTAAGGAAGCAGATTTCCGTTGACTCAGCCTAAAAGCAGCCCAAAATGGAGAGATTTAGGATGTTTTGTGGTGTTGTGTGCTCCCTGCCCTCCACAGAGGCAAGTAGAGTATACCCAGAACACACATAAAGGATGTTACTAATTTGTCTGTGCCTCTATCTTGTGCTAAAAGAAAGTTTGAGGACCTTGAAAACAATATGTACCTCACAGCAAGCCGAGATAAGGAAATGAGGAGAGCAAGGGAAGGGAGAAATCAAACGAAGCCCAGAGGGGGCTGGGACGTGTGCCTCTGGGCTGGCTCTGAGGCTCCCCGAGCAGCTTGGCAGTGGTAGAGCTGGGAGTCAAACCCACGTCTGTCTCAGAGCCCTTGCTTTTTTCTTTTTTCGATCACGGTAAAACATACGTCACATAGGATTTGCCATTTTTACCGTTGTTAAGTATATAATTCAGTGGGATTAATTACATTCACAATGTTGTACAACCACCGTCTATGTATTTTCAAAATTTTTCATTACCTAAATAGAAACTCTGAACTCATTAAGTAGTAACTCCTAATTCCCCCATCCCACCAGCCCTTGGTAACCTAGTCTACTTTCTAACTTGATGAATTTGTCTGTTCTAGATATTTCATATAAATGGAATTGTATCATATTTGTTCTGTGTCTGGCTTATTTCACTTAGCATGATGTTTTCAAGGTTCATCCACATTGTAGCATGTGTCAGAACCTCATTTCTTTTATAGCTGAATAATATTCTACCGTATGTATGTCTGTACCACATTTTGTGTGTGCATTCACCCGTTCATGGACACTAGTGGTTTCCACCTTTTGGCCATTGAGAATAATGCTGCTGTGAACATTCCTCTGTGAGTCTCTGTTTGAGTCCCTGTTTTCACTTCTTTGGGATATACACTTAGGAGTGGAATTGCTGGCTCACATAGTCATTTTATGTTTACCTTTTTGAGGATCTAGCAAATCGGTTTCCACACAGAGCCCATGCATTTTTAAGTGGACAGTGGTATGTTTGTGAAACATGGATATGTACCCATGAAAGTTCTATAGGGAAAGTTGGTGAACGATTTCCTCATTTTCCAGTTTGTTTTAAGCAAGTAGGTAGGGAATTATAGCCAAGCCTACAGGCCTGAGCTGAATAGATGCATTGACATAGGAGTCAGAGAAGGGTCTGGTGACTCACCGGCTACCATTTTCTCTTGTTTTTGAGTTCATCCCAAGTCAAGATCATGTCCTTGAAATGAAACAGGGAGAAGGGGAGGTGCTCCCAACATCAGAGCTCTGGGGACCACCACTGTAGCTCTGTGGCTCGGGAGCATGATGGAAAGAGTATGGCCTTTGGAGTCACCTGGGTTTTAATCCAGGCTCTGTCATCCACCAGAAGATAACCTTGCGTCTCAATTTTCTTATCTATAAAATGGAAATAATGCCTACCTTGTCGGACTATTGAGAAAAATAGCAATAGTGTAGCTTTTTGCTAATAGCACATGTTAGCCAAATGAGAGTGATCTTTCCTGGATGACAAGAAAGTAAAGGAGGAAGGGGAGGAGAATGAGATGTCCACATTCTAGAAAAGCCGTGGCCATCCTTGTTCAGCAAGTGTCAGGCTACCTGGAACCAGTCAAAACACAATGAAAATCTGGCCTGTTTATTCCTTTTTTTTTTTTTAAAGTTAACTGTGAAAGTTTGGCTTTTGTCTCAAATAATACATAAAGGATTTAGAAGAAATCATATTTAATTATTTCCTGCGGTATTTATTTGATATTTATTCCTTCATGCTATTGCTCACCAGCACTTACAGGCAAATGGGAGTGGTGGTACCAAGGGTTTTAAATTCAGAAATGCTTTAGGGTTAATTTTTGCAATGCTTAAGAGAAAATATCATTGAGAATCTTCTTTCTCTTTCATCACAATATTTTTGGCCTCTTGGGAGAAGTTGAGCCTTGCTCCATATTGGCACCAAATCTCCTCTCTTCTCCTCTCAGGGACACTGATGGCTCAGGAACCTGGTTTGGGAGTCCTGGCACCCTGAGTCACACAGTGAATGTTCACTGAACTGAAAGTCGTTGTTCTACAAGTAGACTGCCAAGTAAAAGGTTGGTCCTTAAGTGAGAGAAGATGAGAAATGACAGGAAATCCCCCTAAACACAATGATCAAACTTAACGGAATGATTTCAAAGAGCATCACTGAATATGATCAAAATGAAATTCCCCTAAGTTCTAAAATTCTTGAAAAATAAAACATAGCCAGTGTACCTTAAACTATCCAGGAGGAATTCCAGGCTTTCACTTGAGCTCTCTTAATAGTCCTGGCTCCTGTCTTACTTTGTTCCTATAGGATGGAATCATGTTTTGTATTCCTTGGAGTCCCTTGCATAGTCTGATATTTAGTAGGTGTTCATTAAATGTTGAACGAATGGATAAGCAAATGAGTGAATGATACCTGATTCTACTGTACTGTGCATCAGAAAGACTGGTGGTCCTATTTCAGTGTTGTCCAATATAGATGCTTAGTTTAAAAAAAAAATTATCCATAGCGTCATCTTAGAGCATGAGAAGAATCTGACACAAACACCACACCGGGAATGTGTAAATGTAAAATAAAGGCACAGCCCAGCATCTGCATGGTAGCTAACCACAGGCAGTTAGGATCTGGAGAGGACCACCCTCTGTGAAATCACCACGTGCAGTAAGTATTCGTTTCTGGTTAGGAGAATTCAGAAGGCGAGTATATTAATGGAGTAAGCGGAATCCTTGGTGGCAGAAGCAGTGGCAAAGAGAAATGCTTACTGTTACCAGCATTTTAAGTCAAATGATCTCACTTTAGGGTCTTTTACGTTTTCAGCGAGACTCTGAAAAGGAAACCTTTCTGATCCATTTCCAAGCAGTGATAACATTTGACAATTTAGAGCCTCAAACAGTGATATATAACTTCATGTACGTAGCTAGACTATGAGCTTCTGAAGAACAGGATTTTGTCTTATTCTTTCTTATACCCCTGGCCCACAGTAGAGGTCCAGTGACAAGGTGGAGTGATGGTGGGTTTATTCTGTGGAGGATGTCACGCTACACGATGATTAGAGGATAAAATTGTAGATTTCCTTCCCTACCCTCCAACCCCTCAGACATGCATCCACACTGATTTTCTGTGGGGTGTGGATATCATCTCAGATATATAAAGTCTCATTCAGCCTTATGCTCCTCTTTTACAAAGAAATGGAAGCCACAGTGTAGTGTCGTGATTACTCACGTATCCCTGGCACAGAGCCTGGTTCGTCAGAAATGCTCAGTAGTTCTCCGTGGAGTAAATGAAGTTGAAATAGTCCCTAGTTACTGTGTCCTTAGTAGTTTGGGAGATGCAACAGTTTTGTTAAATAAATCATTAGGATTTGAGGTCTTAAGAAAAAGAAAAATGATATGAAGTATTTATTTTATGCCACATTCTTTACATATATTCCCTTATTGATTTTTACAATCCTCATATGGAAGAAAGTAGTGTAGCCCCATTTTATTGATGAGAAACCAAGGCTGGGAAAGGTTATGTCGTTTTTTTAAATAGTGACAGAGCCAGGATCTGGACTTTCCATTTGCCTAATTGTAGCAACCATGCTCTTTCCTCTGACCACTCACCACAATGGTGATAGCCATATGGTCTGTGTTATGTACAATTGGAGGGCATCTCAAAAGAATACTGAGCTGCTCTCCTCTTAAAAGTCAGTATCTCTAATCTGTGCAAATGTTTCTTGGAAAATACAGGTTAAACTAACACCACTTATAAATTGTTTTGCAAAGGGGAAGTGTCAACATTTTTTATATCTTTTTAAAAACATACCTTTAATAGATAAATTTAATTGCCCAATATTTTGTTGTTTAAATATTTGATATTTATGGTGATAATTGGATGAAAAAGTAAAACACTTGCAAGTGCAGCCCTCCCTCCTCTTTTCCTTGGCTGACACCTAGTGGCGAGCTTTCTGGTAGCAGTGTTAATCTAGGTGCTAAAGGCTGATGGTTGTTTTTTAGTTGATTTTAGGATTTTTTTTTTAAATCAGTTATTTTCATCATAATAAAAGTTGCATTAATATAGGGTTAATTTATTAGTGGTCATTATAACGGTGGAATTTCTATTTGATTTGACATGAATTTTAAAGTCAGTTACAATCAAACCTTCGCAGGAAGTGATACAGGTATTTAAAATCTTGGTATCCTTACCCCCCCGACCCCAACCTGATGGAGTGGCCACCCTGCCCTGGGCACGGACTTGCACATAACTGACAAAGAAGACCCAGTCCTGTTCTCAACGGCTGTGGCAGGCAGAGAGTTTTACTGCATGCAGTAATTGTAGTAGTAGCATTTTGGACAAGATGGTAGACCACCAGAGGCACCTCCGCCTGGATGCTGAGGGAAAGCTTCCCAGGGAATGATGCGCCTGGGATGGCACCTGGCAGGAGGAGTAGCTCTTCCCCAGAAGCAGGAGCAGAAAGTAGCTCATGCAAAGCCAAGGGGCACTGAAACGCATGGCACGGCCAGGTCCTGTGAGCATGCGTGCACCTGTGGCACAGACGGAAAGGAGTGTGGCTAAGGGCAAAGTCGAAAAGGGGACAGTTCCAGTCCATGAAAGACCTAGGAGGCCGCAAAAGGTTTTAGCCCACAGCGTAGAGCAGCATTTCTACAGCAGTGGTCCTTGAAATAATAGATCCACAAGATGTTTTAATGTTTTCTGATCACGTACCTTGTGATTGTCCTATATTGCATATTATACCTCTTCTTTCTTTTTAGATCCTTACAATGCACATTACTTACAGCCCCACTACAAAGAAATCTAGTTAACTTTGTTTAACCCAGCATTTTTCAAAACCCTTTCCCCACAAAATACTTATTAACATTCCATGCATCTACTACTTCTCAGCACAGTTTGGGAAACACTGCTGTAGCTAATGATTGATGATGAATTTTTCTTGCTCAAAGGACATGGAATTAGGATACTGACTGTGTTCATTTTACCCCAGTCTCATTGGTATGAGCTTCAGGGGGGAAAAAAGCATATTCCATCTCCAAAGCATTTCTTGTGAGACAGAGGATCGTGGCCAGCAGGTGGTCTTAAGACCCAGAGCCCAGCCATCGCTTGCCTTTCTCAGCACAGAGCCGTAAGCCACCAACTGGTCCCCTTGGTCCTGCCACTTGATACTGGTATCAGGATCTAACCAGGACAACAGGAACCCCTTCAGATGTTTATAGGAGGGAAGACAATTCAAGGAAGTGGTCATAGAGCTGACAGAGGAGCAGAAAGGTAATCCAGAGATTACAGTAGAGCTGATGTACCTGAGGCCAGGGCCAGGGTCACCTGATGACAGCCAGAACCTGTGTGTCTGTGCCAGGGGCGCTTGAGTCAGAGAGGAAGCGAACTACTGCTGGACAGCCCACCCAGGGGCCGGGGAGAGAGGAGAAACACTCAGCCCTTCGCTGTCCTCCGCCTCCTCCTCTACCACCAGCACTCCACATTCGCCAAACCAGGCAGGAAGCCAGTTGACTCCAGAACCCAGGGAACTCGGCCTCCCCTCTGTACAGAATAGAGCAGAGTGAAGAGTGGGTCTGAGATCAGACAGGCTCAGAACCCGCACTCCCACATCCGAGCGAGATATTAAGGCTATTTAGTGACATGCCCCTCCCCGGGCAAATAATAAACAACATGGTGAAGTTAAAAGCCCCTTGATTTATAGTTAGATCTGGAGCCAACCTGGACTCTCTGCCTCTTCCCAGCTTTGTGACTCTAGGCTTATACTTTCCTGAACCTTAGTGTCTGACTTATAAACTAGGAAAGAGAATCTCTACTCAAATGATCCTTCCACAGGGTGTCCTTGACATATGTCTGGCTGGTTCCTATTTTATAATGAAATAAGAACAAGGTATTGAAAACTTTGAGGGCTTAGCCTGGAGCTGACAGGAGTGTTAGAAATCCACATACGTTGATCGACTACTCCAGACTTCAGTGAATGGGCTGAAATATTATTAGCTAGCAATTATTATCTAGTAGATGTCTAATTTCTTAACATATTCACTTCCCGGGGCTGTTGGAGTGGGACAGGCTTGTAATGTGTGCAATGAAATGTTCCAGTGTTGGAGAAGGACTCCGCCTGATTGTAGTTCCAGTTCAGTACAGGCTAAAGAGAGTGGAGATTCCAAGAAGCTGCCACGTAAGGGATCTGGAACCTTGGGAAGCCCTTCCCTGCTGAACCACAGGGGGTTTTTGTTTGTTAGTTTTCATTTTGTTTTGTTTCATGGGGATAGAAATGCCATCCTCCTAAAATCATTTTGAGGGAGTTCCTGTCATGGCTCAGCAGTTAGTGAACCCGAGTAGCATCCATGAGGATGCGGATTGGATCCCTGGCTTTGCTCAGTGGGTTAAGCATCCAGCGTTGCCATGAGCTGCAGTGTAGGTCGCAGACACGGCTCGGATCCCGAGTTGCTGTGGCTGTGGTGTAGGCTGGCGGATACAGCTCCAATTGGACCCTTATCCTGGGTACCTCCATGTATCGCAGGGGTGGCCCTAAAAAAAAGACAAAAAGACCAAAAAAATAAAAATAAAATAAAATAAAATCATATTAATAATTAAGCGAGGTGGTGGATATAAAGTACTTGTTCTCTGTTCATCGCCCCCCACCGTCCGCAACAGGTTCTGGAGGCAGCTTCCCTTTTATCCAGTGAATGCCCGATTCACCGGCAGTCACATTCCATGGAGTTGTGGCAGGAATTTTGGAAAGCCTTTAACTGGAGATTATTTATGTTTGGGTTGCTGGTCCCTGTTAGTGATGTGTCCTGGCAGATCGCCACTCACCCTGTTCTCGTCAGTCACAGTTCACTGGCATTATTCATGACCCATTTGCTTGAGACTTTTTTTTTTTTTTTTTGCCCATATTCCTCCTGTGATGCACTTTTACTCTCATCTTCACAGCATCGAAAATGGTCTGTAGGTTTGAAGGTGTCCTGAGCAAGTCAGTTGTCAGCTTAAAAGGTCATTATCTATTCTTTGAAGGGGAGCTTTAATCGTGAGCTGATTAGTTTTATCCTCCATTGAGGAATTTTACACCCAAGAAATATGGGAGGGAAGAACTTGCTATGTATTTAATCCCTACTTCTTGCCCTTTATTTATATCTTCTTGGTTAAGTGTACATGTGTATTTCCCCAGTGTGATAGATAGGGAGCTTAAAGCAGAGAAAGTTAAAAAAATTTAAATCAACAACTTTAAACAAACATTTGACAAGACCCTACTATTATGCCAGACACTGTTCTAGGTGCTTTGAGATGCAGCAGCAAACAAAATAAAGTCCCAGCCCTCACATCTCTATGTTCTAGGTGGACACAGACAGGAAACAAAGGTGAAAGTTAATATATAATGTGTTAGGTGGTGATAATAAGTGTTGTGCAGAAAAAGAAAGCCAAGGAAGGGAATAAAGAGAAACCCCAGGTGAGGCAGGTGCTAGTAGGAGATGAAGCCAGGATGGAGACCCAGGCTGTCTGCCTCTAGAACTCATGTTTTTTCCACTGGTCCCATGCTGCTTCTGATCCTCTTTGGTGATGGTTCCCAGCATCAGGTGAAGAAATGTGAACTCTAACATCTCACTTCTTAGTCCGAAGTTGATAATTCAGTGTGTCAGGGTGGTGACTTTGCATTCCTAGGGTACAGAAAACATTTTTGCTGCACTCCCTGCTGTCAGCAGCATGGAACTGTTTCTTTCATCTCTCTGGTTTCCCAAACACATTTAATCTTGACGCAGAAAGCATCTTGCCAGCTTGGACTCAAGCCCTAGTGCTGGGGAGATCAGTCTACCCTAGAGGAAGGTCTCTGTGACTGCTGGGCTCAAAAGAACTCATAGCTCTTTTCTCTCTACTTCCAAGAAGTGATGTTGTAGGTATTAGCTTATGTAAGCTTAGTATCGATTTCATGATCTTTAGTTTTCGGCAAGTCAGTTTAATTCCATAAGTAGGAACCAGGAACCAAAAGATGGATCAAATATGGAACCTGCCCTCAAGAGTCAGATAGACCTAGATTCCGCTTTTCTATTGATGTATTATTA
This sequence comes from Phacochoerus africanus, assembly GCF_016906955.1. Lineage (NCBI taxonomy): Eukaryota > Metazoa > Chordata > Mammalia > Artiodactyla > Suidae > Phacochoerus > Phacochoerus africanus. The sequence continues at coordinate 268,034,254 of NC_062545.1, read as the reverse complement.
AGCACATTCATCAGACCCTCTGCTTTAGTTTCCCCATCTGTAAAAGAAGAACAAATATAATCTGCTTCATAGGATTATTGTGAAGATTAAATGAGATAATACAGAATGGTGCCTGGCATATGGCAAGAACTTAATACTTGTTGCCTTTTTTAAAAAATAAGCCTTATATTTTAGAGCAATTCTGGGTTCACAGAAAAATTAGTGGAAGGTACAGAGATTTCCCATATACTTCCTGTTCCCACTCAAGCATACCCTCATCCATCATCAAAAACATTATTGTTGTTTTTTGGCCGCGCCAGAGGCATATGGAGGTTCTCAGGTGAGGGGATTGAACCTGCGTCATTGCAGGGACAGTGCCAGGTCCTTAATCCTCTGCACCAAGAGAGAGCTCTTGGGCTTTAATATTTTTTAAAAGTAGTTTTATGACTCAATTGTGTATCTCTAGATGCTATAGTTTAGTCTTGTCCATTAAAAAAAATTATATGGCTTTTAAAATTCTCTTTTAACTTATAGGTTCCTCATGCTAACTGCATGATCATGATGCATGATCCTCTGTATTTCCTGCTAATTGGTGACTGGGTTTTGAAATTGAATAGACTAAGATTCAGTCTTTTTGGTGATATGCAGGTGGTATTTGGCAAGACTATAAGAGACATATCAAGTCTGGTTTTTTCTCTTTTTGTGATTTTTTTTAAGCCAATGATGCTTAATACCTGTATTGTAAAATGTTGATATTCTTGATTTATTGTTTATCTTTCATTTATTGATTAGAATATCTTTATAAAGAAATTCTTTCCTTAATTTACAGTGTTATTACCCAGTGTCAGAGTTCATACAGCAAAGATAAGATAAATGCTTGATTCTTCCCTATATTTACCTGTTTAGTATAATGAATTGGTTGCCTAACACCCTCAAAACATGGCAGTTCTTTTGTATATGTGTTATTATGACCTAATGGAATTAAACATGTTTGATAGATTTGCATCAGTTACCGTTATTATTGTTATTGAAACTTAAACTATCCCATTTCAGCCAGTGAGACTTTTTCATGTTGGCTCTGAGATTTTTGGGGTTTTTTTTTTTACATGACCCTAGTAGTCTTTGACAGTTCCCTTGTTATCTGCTATTACACATCTTGTACCTTTCCAGCCCACAAACCTAAAATCAGACATTTCTTTAGGAAATGTTGCACTGGCTTCTTTCGTAAGAAGTAATAGCTCAAGACCAAAACCCAGGTGCTTAGGATACTTACTACTCCTGGTCATTGTTTCCAGGCCTTTTCAGTGGACAGGGGTAGGAGGTACACACATATGCATAATATCCATGTGCATAGAGGTATATCTAGATACCTCCAGTCCAAGTTCAAAACTACAGACCTTTTGCTTAACCTCTTCTCTACTGCATTTGTCTTTCCTTTCTTCTGTACTGAGAATTCTGGTTCTCAAGGGGACAGAGGATAATAGAATTACAATATCCCATAATTACTCGTTTACTTTCGTACACAGCAGCTTCAGTAATCCCTACAAATGTTACCACCAGCATGATTACAGAAAATCTTTTAACTTTGTTTTGCATGTTCTCTCCCTATTCTCCCTGTAGGTTTTGGCCAGTTGAACTATATTTACTTTGCTGGAACACACAGCCATTACATCCTAAACACTTTCCCTCTCAGCCCTCACTTAGTCTCAGTCTTCAGATAACTATAACTTGTTTTAATGGTGATAGCTCTTTGGCCATTTTTGGTTGTCTGAAGCTGGCTCCCTCGCAGCTTCCTCAGGAAGGTTCGTGGAAGCAGTATTCCCTCTGTCATTAAAGGTTGATGATAATTTTTCTGTGTCTTTTCTAGATGTGAGTCAGTTTTGCTGGATATAAAATCTCTGTCTCCTACTTTCTTTCCTTGAGGATCTTAAATGTGTTGATACATTTTCTTTTGGCAAAAAAAGTATTGCTGTCAAAGTCTGATAATAATCTTAATTTTCTTCCTGTAAAAAAAAATCACATGTAAGTTTTTACTAGATGCTAAGGATTTTTTTCTGTTTTAAAGTGCTGTAATTTTATGAGACTGTCTCGGATGGTCATTTGGGGTCTGTAGTCTCATGTATATAAAGTGGTCTTTCAACATATATGAAACACATGACTTCAAGTCGTTTTTCAATCCCAAGAAAAAAAATTTTTTTGAATGCTATGTTTTAGCTTTGACTCTGTTCTTTTGCTTTATCTTTCTTTTTCAGAGGCTCCAATTATTTGTATATTCAAATCTTCTTTGGCTATCTTCAATATTTTTGCCTTCTTTTAAATCTCTATTTCTTTTTTCTTTTTAACTTCATATTATTATTGAGATAGAATTCCTCTTTTTTAACAGTTTTTTCTTTTTCTTTTTTTTCTTAAAGTATTTTCTATTGAGTTGATATGCTCTTATAGTCTCTCTAGTCTAGTCGTCACTTCAGAAGAGAGTTTTTCTTTTATTTCTAATTCTTCCCTGAGTTCTATCCCTGTGTTTCTAAGTTTTTATAATTCAATCGTATGTTCTCTCATACTTTGCATAGTTTTCTTAATGTTTTTAGCTCATTTTGACAGAGTAGATTGCAATTTTAATCTATTTGTGGGCTTATCCTTCAAGATATATTTTTGTGGACATATCTTTCCCCTTTTTTCCTTATAATTCTGTGCCTTTATGTTATTTATTTTTATGTGAAATTAGTTTTCCTGACTTAAGAATGAGGTAGAGTTCAGGAAAGCTGTTCTGGACTTCACAGAGCTCCCTCTTCTGTTGTTTTTGGTAGTGTTCAAATGTTAGACAGCTGCTTTGTGAACCCTTCTGGCTGTGTTCCCATCTCCCACTTTGATCTGGACCCTCCTCTCTCTTGTCCCTATTCTGCTCAGCCTTGGTTTCACTCCCAGCAGCTTCTCCCTAGTGTGTATCCCTGGCTTGGAAGGGAGTCCTGACATGTTCTTATTCATAGGGCTCATAGGGGCTGCTTCTTCAGTCCTTATTATAGGTCCCTTACACTATCAACTGGTGCAAAGATCAGAACCCTCCTAGTTTCAGCTGTGTTCTCTCTCTCTCTCTCTCTCTGTCTCTCTGTCTCTCTCTCTTTTTTTTTTTTTTTTTTTTTATCTTTTTGTCTTTTCAAGGGCCGCACCTGAGGCATATGGAGGTTCCCAGGCTAGGGGTCTAATTGGAGCTGTAGCCACCGGCCTAGGCCAGAGCCACAGCAACATGGGATCCGAGCCACATCTGTGACCTCCACCACAGCTCACAGCAAGACCAGATCCTTAACCCACTGAGCGATGCCAGGGATTGAACCCACAATCTCTCGGTTCCTAGTCAGATTCATTAACCACTGAGCCAAGACGGGAAATCCTCAGCCACTCCTTAAAGTGGCCCATTGAGCTTTCGGCAAGGTCCTATTAACTATTTGGAGGTTCAGTCATTCTCACATCTGTTCATGCGGATATGACACCAAGCAGGTATATTGATGATTTGCAGTGTTGTTGGTTTGTACTCACCTGCTTGTATATTTGGAGTTCATTGTTCACCTAGTTTTTCTTTTTTGCTAATGTTGCACATGTGTCTGAAGGTTTGCTTTCTAATTGTCCTGCCTTTTTTATGTGAGGATTTGAAGATACTGAAAAAAATTATGCTACCACAATTATCACCATCACCAAATTCCCAGAATCCTTCTTTTCTGTTCTTCCATCTCTTTCTTAGAAGTCCACAAATATAGTAAGTCCCCTCATGAAACTTACATTCTACTGGATGAAGATAGGTAGTAAACATGAAAAAAGTGGAAGAAGGTGATTGCACATAGTGACAAGTGCTACAAAGAAAAAATACTGTAGGGTAGGAAGTAATAGATTTGAGGGAGTATGGAGGTGCTTTTTGGTACTCTGCTCCAAGGAGGTGGTGTCTGAGCTGAGACCTGAATGATGAGAACTAATAGGTGTACAGATATTTGGGGTAAAAGTATTCGAGGCAGAATATACAGCAAGTACAGAGACCTGAGGTAGGAGTGCATTTGGCCCATTTCAAGCACAGAAAGTGCTTCAACATAGCTGAAGCAGAGTCATGGGAGGTCAGAGAGCCAGGCAAAGCCTGGATTGTAAAGCACCTTGTGGGCTCAGGAAGAGTTTGGATTTAACCTCAGTATGGTAGAAACCATTGGAGGGACTTGAAGCAGAAGAGTGTCATGATTGTGTTCCAAGTTTCAAGAAGCTTGTTTTGGCTGCTGTCTGGGGAGAGGGCTGTAGGGGCTCTGGCGATGTCAAGGAGCAGTCACGGGGTCTGGGGAGAGACCACTGTGGCCAAATGGAGATGGAGAGCAGCAGTCAGATTTGGGGTATGATTTGGTAGCAGGACTTGCTCATGAGTTGGATGAGGGAAAGAGAAGAATCAAGGATGTCTTCTAAGATCTTGATCTGCCTCCAGTTTCTAGTCTTTTTAAATCTTATTTCTCAGAGAAAGTCAGGTAGAATGTTGCTCCTAAACAAGTAGATAGAGACTATGAAGCAAGTGGGGGAAAAACAAACTAAAGAAAGATATTTGCAAATTTAATGGATAGAGGCTTGGTTTCTAGATTATATAAAGAATTTCTATAAATCAATAATGATTAAAATGGGGGAAATATATGAACAGACAATTCTGTTCAGATACTGAAAATATACTTGGGACACTGAAATTAAGACTCAGGTATTGGAGTTGCTGTCGTGGCTCAGTGATTAATGAATCCGACTAGGAACCATGAGGTTCTGGGTTCAATCCCTGGCCTCGCTCAATGGGTTAAGGATCCGGTGTTGCCCTGAGCTGTAGTGTAGGTCACAGACACAGCTCAGATCCCGTGTTGCTGTGGCTCTGGCGTAGGCCAGTGGTTACAGCTCCAATTAGACACCTAACCTGGGAACCTCCATATGCCACTAGTGTGGCCCTAGAAATGACCACACACACACACAAAATTACATTTTGCACCTATTAATTTGGTACCAGATGCTTATTATTGGTCACTATGCAGAGCAGTAGGTGTCCTTATCTTGCTGTTTAAAGTGTGAATTTGTACCTCAGTTTTCAAATTTGATGCTATTTTATAAAAAGTCAAAACTCTTGCCCGTTAGGCTAGAAGAAATGTTCGAAGACTTTCGTAGCAACAAAAAAAATGGAAAAAATTCAAATATACATTTAAGGATAATAAATTTTTTTTTAATCTTTTTGCCTTTTCTAGGGCTGCTCTCTTGGCATATGGAGGTTCCCAGGCTAGGAGTCTAATCGGAGCTGTAGCCACCGGCCTATGCCAGAGCTGCAGCAACACCAGATCCTTAACCCATTGAGCGAGGCCAAGGATCGAACCCGCCACTTCATGGTTCCTAGTCGGATTCCTTAACCACTGAGCCACAGAGGGAACTCCATAAATTATTTTTATATGATGAAATATACAGCCATAAAAAATAGTGAATTAGTGGAGCAACAACAGGGATGAACCTTAGCAACATACTGGACTAATTTTTTTAAAGGCTCAGTAGTAAGCAAAACTAAATATTATTTAGGCCGCACAGACCACAAACATGTGATAAAACTTATTTTTAAAAAATAAACACTTTAGGGAATGAGAAGCAGAATTGAGGATAGAAGTTATTGGGTCTAGAGAAAGGGATAGGAAGAGACAGTGAAGGGACATCAAGATAATGCAGTGATTGTATCTGTTTATGTTTTATTAGGCTACATACCTTAATGTAGGTTACATATAGTCTTTCATGTGTAAATATAAATTATGTGGCGAACTCAATGAAGTTATAAACTAGATAAACTGTTAATAATTTCCAAATTTTTTTTTTTTTCTTTTTTTGGCCACTCTGCAGCATATGGAGTTCCTCAGCCAGGGATCAGATCCGGGCCACAGTTGCAACCTAAGCCACAGTTGCAACCTAAGCCACAGCTGTGGCAATGTGGCATCCTTAACCCCACTGTGCCAGGCCAGGGATCAAACCTGCATCCCAGCACTCCCAAGACACCACTGATCCCGTTGCACCACAGTGGGAACTCCACTAATTTCTAAATTTTATAATATCATAATACTGTGTTTAAAATCCAGCCCAGGGATTGCAAGGTCTGGACCCCTCTAGTACAACACATTTCCTAAGGGTCTTGAAATGTGGCTTGACCCAGTATGTTTAGATTTCCTCAGAGGCTCTGGAAGAGAGTAAGAATGTAAGTATGTAAGTAAACATTTTTTCCCAGGTTTTTGGTAACTAAACCCAGATAATCCAATTTATGGCCTTTATCTTTGCTGGCTTTTCAAGAAAGAATTAATTCAGAAACTCTGTTGGACAGGTAAATTGCTCCCTGCAACTTTGAACAGGGAGTCTCAGCATGATCTGATGGGTCCCCCTCAATAGTGGCAGCATCACATATCCTGTTTTAAAACCTACCTGACTAGTTAGAAGATGCTTTCCTTCCAGTTTCCTAGACCTCCTGACACCCCCCACAGTATGGGTACCTGCATAGAAATCACAGTCACCAACCTCCAAACTCCAGGAAATTTGTCTTTCTAAACTCCGCCTATAGCACAAGAAATGGCAAGTCTGCTCTGGAACCTGAGAAAATCTTCCTCTATTATTTGGAGGAGTTATGAGGAACTCTGTTATTTAATGAGATAAATGGTATTATTATACTATTTCATCTTAACTGTTTGGGTTTTTTTTGTCTTTTTGCCCTTTTTAGGGCTGCACCCGAGACACATGGAGGTTCCCAGGCCTAGGGGTCTAATTGGAGCTGTAGCCACCAGCCTAGGCCGTAGCCACAGCAACACCAGATCTGAGCCACATCTGTGATCTACACCACAGCTCACAGCAACGCTGGATCCTTAACCCACTGAGCGAGGCCAGGGATTGAACCCGAAACCAATGAATCCTAGTCGGATTCATTTCTGCTGCGCTATGACAGGAACTCCTGTTATTTAGAACCTTTCTGTTCTAAACCTTCGAATGCCAAAGGATATGGGAAGTAGATTCTGGTTGCCTTGTTCTGGGTGTGCTAAAGAGAGTGAGTTGAGTAGATTGTGCCATTTTCTTTTTAGTCAAGATAAGAATCCAGTTGGGAGAAAAAACCCACCACCAAGCTAATTAAAAGCATTTTCAGAACATTTTTCTATTATATTGAGTACCTACTATATGTTTGATGTAGAGCTTGGCACTCAACAGTCATATGGCAAATAAGTAGTAGAATTTTGATTCCAGTACAGAACATGGTTGTGCAGAGAATGTGCTTTTCCTTTTTCAGGAGAAACATTTCAACAGCAGAAACCAAGAAAGCCCAAAGTAAGACAGTTTATCTGAATATTAATTTGTAACCCTTCAGTTTCTACATAAAATGTCCTGCATGTGCTTGTGTGTGACAGTGTTGTTTGTGAGTGCCAGCTCTGGGTAAAACAGTGACAGCCACTATCTGCGTTATTTATCCATGTCTGAAATTCGGCTTCTTTGTTCCATGCTCTGCCCTGGACTGCGACCTCACTGGTTCCTTTTTCTGTTGATTAATACACATGAGAATGTGCCAATTCTTAGAAGATACAGTGAGGTATGGGAGCAAGTGTGTAAGATTAAGAGCAGTCTAGCCAGGAGTTCATATCCTAGCTCAGTTTCCTAATCTACACAATTAGAACATAAATACAGTAATGTGTATAATTAATATATTATAGATGCTCAAAAAAAGTTAATTCCCAAGCTTCCTCCCCTAGTCATAATAACCTTCCTAAAATATTAATCTGAATGTCAAACTTCTTAAAATGACCGTTCGGTGAGTGACGTGTACTTCCTACACTTTGGAGTATGGTAAGCCAATTACTTTCTGTGGTAGATGGGTTTTCTGTGTCTCTTTTAGTTTTTAATTCTTTTTTAAAAAGGGACTTTTATTTTTAGGGCCGTTAGGTAACTGCCATTTTCTAGGTTTCCCAATGCAGATTTCATTTGATTTTTCAAAGGGAACTATGATAAAAGACATGGACCTTACCTCCACACTTGAATCACATTCAGGAAGATTTCGGTCATTAATGGTGCTTTAGCCAACAGTGGTAGATTGAGCTGAGAGTAGAAGGTTTGACCTGAATTGAAGAACATTCTACAAAAAAAGCTGGCCTGTACTCTTCAAAAATGTTAATGTCTTGCAACAAAGAAAGACCCAAGAACTATTCTAGATTAAAGGAGACTGAGAGACAGGACAACTGCATGCAGTGTGTATGATCCAGGATATTCTTTTGCTGTAAAAAGACATTGTTGGGACAGTTGGTGAATTCTGAGTAAAGTCTATAGATTAGATTTTAACTCTACCCGTGTAAACTTCCTGATTTTAATCATTGTACTGTGTTTATTTAAAACACCATTCTTGATTTTAGGAAGTAAAGCTTGTCATAATGCCTGTTTCAATAGCACAAGATTATTCTAATCCAGTTGATATATCCGGGAACAGTTTGACCATAATGTGAATTTCGTGTTTGATTACGCCTGATACCATCCCTGAGAAATACTAGGTAAATGCAGAAAACTGCACCCAAATTAACCAAGAGCCCGAATTAACCAAGATATGTAGTAATACACAGAATATCTCTAAAGGCTACCTCACTTCACCGCATGTGTGGCAAGCCCAATTTTCCGTCCTCCTTCCACCACTTCAGAATCTACCCAGATGCAACAGCCCTTCTGATACCCACTTCCATAGCAAGCTTGAGGTCTTTTTCAAGGTAAAAATGACATTTATTGTTGTATTTATATATTTTGTACCCATTTAACATGTATAAAATTGTGCTACTATTTTTATTAGGTTTCTATCTTATTTTTAACAGGTCATTGAGGAAGTTTTTGAGCATTATGCCCCAAACATAGGGGTTTTTAGGAAGATATATGTTACATTATGACAGAACTGACTATACTTGAGAATGTAGGGGTAAAGGGACATCGTGTCTAAATTTATTCTCAAAATGTTCGTAAATACACTCTATACAGATAAAACATATATGTAATATACTAACTGTGTGCATACACACACACGCACAAGGTGGGAGAAAGAGAAGGTAAAGCCACTGCAGTAAAATATTGACATTTGGGGAATCTAGGTGATAAATAGATAAATAAGAATTCTTTATACTATTTTTGCACCTTTTCTGTAAATCTGAAATTATGTCAAGATTACAAGTTTAAAAGGAAAAAAGAGTAGAGGATTGGGGAAGATTTTTTTTTTTTTTAATTGAAGTTCAAATGTGAAAAACTAAGGAAGGTAAAAGGGAAGGAAAGTGACTCAGCTAGGAAAAAGACCAAGCAGAGGGAGAGAGAAGGTCCTCAACAGTCTTTTCACAGAGTAGCTTAGCTTAAGACAAGCTTTTTGTAAAATATGACAGGAAGACTACATCTCCAAAATGGAAAAGCAAACATTTTGCTTTTCGAAGAGTTTTTGGGAGTCTAGCCCAGAATACTGAGAAACTTACATGTATGGAAATCACATAAAATAACAACTCTAAATTATTTAGTATCTCTATTCTCTTCCTCAACAATTCAAGGATTTTAATATACTTTAATCATTGGGCACCCCCATGTACAAATCATATCGTTACTAAAATACTAACTTTTTGAAAAAAACATTAGCAATAAAACATAGACTGTAGCTTTACAATTTATCACCATCTGGGGGTTCACTTTTCTTCTTGATGAATTATATCTTTAATATTTCTTTCAGTGAGGATCTACAAACCCCCTTTTTTTTCTTTTTTTTTTTTTGTCTTTGTTGTTGTTGTTGTTGCTATTTCTTGGGCCACTCCCTCGGCATATGGAGGTTCCCAGGCTAGGGGTTGAATCGGAGCTGTAGCCACCGGCCTACGCCAGAGCCACAGCAACGCGGGATCCGAGCCGCATCTGCAACCTACACCACAGCTCACGGCAACGCCGGATCGTTAACCCACTGAGCAAGGCCAGGGACCGAACCCGCAACCTCATGGTTCCTAGTCGGATTCGTTAACCACTGCGCCACGACGGGAACTCCTCCTACAAACCCCTTTTACTTTGTATGTCTGAAATATTTTTATTTCACTGTTGACTCTTGAAAGATCGTTTATCTAGTTATGAAACTGTACATTGATAGTTTTCCTTCTCCCTTTGAAAATTTGCCTTTTCTCATTTGTTCTTGTTGGTGAAAAGTCCATGATCAACCCACATGTAAACATCTGTCTTTCCTCTGTAAGAACTTCTTTCGACTTATATTCTGCAATTTTACTGTAATGCATCTAAGGATGGGTATATTTTTATTCATGCTGCTTGGTACTCATAGTCTCTTTTCAGTCTGAGGGAATCATATCCTCCTCAACTCTGGAATATTCTTAGTCCTTAGCTCCTTAAATATTACTTATCTGCCAAACCTAGGGTTTCTTCTGTTTGTTTCATTTTAGGTTTTCATTCTGGAAACTCCTATATAAATATGTTGGTACTTCCCAATCTATTATGTAACTACTCTTTCATCTTCTTTTACTCTTGATCTTTCTCTGCTTTGTTCTGCTGAACTCTTTAGTATTATCTCCAGAATAGGTGATATTCTCAAATGTTGTGAGTTTAAAAAAATCCAACACCGAAATTGGATTTGCCCGAAGTAAGATAGCTAGCAAGAAGAGCCTGGATTTAAATTCAGATCTACCCAGCTTCTGACCACGGTTCTGTCATTTGTGAATTCATAAATTCATTACAAATGCTTAAACCCCAAAATGGTGAAATAGCTTCAGACCACTGCATTATCCTGTCGTGTGGGTGGATGTAACTGGGAGGATGAATGTGACTTCAGCCTCAGCCTGTGCAGGATACCACGTGCTAGAAGACCTGAGAAGTGTCAAGAGTTATATTTGGCCTCGCTGCCATTTCCATCCTATGTTGTTTCTAAGAAAGGGAACCTTCGTTCCTTTTTATCTTTTATGGTGCACAGAGTTTCCATCTCTCCCATTCTTTTGGCTGTCTACATAGACTCTTCACCAAGGTTTGTTTGTATACCGCTTGTCTCGTCTCAGTAGCAGAATTTTGGTTTTGTTTTATTGGGCAGATGTTGTTAAACTTAGGATTTTTCAGCCACAGGGAAGTGATGAAATGTTTACAATGTTATTCTATAAATAAAAAAAGTCTATTGTTGTTGTTATTCAACATTTGTTAAGCGCCCACAGAATGCTGGGTGTTGAGTATCACTACGGTGGGAGGAGGAAGGGTCCAGGCTCACACAGATTTTTTTTCTGTGCAAGTCACATCCCTTGTAATTTCTTTGTAATATTATATCTGTTGTTTTTCTCAGTAGCTCAGCAATATTTTGTAGGAGCTCAAACCACCGAGCTTGGGTAGTATAGCCAAAGCTGAGGGTGACACATATGTTATTTTTGTCATTCATTCATTCATTTAAAAAATATAATATTGATCATCTCTTATTTGACAGGGGTACTCACAGGCCCATGACGAAAACAAACATGAAAACAGCTGTAATGCAGTAAAATGAAGGAAAGTGCTAAATAAGAGGGAGACACAAAAGAAGATGTGATTAAATCTGCCTAGATAGGTTAACGTTGGCTTCCCAGAGGAGGAGGAGGTACTCACTTGAAATGGGTCTTGAAAGTTTTCCAAAAAACAAAGGTTGCTTTAAAAAGAGGTAACAGCAAAAGTAGTAAACCTTTAGAAAAGACTGTTCCACATGACGCATGCCTGGATTACAGGGTGTGTCTTTGAGTGATAACGTTAAGAGGAAGGGGCCAGTTTGCAGAATTCTTTAACTGCTTCACATGAGGTTTGGGTGGCCTTCTGCACTCTGTGAAACCACTTAAAGATTCAAAGTCGGAAATATTGACATTTCTGAAGGCATCAAGAAAGTTGGTTGGAAGGAAATGAGACCAAGACTGAGACCAGTGAGAAGGCTGTTGTTAGTTCCTGGAAGGAAAACTGAGCCCAGAACTCTAAAGCAGTGGACATGGAGCAAAAAGAACAAGTTTAAGAGATTTAGGAGAGAGAATCAGTCGGTCAAAAAATGTAAGGCTGGATGAAAAGGGAGTGGTCTAGGGTGACTTCTAGGATTCCAGCTTGGGGGCCTGTGTGGAGAGGTTTTTTTCCACAGTCTCAGGCTCCAACAAAAAATATAGCAGATATTTCCCCTCATCTTGGTTTCTGTCAAGCAACCGCCAGTCCTGGAGGAAATCAACAATATTGGTTTTCTGCAAGAATGGTGTACTAGAGAAGCTGCCCAAGGAAAAATGGCTTCACTTTCTCTGCAGCTTGCTAGGAAAGTAATGAGAACAACGTGTGGAAACTTAGTTCTTCTAATTTAACGTCTTTGGAGGAATCCTCTCCTTTACACAGAATAACTTTGATACTGAGTTCGTGACTCCTGCCTTTAGCTTTCTTTCATCATTGCAGACAGAGTGCTGGTCACGCTTCTTGCTGGCCAGCTCTATACTCATGTACCTTAAAATGTTCTTTTTGAATAATTAGACTTTCTCACTTAATTTTAAAAATTATTTCTGATGCCTGTTATGCACCCTGCATGGTGGCAGGTGCTTTCACATTCCATCTCATTTAATAACAGCAACCTGAGAGATAGGTGGTAACATCAGTTTTGACGACGGGGAACTGAGACATTAAACAATCAATCCAGGTCACAAAGCAAGTCACTTGAGGATAAAAGGTTAAAAGCTGATTTATACCAGAAATCTAGTGTTTTTTCCTACCATCCCATGACTGTCCACTCTTAGCGCATGAATATTTTAAATAAATGCATCTTTCTTTGAGCTTTATATTCATCTAGTCACTGTTTTAACCCTTATGTCTCAGTAATCAGATTGGGCAATGGGTTGGCAGCAGGGAATGAGACAGACCAGTGGGGAGAATGACAAGCAAGTAGACAATTATAAGTAGAGTCTGTTGAGTGCTCCAGAGGGGAAGTAGAGGATGAAGTTGGATCCAAGGAGGGGCACCCAATCAGAAACTGGGGCTCAGTGAAGGCACCCAGAGGCAGTGATATCCAAGCAGAAACATGAGAAGTGAGAGAGGGAAGCATCCTCTAAACAGAGGGGGTAACAGACATTGGCACAAGGGAGTGGCATGGCAGGCCAGATCAGGGAGGACCTTATAAGCCATGTCAGGAAGATGAAAATGAATTCTGATATCATTGGGGCAACTATGGAAGAGCTGTTAAAACAAGAAAGTGGTGGGAGTATGCAGGCGATTTTAAAGATGGCTGTGATGGCAGTATGAGAAGAGGACCCATTAACAGGAAGGCAAGCTTGGAGGCAAGACCACTCAGGAAGCTGTCATCATAACCCAGGGGGAAGATGAGGCACCCTGGCCTGGGGAATGGATCGAAGCCTGGAGAGAAGTGGAAGGGCTTGAGAAACATGAGGTAGAAGCCCCAGATCTCGGTAACTGAGTGAATTGGAAGGAAAGAGAAAAGATAAGACTGAGCTAGGTGACTGGGTAGGGCTCTTCCCATTCCTTGGGGTGAAGGAAGAAGAACCAGTTTGGGAAAGAAGATGAGTTTAATTTTATTCATGTTGAGTTTGACTTGTCAGTGGACATTCAACCAAGAAATGTCCAGTTAGGCAACTTTGAATATGAATCCATGAGATCAGGAGAGCTGGGTGAGATGAAGATAGAGATTTAAGAGATGTTAACATGTGGACAGTAAATATTTAATCAGAGGACATCAGAGAAGAGAGCCGAAGACAAAGAACATCTGTATTTAAGAGGCTGGCAAAGAAAGAGCCAGAGAAGGAGCCAGAAAAAGGCACATCCAGAGAGATGGGAAGAAACCCGGGATAACACCCAAAGCCAAAGGAGGAGTGTGCTTAGCAAACAATGTCTGACCACTGAAGAGAAGTCAGTTAAAGGCAGAGACCCTCTTGTGGGTTTTAGCCGCACAAAAGTCTTGGGACTCTTGGATAAGATCGGACAACACCTCTGGACAGTTTGGCCAGTAGAAAGTGGAGAGAGGAAATCGCCATAGCCAGGCGGCTTTATAGAAACGAGGGGAAGTTGAGGGGGACGGAGTGTTTGTTGTTTTACCGTTGGAAGAAACAAAAGCACATTGCAGGGGAAGTAAGGGTATTTGACAGAACCAGGGCCCTGAGAAGGCAGGAATTTGGCAAAGCAGGGTAGCTAGATTGGCCTTGGAGCAGAGAACAGGTACCCCTCTGCCTGAGTATCAGTGGGGAAGGAAGCCTGAAGGGGTGGGGATTCGGGCGAAGAAAGAAGGAAGGGGTCCATCTGATGGTTTTTCTTTTCTCTATGACATTCTGGCAGGAATGTGCATGTGTGTGTGTTGGGCAGTGGTTGGGGACAGCTGGGGTGGGTCAGCAGCTGGAGACAGGGAGAGGGAGCAGGTCTGACTAGAGGATGGTGGGCGAATCTGGAAGGTTGATGGTTTTCCTTAAAGGCTGGAGGATTTGCCCAGTTGTGAGGGGGAAGTGGACTCTGCATGGTCTGCATGTTTTGTCCTGTGTTTGGAGCATCCTTTTCCCCTGAGCCTCCTGTGGAGAAGGGTCATAATGCCGGCTGATTATTGTTCAGTGAGTTACCTGTTGATCAGAAAGAGAAGCGTCCTATTAAAGCATTCTGCCCTCCGGCTCTGCCATTTGTCTGCCACCCACCAAGGTGCACAGGTGATTGAGGCAAACTCTCAAGTAGTATCTTTTCTCATGGCACTTAGATGGTTGGCACATATTTCAGGAAAAGCCTCAAAAAAAAAAAAAGAGGCTGGAATTCTTGCTGGGCTTCTTCCTTTAACCATCTCCCCAGCAGGCCAGATTGAGCCTAATAGCAGGCCTGAAGGCAGGGGAAGGACCCCTCTCTCCACAGAACGCTCTCTGAAGAGGGCTGCTCCACCGGTTCCTGCACCTGCCTCTGTGGCCCCTGCAGAGCAATAGAAGGTGTGCTCGAAGGAAGGCCTGCCTGATCTCAGCCCTGGTCCTGCTGCTCACACTCAGTGTGACCTTGAGCATTCCTCCTTTCTTGAGTCTCAGTATTATCTGTAAAACAGCGGTCGTACCTATTTCCCAGAGTGGTTCAGAGAAGTTAGTGAACCACTGTATGTGAAGGACCTAGAGAGAGCTGCATTGCCTGTCTATTCCCTGTCCTTGCCCCATTTTCAGGTATTTGAGTAAAGAGCAGGTCCCTGGCTTTTCAGGTAAATAACAGATCAGGTCAAAATTCATCTGTCTTCTGCAAGGGAGCAGAGTTGGAGATAAGTATTTGGTTATGCTCCTCAGTTTCCAGAATGAGACTGCGCACCCCCATCTGCTCATGTGAGTAGCAAAAAAATACAGAAGTACAAATGTTTAGTCAATAGGACAGAATGACAGCCCTTTAGACCCCTCTCTGAACACAGAGCCCTCAACCATTACTGCCTGGCCCCATCGATGGCCAGTCGGAGACATTATTTGTGGAGGGATTTTTGATGGGCAAATGGGTGTAGTCCACCCATTCTTCTATCAGAGGTCAGAACTGGCAGCCTGTGGGGTAAATTCAAACCCAGCTGTTAAATGTGTTGGTTTCTCAAGCAGTGCTTTTTTTTTTTTTTTTTTAAATGCCTCCAACTATTTGGAGACAGAGGGCATAGCTGTTTTGTTTGCCACCACTTGCTGTTATCTTACACCTGCTCCCATCACTCATGTATATTCCTGTGGACCACTGAAGGCATTTGAGTCAGCAACCTTCATTTCAAGATCCATTCTAGGTTTTAGTCCTGAAGTAACCCAGACTGTCAGGCCCATAGATGTCACTGAAAGTCATTTTACTCCTCTTACTGTGTTTGCAGAAGTATGTCGTTGGAACTTTTGTTCACTTAGCCATTCAAAGACTCTTTATTCAGTGCCTACTAGGTGCCAAGTATTGCATGTACCCTCAGTGGGTACGTCTCTGAACCCTCTGCGAGGAACCCTCCATGAGTGGCCTCTTTTAGATCGATACCAGAAAGGAGCAATGTTTACCCTTGGGTAATTGTATAAAAGACATCATTCATTGCCAAGTCAGTTGCCCAACATCCCTGAGATGCCACCAGATCCTTCATTCTTTTTCTCTCAAGCTATATACCTAAATCCCCCTTTCTCTTAGGCTGTTTCTACAGGCACAAAGGGTCCGTTCTATTATGTCCTTAGTTTCTAGGGAATTTCACGCCCCCTGCTGTTATCACCTCTTAGAAACTCCAGTTTCTAACCTAAAAGTATTCTAATAGTTTATCAATGATGCTGTTGATTCCCAAGAGCAGACAGATAGTTTCTGCATGTATCCCGTACGTGAATACTTCCAGGTAAATTCATTCTGAAACTCTAACCCTGGAATCAAGTTCTCCTTTCTAGGTCAAAGTTTGCAGAAGAGCAGAGCCCTTTGCACGGAGCTACCAAACACCTCCAGCATTGAGGGCTCTTCAGAAAGGTCGTTAGTGGCCACTCTTCTTTTACTTTTTTAACCTTTTCTTTGGAAGTGGTTTTGTTGTATAGTCTTTCGATTTCAACTTTACTATTCCAAGAACAAATTGTGAACTTTCCACCTAGTGACCTGTCAATCCGAATCTATTCAGCATACCAAGTAAATACTACAGATTTTTTCACCGGGATGATTTGGGTTCACATCTCTGATTTATTAGCTACATGACCTTAAAGCAAGTCACAGCTAGCTGAGGTCTGGTTGCACATCTTATCGTACCCACAGAGCAGGGACTACTGCTTCCCATGGTTCTTGTGGGATGAGGGCCAGCTCGCCACCAGGGTGAGGAAGAGCATGTGACGTGCAGTCAGGGATCAGCCTGTGACCCTGGAGGGAGTGACAGCATTGTCCATGAGTACACAGCTAACGGACCTGGCCCGCCAGACAGGAGGCAGCTCGCCCTAAATGTAACCCTCCCTACACACCCCTCCTGAAATCTGTCTTATCAAGTAAATTACTGAATGTGATCTCCTCACTCGGTGTATTATCAACTAGATGTGGCCTCAATGACTGCTTTACCTCCATCTTTCTCCCCCGCACTAGAGTGAGCTTTTTGAAGAAAAAGAGTTTTTCATTCATCTCTATGTCCCTCACAGAGTGGGTGCCTGTTGAGTGTTCATTCAGGATTTGGCTCAGATGCCACCCCCTCTCCTAAGCAGGTTTGCGCATGGCTCCATCCCACTTTCAAGGGGAACAGTGTCCATGACATCTCACATCCCTGGTGCAGATATAATTTGCACTCAGTAAATGCCAGTTGCTAGAATTGTTAGCTGACGTTTTTATCAGTCCAGGGCCTAGGACATAGTAGGAGCTCATTAAAAGGTAGCTACTGTCATGAACACCAAAAGAAGAAGAAGAAAGATGGGCATCTAGTCACTCACTTTGGCATGAAGTATGGACATTGATTGCAAGACTATTTTAGAAAAACAAAATGGCCCTTTATTCATTTTGGGGAGGGGGGGAGGGTTAACAAGAGAGTCTTTTTCAAGTGTTTGCTCCATCTTGCTGCCACTTTACTATGTGTGGCTGCTGTTGCTATGGCAATTCTTTAAGCAATTGAATAGAACAGCACTGAGTTGTTGCAAACCTGCTCTAATTGCTCCCATGCACCAGGCCTGCCCACACAACCACTCTCTGCACAGCGTTCCCTTTTTCAGATGCGTATTTTCATAAATCTCTGCACATTGTACAGCTCCCTTGCTCTTGTGACATCCCCATCCTCGGGCAGAGGGCACAAGAAGCAGCCCTGGGTGGGGGAGAGGGGTCTGCCAATTTTCCCTGTGTGAGTGAGCAGTAAAGACCCCCGTGTTCAAGAGGGTAGCAGGATGCAAGCACAGCAGGGCCTTAAAACCAAATAAAACATTCGTAGGATAGGTTTATTATACGTATTTGCCATTGTTGGGCAATTTAGTCATCTTTTTAAAGCCAACTGTACCATTCCTGCGCCCTCCTGCCAGGGGGGCCCAGTTCATTGTGTACTGAGAGTTTCTGGCTTCAACCTGCATGTGAAGAGATGATACCGAAAGAGATGGAAGGGAGTCGGCATGCATTGTGTTCCTCCTATGTGCCAGGCATGGTACTGGACACCTTCTGTGTGCTCTGTCACTCAAGCCTCAGAGACGTTGGGCAAGGGGTAGGGACAGGAGTAGTAGGACCCCGTTATAGATAAGGAAACTGAAGCGCAAAGATGTCGTGTGAGACCTACGGTCATGACCATTGAGTGCATGGCTGAGATCAGAGCCCAGTTCTAACTGACTCCAAGGCCTGTGCTCTTCTCTGGGCCACACTGTCTCCCAGGAAGGAGGCCAGCCTTTGACACCACTGGGAAGCCAGATCTCAGTTGACTTGTGACACATGGCATTTAGCCAGTTCCCATGCCCTCCGACATGTAAGACCCTTCTTTAAGGAATCATAAAACTTAAGGATTATCGTAGGAACGATTTCCTCATAACTGTAGCTTCTTTTATATATTAACAGTCATAACAGTGAACTACACTCCAAGCTGAGGGCCATACGAGTACCACACTTAATCTTACCAAAAACAAACAGACAAACTATGAATTAGATATTATTCCCACTTGTAGATGGGGAAGTTGAGGCTCAACTTGCCCAAGGTCATACAACTAGGGGTGGCAGAGCCAGGATTCAAATCCAGGCCTGACTCCAAAGCATCTTAACCACTAGGTTGCTTATTTGGAAATGGATGTTCCGTAAACATTAAAATCTTTTCCTGTGAATATTCCAGGGACTTAATAGCCAATGAAAAATTTTTCTTTCTATTCCTGAGATATTGTAAAATACTTTAAACTCACACTGCACTGGTGCCTAAAGGCACAGCACCTTATTGGAAAGCAGACGGACTTGATGCAGTTTCCTCTGGGCAGCTGCATCTCTGGAAGCTGCCTTGGTGTAAGGAGTCCACGTTTACAGTGAGAACCTTCACTGTAACGCTCAGTCCTGCACTATGTTAGGATGGTAGAATTGTATTTAAAGTTTTTTCTTTCTTTTTTTTCCTTCATTTTTTCTTTTACTGTAGTTTGTTTAATTTAAAAAAAAAAAGTGGGAAAGGGAAGAAACAAAAACTGAACACTTTTCTCATAGAAATGGTTTGAATCCTACTGTAGAAGCAAGATTTTTGTTAACATTTTATGGCATACTCTCTGATTCATTCATTCAAATAAGTTTTATTGAGGACCTGCTATGTGCTCAACACTACACTGACTTAGGTGCAAGAGATACTAATGTACCTGCAGGTGAAAGAAATCTGGCTGAAATAATAAGGACTTTATTATCATAATAGGAAGGTCAGAGGTAGGGAGTTCAGTGATTGGCTAATTGAGCAACTCAATGGTGATATCAAGAATCCCATTCTTTCATTCTTGACTCTGCCAATCTCAGCCTACTGGCCGTCCCACCAGGATGGCTTCCCTCATGGTCTCAGAATGATTGTGTCAATTCCAGGCATTACATCCTCACAGCAATCTTAAAAGACCCCCAAAGGGCCTTCTCTTCCTGGTCTGTCTAAAGATTCAGGAAACCTTTACCAGAAGCTCTCTTGGTGACTTCTCCTCATATGTCACTGACCAGAATTGAGTGACATGCCCATGCCCTAGCCAGTCACTGGTAAGGAAATTGAGACCACTGGGATTGCTGAAATGTCAGGACCCACCGCCTGCCTCTGTGATGGGACTGGAGCACATGTTCTCTGAAGGAGGATGGGGGTATGAACAAATTGGGGTTGTGTTACAAAAGAGAGGGGAGGGAGACATCTAACAGTAGTGACTAGAAACAGATGTCCTCAAGGAGCTTATATTCTAGTGAAATAGACAGGGGGGAGTTCCCGTGGTGGTGCAATGGAAACAAATCTGACTAGGAACCAGGAGGTTGCGGGTTCAATCCGTGGCCTTGCTCAGTGGGTTAAGGATCTGGCGTTACCATGAGCTGTGGTGTAGGTCGAAGACACAGCTTGGATCTGGCATTGCTGTGGCTCTGGCGTAGGCTGGCAGCTGTAGCTCCAGTTGGACCCCTAGCCTGGGAACCTCCATATGCCTCGGGTGCGGCCCTAAAAATACAAAAGACCAGAAAAAAAAAAAGAAAGAAAAAAGAAATAGACACAGGAAACGAGGCACACAGCTCTATTGTTTAAAACGTTTGTTTCTTCTGAGGTGCACTTGAGTGCTTCTACTTTAGATGGAGTGGCCAAGGAAGTCTTCAGGGGGCTGTTTCACCTGAGAGGTGAAGGGTGAGAATCAGCCAACCACGTTGGGTTGAGGCACGAAAATGTTCCAGGTAGAGGGAGAGGGATAACTGCATCTTGGAGGAACCAAAGGCCGCTAGGGAGCCCAGGATACAGCAAGCAAAGAGGCAAGTGGCGTGAGATGAAGGCAGAGGTTTAGAGGATCACATGAGGTCTTACAGACAGACAGGAGTTTGGATTTTATTCAAAATCAGTGGAAATCCAGTGAAGGGTTTTTAAGACAGATGTGTGACTCTGTCACACATCTTTATTTTTATTTTTTATTTTATTTTATTTTATTTTTTAATCACACTGGCTGCCAGGAGGCGGGCCTTAGTGGAAGCACAGAGAGCAATTAGAAGGTCACCATGATCACCCAGGCAGGAGACAGGGGTGACTCGGACTTGTGTGGTGGCAGTGGAAACGGGGGTGTGGGGTGAGTTCTTTTGGAGGTAGGATCAGTAGGACTTGCCAGGCACTGCGCCAGGTGCTTCCCTGGGCCTCTCATGTCCAAACTTCTCTCTCCTTCTATACAGTAATTTTTTGTTGGTGGTGATGAAGTAAATTACTATACCCACTTTACAAATAAGAAAGTTCCAAAAGGTGGCCTGCCCTGGGTCATAACATTCAGACTGAGCCAGAGTCAGGCGGGGAGGAAGAAGAGAGCTGGATGCTGCGAGAGGTGGGCAGGACCAACTGAATTAACATTGTACTGGGATTGTTTTCCTAGATGAAGCTTTTGTTTTTGAGGGTGATATTTTGAGAATTGCTGTCTCCGTGGGAATATCTTAGTTGTGTACAACAGAGCCATCTCTGCATCTAACGTTTTCTTGTTTTAACACATGGCTGTCTTTATAATGAGTCCCTTCTTTATATGGGGTTATCAGAGCAACTCTGAATCTATTTTACAACTAAATTAATGATATCCAGGAAACATTTATTTGGCTCCCTTTCTATTTATAATATTGTTATGAACTAATTGTCTTTGAATGTTCCTACTTACAGGGTCCTTAGTGCTAGATAAAATCCAACCCTCATAGGTGAGTCCCTAATGCCACTTGGGGCTACCCAGTCATTTACAAAGTTTCTCTTCTTGTTGTAATAAAAATTTACACCCAGGCAAAGAGCCAGGTTGAGACAACATCCAAAAAATAATAATGTGTGTTGTTTTTTCTGATCGTCAAAGTAATGTATTTTCATTGTAGAAAGTTTGGAAAAGTAAGGAAAAAAGGTCACTCACATTCCCACACCCTAAGGCAACCGGTGTTAAATTTTGGTGTGTTTCTTTCCAAATCTTTTTATGCCTTTTTACATAATTGAGCTCAAACAGCCAATTCATATTTTTCTTCTCTTTTCATGTGATCTTCATCATGTAGATTTTCCTCAGGCCATGAGACAGTGTCTTTGTAAATGGCTTGTACAATGCCTTTGCTTAGATTTGCCTCAACTTACTTAACTGTTACTCCTCTGGAGGGAAATTTGAATCTTTGCTGTTGGTGGTGGTTTTATGTGAACAACCTAGAGAGTTTATTGGCATTTGAGTTTTTCCTTAAGCTAAATTCCCAGCAATTTCAATGCTAGATTAAAGGGTATGCATATTTTTAAGGTTCTTGATATACTTATCAAGTTACTTTTCATAAATGTTTTACTGTTGTCCATTTATGGTGATAACACTACACCCCGGGCTACAGATAAAAGAGGCTTATTTTTTTTTATCTTTGTTAATTTAATCTGTGAAAATAATTGAATTCTATTTTCATTTTCATTTCTTTGATTACTGATGACATTGAACTTCTTTTCATGTATATGAGCCAGGTACTTACCTACCTTTTGTCCGTTTTTCTTCTGGGCTCTTAATGTTTTTTATTTTTTATTTACATGAGCTCTTTATGTAAAGATTTCCAAATATACACAAAAGCACAGGGTACAGATTTCTCATCTGTCCATCACACAGCTTCAACTGCGATCACTGTTTTGTCGTATTGTTTCATTTCTTTCTTTTCCTACTCTCTCCACTTTTTTTTTTGGGGGGGGGGGGTTTGGCCAAAGTATTTTAAGGCAAATTGGGTGTTGTATTTCATTTTACCCTTTAGTTATATTAGTAAGTATCTTTAAAAAATAAGAATCTGAAATTTTCTTTTTCCCTCAACTGTTTTATTTAAAAGAAAATCCAACCTATGAGAAAGTTGAAAGACTAGTACAATGAATACCCGTTTACCCTTCACCTAAATTCACCAATAATTAATGTTTTACACATTTGCATTATCTGTCTAAATACATATACACAGCACACATCTTGTTTTATTTTTTGCTGAATCATTTGAAAGTATGTTGCAGATGTCATGACACTTCACTCATAATTATTTCTGCCTCTCTCTCCTCAGAAACAGGATATTCCTTACCGTAACCACAAAACCATTCTTACTCTCAAGAAATGTGACACTGATATAAAAACATTACCTGATTTACAATCTATATTCAGCTTTCGCAGTTGCCTCCAAAATCTTTTATAATTCTCTTTCTCTCTTTAATATACTTAAGCTCAAAACAAGGATGACACATTGTATTGGTTGTTATTGTCCCTTTAGTGACCTTTAATCTAGAACACTCGTGTTTCGTTTTGGTTTGGTTTTCATGATATTGACATCTTTGAAGAGTCCAGGCCAGTTGTCTTATAGAATGTCTAATTGTGTAGATTTTCTGATTGTTAACTCAGCACCATATTCTAGCATGACAGGATGCCTTGAGTTCACCTTGTATATTTCCTGTCCCAGGTCTGGAATCAGGCCCTTCTTCAGTGAGCCCTGATTCTTCTTAGTGGGGAATGATATTTAGAAACCATTTTCTGAATACTGGGGGTGGTCATTACTGCTGACCTGTCATTGCTTCTAGAGCTTTTTGGTGGACAGAGTCTAGATGTATTTTAAAAAAAAAAAAAGAAGAAGAAGGAAAATAATGAGTGCAGATTGGATTTTCTTTTCAAATCAAAAATTTCATAATTTTTACTTGACTTTTTTTTTAAATTGTTATTTCCCAATACAATTTTTTTTTCTACTGTACAGCATGGTGACCCAGTTACACATACATGTGTACTTTTTATATTTACATGTTTATTCTGTCTTGAAATTCTTGGCTTCTAAAAATGTTCATCGAAAATAATTATTTGTTTTATCAATATTTACAATAATCATTTTAAAATTAAAACACCAGGAGTTCCCGTTGTGGCTCAGTGGGTTATGAACCCAACTAGTATCCATGAGGATGCGGGTTTGATCCCTGGCCTTGCTTAATGGGTTAGGGATCCAGTGTTGCCGTGAGCTGTTGTGTAGGCTGCGCGTGCAGCTCGGATCCTCCATTGCTGTGGCTGTGGTGTAGGCTGGCAGCTGCAGCTCCAATTCAGCCCCTAGCCTGGGAACTTCCATCTGCCACAGGTGTGCCCCTAAAAAGCAAAAAAAAAATTAAAACATCAAATTTATTGCCATGAGTAATTTTCAAATTATGATTTTTTTTGCTCTTAATTGTCTTTAAAGAATACCCCTTGGCATATATAGAATATTGTCTGAATGGTCTGTTGCAGTATTACTTTTCTCAAAATGGTTATGTCATATGTAATATATAGTTCAGTTCATCTGTTTCAGTATCTTTTCAATTCTTAGAAATTCTTTAAAATTTAATTCTTTTTTTTTTGATCTTATGAACTTTTTATATGATTTAGAATATATAACAAGGTTCATTGAGAGAAATCAGGCTTTCATCTCAATTCCTTCTACCCTGATACTTCCCTCTCCCATAACCCCATTTTGTTACTAAAAAAAAGTAGCCACTACATATATTGTTCTGCATCTCACTTTTTTTTTAAACTTAATCTATCCTGGAAATGAGTCCATCACAGTTGATAGAGATCTTCATCATTCTTTTTCACAGCTGCCAGTGCTCCATAGTATGGATGTGTCACAGCTTTTTTCAGCCAGTACCATGTTGATGTTCTTTGGATGTTGCTGGAAGATGTCACAGTGAATAACCTTGCACACATATCATTTTGTATTTTTCTCTTAGATCTTTGGAATATGTCCTAGAAGCGAGGTTGTTGGGTCAAATAATAGTTGCATATGTAATTTTGCTAGATATTGCTAAATTCCCTTCCACAGGGGTTACATTATTATCCATTCCTATCCTGTTATCCCACAGCTTTACCAATAGACCATATTGCTAATTTATGGATTATTTCCAATCTCATGGTAAGAAATGATGTCTCATTGAAATTTTATATACATCCCTATTATTACAAGTGAGATTGAATATATTTTCTTACATTTAAGGTTAATTGGAGGAAGCATTCCTACAAATAATGACTTCATCTATTTTCTATTGGGTAATTATTCTTTTTCTTCTTGATTTTTAGAAATGTTTTGTATATTAGGTGAATAAATCCTTTGTTTATGATATAGGTTACAAATATTTCTTTCGAATTGGCAATTTTTTTAATGATTGTTGACATTTAGTTTTTTGAGTGTCATGTATGTATAGCATCATGTATATAGCAGCTCTTTGATCCCAGCTGATTCCTTCCTATCTTTTCATCCTGGAGAATAGACTTTGGGGATAGGTGTTAGGCAAGGGTTCAATGAGGAGATGAGGGAGCAAGGTTCTGAGTTTTCATCTAGGATATAGTTCAAGCTTACCCCCTAGTGGGCCGTGCAGGCAGTTGTCAGCAGGGATGTGTCCTACTATTCTGTAGTCATTTGCCTTCCAGGCAACAGCATGCTCAACTGCACTGACCAACCCATCCTGTCCATGAAGCAGCCAGCTCGTCCCTTAACTGCCAGTGGTCAGGGGCAGCACTCTGTGTGTTTGCCTTGGAGCCAGCTTGGGGCAGCACCAACCCAAAGCAGTACTTCAATCCCTTGTGTCACCTGGGTGTAAATTGCCTAACCCTTTGGGCCTCCGTTTCTCCATTGGACTGGATGAAATCCAGAGACTTCCAGCTCTAATGTCCGCAGACCCTGGGCCTTAGTTGACTTACTAGCAAGGAGGGAAAGAGGTAGGAATCTTGACATAAAATTACAGTGTAGCAATGAGGTGTGTAGACAATCTTCTATTCGCATCAGTTCTGTTGGAGCTCACCTGTCCACTGGGACAGATCCTTAAAAAAAAAAAAAAAAAAAAAGTATTTCCTTCTTGAAATTTCCAGTAACACATGTATACAATGTGTATAGAGAACTTAAAAACTGACCCTCACCACGTGAGTCGGTGGCAGATTTGGGCTTCCAGCCTGAGTCTCTGACCCCCAAAGCCTAAGCTTTTCCCCTTGTGCCCGGCAGATTCTGGGTGTAGAGTAAAAAGGTGGCCTGGGCTGCACTGAGAATCAGAGTCAACAGAGAAGCCAGCCAGCCCTGAGCTCTTTCATCCAGGAGTTCAGGCTGGGGCTGCCTCACAGGCCACCAGAGAAGAAAAGCCAAAAGTTAAACAGCCCTCAGAATGACATTTGAATGGTAATAAACTTGAATGATCCAAGTTCCTGTAGCCCATTCACAGAAAAGCCGCAGATTATATGGAGCTCATTCTCTAGTTTCCATAATACCAGAAATGTTTTAAAATTCAGCAGCATGTCTTCTTCAGATTACCTAAATTGCTCAACAGTGAGGCAGGCACACTTCCAGGCATCTTCACGTCTCATTTAATTTAATCCTCACAGCAAGCCTTAAGTTATGTATCATTATCCCCATTTTCCAGCTTAGGAAACCGAGTCTCAGAGAGATGAGGTAATTTGGCCGAGATCACATAACCATTAATGGCAAAGCTAGTATTAACACCAGCGTCTGCTGGCTCCAAATCCACTGCTCCTTCCACTGTTCCAAGCTGCCTACAGATCTTTATTGTTGCCAACCAAACTTATATACACCCTTTCTGGGCCCCCCACACATTTGGGAGTCTTCCAGTTGCATCATTTGGCTTGGTTTCTGGCTTCTGCCTTGAGATCCGCGGCACTGTCACTGCCGGCTGCCGCAGTAACCAGTGGGCCCGAGCAGCAAGGAAGGAGCACTGACAAGAGAAGCGAAGGAACTCTAGTCCCCACGGCGCTGAGAAGGACACTCACCTTTCCTCATTTGAATCTCTAAGTCCACGTCCCAGGATGCTGTTCTTGCCCGAGATCTGCGTCTATAGAGGCCTCCAAGCTTTCAAGTGAAGTGAGCTGAGTGCCGGCCCATTCACTCGCACCCCACTCCCGTGGCCAGGGGCCACGGTCCCCCTCGAAGCCAGCACAAGGCGAGGTCCTCATGGGGCCGGGCCCTCTGCGTTCACAGAGGAAAAATGAAAGTTGCTTTATTCCCCGGCTTCTTCATAGCTCCCATTATGCTGAGAGGGCTCCACAGTGAGGAGCCGGAGCTGTGATATTTCTGCTTCAGCGTGAGAGATTCATATGTTTGACTAATCAATTCTCTGGCACTGACTTCCCGGCCTGCATTTTGTTCTCTTGCTTTTGATCGTCTGTTTGCCTTTTTGCCATTCTGCTGGCTCTTGTTTGGGGCTTTTATTTTCTAGGAACACTTTGACCTACTCGATCCTCTGTATTCTCCTCTCTCTCTCCCTTTGTCATTTTCCTCTCTGATTTTGGTTTCCCGTGTGATTGACCGCACACAGCTTCCACATATGAGCAAAGTGGAGACCCTCAAGTCACGAAATCCTGATAACTACTGGGTTTTGTGAAAGCCAAGGACCCCCAGACCACAGCCAGCACTCCCCGCTGAGCCCAGCTGGGCAGGAGCTCCTCTGCCTCTCTTACTCCATCCCAGCCTCACCCTGCAGCATCCATCACTGGGGTTGGCTTGGGCTCTGGTTCACAAAGTCCCCCGTGACACACGCGGCCAACTGTCAGGGAAGAGGTGCAGATACCAGCATTCGTCACGTTTCTCAGTGGAAGAAGCTGGGGATTGGACATGAGAGGTGACTTTCCCAATGTTCAGAGACAGTAAGTGGCCAAGCAGGGACGAGACCCAGCTCTGTGCCAAAACTGGGCCTCAGTCAGGCATCAGCTGCAACCTGGGGCTACTCTACTCTGAGTTCCTCTGGCTTCAGTGTTGTTTTTTTTTTCAAGTTTGAGAATGTGCTGGGAATATGACAACATTATGATAATTGGAAGTTGAGTATAATCTGTCTTTTCTCTCTATTCGTTCATACTTTTTTAGATACAGTTTAACGCTTCACACTTCACCTGGCTCTGCCTTCGTTACCTTTGATCCTTCCTTGATATTTATTTAGATGTTCATGGCACCTTCACTTTGAACTCTGGTTAAGAGAATCCATAACTTTTAAAATAAGCATTTCCCCTCACAAAAGATGTGCAATTAGTGAATTACATACATATGGATGTCCACTTAACTTTTTTATGTGTCGAAAGACCCTGGCACAATTATGTGAAAATAGTAAAGAAATGCGATTTACCATCGAATCAAATTACCTGCTGTGAAGTTGCAGAAACAGCTCATTTTATTACATTTTCCAAGAACACAGCATCTTACAGAAGATGGGGAAATGTACGGAGAGAACTTCATGGGTGTCATCTTAGAATTTATGAGCCATGAATGATGCATTTAATTTGAAATGGCTGTATTTTCTGTAAGCATGTGTGAATGCAAATTTCAAAGATGTGCTGGAATTTGACTCTCTCCTATCAGGTGCAGACAATATGATCTCATCATCATCACTAAAAATGAAAGTATAAAATGTGCCTTTTGCCTAAACTTTGCTACTTTATCAGTTTCATTTTAGGAGCCTTGTGTAACATTGGCTCTGGACTTGTCAAGTCTAGCTGAGGCAGTATTTTCTTGATCAGTTCCTTCTCTCTCTGCCTGTGTTATTTGGGAGCTATCAGATAATGTCATCATTAACCCACTGCCAATGTGCTTGAAAAAGAATCCTGAAGCTCTAGATGGATTTTGATGCTAGAACTTGATAGACAAAAAGTAAGTTGTTTTTTGAATGAATGCATTTTAAGGGGAACTGAGTAAAGCCAGATGAAATTTCCCAGTGGAAATAGAAATTGTCTTTTGATTCTCTGAACACTATTATTTTGAGATAAGAAATAGTATTTCTATATCTGCCTTCATCCATTTGGGGGGGGAGAAATCATAATCTCACATAATCAAAGTGAATGAATGGCTCCCAGCCTAGAGCCTTGCACATAAACACGCAGTGAATGAGCTAATACACTTAATCGTAACTATTGTTGTCCTCAGTTATAATGAAAGTGCCAACTTTTAAATGTGAATCATTTACTGTATCAGATGACGTGGGTCATCTTTTTGTAGATTATAAGATCTTTTTAGAATTCCCTTTGGGACACAAGTTATAAGGGAACATGGTGGTGGTTACACATGTGTTCTTCCCTGCCTGGTTACCCATGCAAAAATGTTATGTGTTTCTTTTTTAAAGAGTGTATGGAAATTTTGAGCCATCTCTGGTTTCTAAGATTTGAATATGTGTTTATTGTTTGTCCTGAAAGCAGCATCTCTTTGTGGAAAGAGCCCTGAACTTAAAACAACCTGGGTCGAAGCGGCTCTGAGACTCTGGACAAATAACTTATCTTCTCTGAGCCTGTTTCCTCGTTCATGAAAGAGCTTTGCCTACCTTTACCTCAGTGAGTTATTGGGAGGACAAATGTGAGAATATTTATTAGTAATAATCATAGTAATAGCACTTACTCTGTGCCTGGCTCAACCCTGTGAGGTGAATACCATTATTTTTCTTATTGTACAGATGAGAAGACCAAAACCCTGAACGTTTAAGTAACTTGCCCAAGTAAGAGTTGGTGTTGGAATTCTCATACAGGGTGTCTAGCTCCAGAGTCCCTGCTCTTAATCACCGTACTGTGCCGCCTCTCAGAGCCTGGCATGTAGCAGATGTTTGATAAATGCTCATTGTGTCTGGCACCTCTCCATGCAGGTGTCTGGAGGGCACATACTCATGCACACTGAGGGGCAGTGGCCCAGTGATGGCCTCCGAGCCTACTCTTCTCCATCACAGGGCCCTTGTCAAAGGGAAGCCACACTGCTGGACAGAAGAAATGGCACCTCTGACCCAAGGCCATCTGGGATCATCATGTCACTGGGAAATCTTTAAATATTCTATTTCTAAGTTTCAAAGCACGCTTAGGCTATATTTACAGCATTTTATATATAAAAAATCATTGGGAAAGTGGGTTTTTAAGTGGAACGGTTGTGTAATGGAATATTTCACGTTCCGGTTCAGCCATAAAGCTCAGGGCTGATAAACAAAGCATCTGAAGCCAAATGGCTCCTCATCTGACCCCAATTAAAATAAAGATTTCATTCCATTCTGTCCTGACAAAGAGGAACATATTGTTGCCTTTAAGGGAGTTTGGTTTAGTTAATGAAAGAATTTTATTTCATCCCCCCCCCCAAATACAATATCTAATTAAATATGATTCAATTTGTTAAGACTTCTGGTAGAGACATGTTAACTCTTTTAAAGCCGTGTTGCCTACATGCCTCAAGATGTGGAGGGTACTTGTAAATCCCACTTCACCATCTATTGTTTGAAGAAGAAATAAGTCCAAGCCATTGTGAAGACAAGTGTTATCTTCGCCAACACCTCTCTGTTTACACATCTATTACAGCAACCTGTGTATGTAGGTAGCATGGATTCTGTACAAAATATCACATATTTACATAAAATTCTGTTTCCTTAGAGGCATTTGTGCTTGTACATATTGTAATGTACCAATCACCATAGATCTGTCCATATAGAATATCTCATGCAGGGAATTGTAGCTGTTAAAATATGTTAGGTAACATAAGTTGGATATTGATGCCAAATTACCACGGAGTTCTTCAGAGTTATACTGAACAAATATGTGACTGTCATCATTTAACATTAAGAGTGAACACTAGTCAACTCTTTTAAGGATGTGGGGGCATGGCTTTTGTGTCACGCTGTCAATGCTTTTTTGTAGCCTTTTTTCGATGTGCCATAATTCATCACAACTGTTGAGTCCTCAATGACCAGGCAGAACATTTTGGTGTCATTGCGGAGAAGTTCTCTTCAGCTCAGCTAGGCATAAGGAGGCAGTCAGATCAGGAGACCCTGATCGGTCACCTCCATGCTCCTGAGGAATGGCCCGTATAGTCCCCAGAGCTGAAGGGAAAGAGGGCTTGCCTGGGCCTCAGGAAAGCAGCGCTGGGTCCAGGCCCTCCCTTTTCTGGGCTTTGGCTTCTTCATCTTTAAAAATGACAAAGCAGAGTCAGCAGATCTCTGAAGGCCCCTTGGCTCTGCCTTTCTCAGATTCTATATTCAGTAGAGCAGAAAGTACTTGATGCTTTTAAATCCACTAAGAATTTATAGTCAGATGCTAAGGATTTATGTTCTGAGAAATAAAAAGGCTTTAAGTCTATAAAACCTAAGGCATTTAAACCATATTTAAAAATTCTATTACTTTGCATGCAGTGGCTCCTTCTGACTGAATACTGAGCATTTACTCAGCATAATTGACCACCTATCCTATGCAGGCCTGGTGCCAGGTGTACAAAGATAAATCAGTCATGGCCCTGCCCTGCAGGAGCTCATCTCCTGTGGTAGGGGTTGGGAGGGGGGGCGCGTGGGGGTGAAAAGCAAGCATCTCTTTGTTAAAAGGAATCTCTACAGCGCACTCTGCTGGAGGGATGGGGTAAATGAGATGGGATGAGGGGCGGGTGTCACAGAGGAGGGGATGTTTGGGCTGGATCTTGAAAGGCGAGTGCGTGTTCCACCAAATGGAGAAGGGGTACCCATTCTAGGCAGAGATACGTGGGAATGGAGGGTGCAACATATTGGGGCGAAGCAGTGAGCTCTGCACTATTGAAACATGGCGGTGGGATGAGGAGGGGCCAGAGGGAGGGATAAAACTAGAAAGGAAGGCTTGTGAAAAGTCTCAGACTCTTAGCAGTTCCAGTCCAGTGTTTCTCAAACCAGTAGTGATGGGTGTTCTTCCAACAAAAAGGGTTCTGTGGCCAAGAGACTCTGGGAATACAGTTGTCTCAGTTCCCCTCTTGAAAGTACATAGTGTACAAGAAAGACCCCACATGTGCTCAGCAACTACCTGTGCTGACCGTGCTTTGACCCAGTATTAAACTTCTTTTCTTTTCCCCCTAAGTATTGTATTTATATTTATGTATTTTTATCTCAAAGTCTTTTTTTTTTTCAGATTGGATATCTTTTTTTTTAAATTGTTATTTTCCCAATGCATTTTTTTTCTACTGTACAGCATGGTGACCTAGTTACACATACATGTATACATTCTTTTTTCTCATATTATCATGCTCCATCATAAGTGACTAGATATAGTTCCCAGTGCCTCACAGCAGGATCTTGTTGCTAGTCCATTCCGAAGGCAGTAGTTTGTATCTATTAACCCCAAGCTCCCAATCCATCCCACTCCCTCCCCCTCCCCCTCAGCAACCAAAAGTCTATTCTCCAAATCCACAATTTTCTTTTCTGTGGAAAGATTCATTTGTGCCTTATATTAGACTGCAGATATAAGTGATATCATATGTCATATGGTATTTGTCTTTCTCTTTCTGGCTTACTTCTCTCAGTATGAGAGTCTTTAGTTCCATCCATGTTGCTGCAAATGGCATTTTTGTTCTTTTTTATGGCTGAGTGGTATTCCATTGTGTCTGTATACCACATCTTCCTAATCCAATCATCTGCCCATGGACATTTGGGTTGCTTCCATGTCTTGGTTATTGTGAATAGTGCTGCAGTGAACATGGGGGTGCATGTGTCTTTTTTAAGGAAAGTTTTGTCTGGATATATGCTCATGAGTGGGATTGCTGGGTCATATGGTAGTTCTATGTGTAGATTTCTGAGGTACCTCCATACTCTTCTCCATAGTGATTGTACCAGCTTCCATTGCCCCCAACAGTGCAGGGGGGTTCCCTTTTCTCCACACCCCCTCCAGCATATGTTACATGTGGACTTATTAATGATGGCCATTCTGACTGGCGTGAGGTGGTGTCTCATGGTAGTTTTGATTCGCATTTTTCTAATAATCAGGGATGTTGAGCATTTTTTCATGTGCTTATTGGCCATCTGTACATCTTCCTTGGAGAAATGTCTATGCAGGTCTTTTGCCCATATTTCCACTGGGTTGTTGGCATTTTTGCTGTTGAGTTGTATAAGTTGTTTGCATATTTTAGAGATTAAGCCCTTGTCAATTGCATCGTTTGAAACTGTTTTCTCCCATTCTGTAAGGTGTCTTTTTGTTTTCTTTTTGGTTTCCTTTGCTGTGCAAAAGCTTGTCAGTTTGATGAGGTCCCATTGGTTTATTTTTGCTTTTATTTTTGTTGCTTTGGGAGACTGACCTGAGCCAGTATTAAACTTCTGACCATCAAACCCTCCTGAGGCCAATGTCCTGCTGAGGTTGTGGAGACAACTTTAGGACATAAAGCTTGAGATGGGGCGTCCCCCTAGAGACCTGTAGTCAATTGAAATGTAAGATCCAGTCACATTTTAGAAAACTCGCTGTAGCCTGGAGGAGGGACTGGTCCTGGGGGAGCATGGCCAGGGGGCGTCACCAGTATCCGAACGATGATTAGACCCCTGGTTATACATGGAGGTGTTCAGGGAGAACCCCCTCTGAGTACAGTCCACACCTTCTCCACACACATGGGCCTTCCATGAGTCCTACAAGCAGGAAGCTAGCCAGATGCTGATATTCCAAGTCATCTGCCTGGCAGCCTCGCAGGCGCCCACAGATAGAATTGGTGACTGACCTGAGTATGGACTCGGGCTGGGAGGCTGGAGGTAGATGATGAAGACTGATGCTAAAGAGTCCCCTGGCTCCCTGGAGGCGTTTGTTGAGGGCCTACTATGTTCCAGGGACTGTGCCAGGTACTTTACATACACTCCCAACTATTCCTTGAAACCATTTTAACAGGTATTGCTGTTCCACTTTGATGAATAGGAAGATAGAAGCATGAAGAGTGGGTGTCTGCCCCAAGGTCACATGGCTGATGGGCCTCAAAGCCATCTGACTCCTAAATCTATGATCTTAACACAGCTATACTGCCTGCCCTCAGAAAGTCTCTGTTTAAGAGCAGGCACTATGCAAAGCACCTTAAATGCATTTTTTCATTTACTCTCCCCAGCAGCCCTACAAAGAAGTGGTATTACCTCTGCTTAATCAATGAGCAAGCTAAGGCCTTGCTTGGTAGCCAACATCACAACTAGGTATTGCAGAGTCAGGATCGAACTTCTGTCTACTCACTGCTCCCCCTTAGTAATTCTGAGGTTGTTGTTCAAGAAATTTCTCAGAAATGTTTCTCTGTAAATGTATTAGGAAGTTTATTTTTGGTGCAACAATATTCTGGCCCTGAGCTGAGTTAAGCCCAGTGGTTAGATCCTGGCCTTGGTGCTGAGATGAGAAACCCAGATTTGAATGAAGACTTTTTGCATTAAACTCAGAGTGTGTTTTCAAGCCAGTGCTCTGGTCCTGCCACTGAGCTCAGAGCTAGAGCAGAACCCTGCCTTTGCCCTCACATCATAGGGGAGTCATGTGGGGGATTCTCAGGGCAACATGCTAAGTGCAACTATCGGAGCCTGTGCAAGTAACCCAGAAGAAGGGTGAGGGAGGGTGTGTCTGCAGTGGGTTTTAAAGGCTAAATAGGAGTTTGCCAAACTGCAAAGGGGAAACATGGCTGAGCGTACTCTCTCTTGGATTGAATGTTAATGTTCTACTGAAGAACAACAGCAGAGTTCATGTAGAGCTTGAAGTTAGTGCCCTTGCTGCCTCGACTTACTTATAAGAAAATCCAATCCCAAATGTAATTGTAATGTATACATGTAAGGATAACTTGATCCCCTTGCTGTACAGTGGGAAAATAAAAATAAATAAATAAATAAATAAATAAAAAAGAAAATCCAATCCCACCCTATCTGCTAACCTGACATGACTGGAATCCTGAGAAGCGGGGGGACCCACAGAGGCCTTCTGCACCTGTCTTCTCTGAATAGCATTTATAGATGTTTGTCCATTCAGAGACCATGGTGTATCCAGGTGACCTGCTTCATTTACAGTTGTTCAAATGATGAATCTTAGGGGAAAAAATAAGTATTTTTAGGCTTTCTGCTTTTTAATTAAACCCTCCCCTCCCATGTAGGCTGACTGGCTGGAATAAGCGTGGAACTTTTGCTTGCCCAGGTGTGAAGGGAGCCTTGCTTCCTTGCTCATTGACTCATCTGGCAGGATGCGTGCTCCTCGCTGGACTCTGAGGGTACAGAGAGTGGAGGGCACAGGTCCTACTTGCCGGGAGCTCACAGATGAGGAAAGGAGTGAGAGGGATTTACTGTGAGCAAGAAGTGCTACGTGAGTAGCAACTCGACCAGAGGAGAGGGTACTTAGCAGTGCTTTCCTGAAGAGGTGACTGAGCTGAGCCCTGGAGGATGAACTCCCACCATCCATCAACCTGTAAGCAGGAGAAAGTGGTGGGTAAGCACAACCCTTCACGGTATGTGGTTTTAGACCCAAAATTCGAATGAGGAAACCAAGTGGAAATGGCTAAGTGATTTGCCCAAAACTATGAATCTAGAAGGTGACTGAGCCGGGGGTTGAACGGCAGCCTGTTAGGCCCCAAAGCCCTGGCCCCCTTCATTACACCTTCTGCTCACGTCTTTGCTGTGTACCTTCTTCCACGGTTCTGGCTATTTTGAATCGTGTTTTGCTTTAATGGTGGGAAAACCATTGACCTTTGGAGAGAAAGGATGGGCTAGAACAAGGGAGACCTGATTCAGATCCCAGCTCTGCTTCCGACTAGTGCACTGATGGTCTTTAAACAAGTTGCTTTTCTTCCCTGAGCCTCCTCCATAAAACAAGCGATGGTAATATCTGCCTCACAGGGATGGTAATTCCTGCCTCACAGGGATGGTCGTGGAGACTGAGAGGTGCGTGTAAAGTCAGCTTAGCAGGCACTGTGTGAATGTCTTCCTTCCTGCTTCCCCACCCTCTGTGTTCAGGAGATGAACAGAACTCTTTATGAGCCAAAGTTCTCAGCAGTCATTTCACTCAAGGCTTTGCATATCTAAACCATCTCTTAGTTGTCAGCATCTAAATCCTGCTATTGAAAGTGTCTTTTTGAATCAACTATAATAGAAAAAAATAAGTCATTAAAAAAAAAAAAGTATCTTTTTGGAGTTCCTTGATGGCCTAAGGATTAAGGATCTGGTGTTGTCACTGCTGTGGGGCCGGTTCGATCCCAGGACCCTGAACTTCTGCATGCAGTTGGCACAGCCAAAAAAAAAAAAAGAAGAAGAAAAAAGTCTTTCTGACATGAACCTTAAAATCACACACATCTTGTTTCCACTCTTGTGGCTCCTCACACAATAGTTAAAACTTTTTCCTCTCCCCACATGGGGTCTGGGTTGATGAGGCAACTGCTACTTTTGTGGTGTTGCTTATAAAAAGCAGTGTCCCATTTCCCAGGGTTTGGGAGGGATTTAACTTGAGAAGTAGAGGGGTTATTTGGTTTGTTTGTTTTACTTTTAGGTGGAAGGGAGATGGGTCTATGGAAATAAAACTAGAAACAGCCAGTATTTGTATGGTTAGCGGTAGAAGATGGAGTCAGCACACGTGGCTTTTGCAATTGGAGTAATGCCTACAAGGACCTCTCCTGTGCTGCTGAGAAGAGTATGGACATAGCATGGCAGTGCATGTCGAGAACCTTCAAGATATTCATGCTCTGTTGGGTTCAGCAGACTTTCCTTGAGTTGCTACCACATGCTGGGCCCTCCATTTAGGTGGCCATACCCAAGCTCTGGCTATGCGCACTCGTAAAGGAAGTCAGCCTGGGAGCAGGCACTTCCACATGGTCTAGGCAGGTGCTGTGATAAAGGGAATCGTGGGCTCGTGGGGACCCATAGAGAGCTTACCAACCCCGGCTCCAGAAAGGGATGCTGAGGCTCAGGGTGGAGGGTTGTCACTCAAGGAGAATTTGCAGAGGGACCCATCACGAAGGTGAGCAGCACTGGTTGCTCTGTGGCTGGAATGTGCCTGAGGAGATGGGAAAATGCGTGTCTGGTCCTCAACCCAAAATGAGTTTGCTTTCAGCATAGTGCAAGCAGCCGCCCAAAGACGGCTCTCACCGTGGGCACAGGCAGTACCCAGGCTGCAGTTGTGTCTTTCTGTGCTCCAGCCCATCAGGAAGAGTGTCCTAATAGCAGCTTCTAATCAAACTTTATCACAGTCATAAACGCACTGCTGCCCTGCACACCCTTCCAAGTGGGTCTGATTCATAGGACATTTGTGCAGTTCTGCACATTTGAAGAGATATTTATTCTCATTTCTGCCTTCCCCAGTCCAGCAGAAGTTCTAATTTGTGTACAGCAGCTTTGGGAATTAACCAAGTGTGTCCTGCGCACTGAAGCAGGAGAACTCAGGACCGGACCATCTTGCACTATGTACTTATGTGCTTAGTTGTGAATACTAGTGAAATCCTTGAAATGAAGGCCTGTTTGTATTAAAAATAAAAAAGAACCCATACGGAACATGTTCTAATTCAAAATCACTTGATGAAGCTGAGCTTTCTGAACTCTGACTAGTACTTAATTTTAGCTACTTTTTTGTTAAAAGCAGCAGGGAAAGCAGTGAGGCTTTCAGATCTTTAAATTTCCTTTTTCGGTAGAGATGACAGTGCTTCTCTAAAGTTTGTTTCTTACCTTTCCACCTTTGAACAATTGATTTTGATTAGAAACATTACACCCAACGTTTACTTTGACATCCCTGAGTACAAACAGTCATTTTAATGATTTTTTTAAAAACAAAATCATGACAGGGACATCAATCCTTTGCCTGGTGTATGAAGGCCTGGTGTATTAATTGGCTGTCAGATTCTGAAGAAGTAATGGATTAATGTGCTTGATCGTAGCGCTCTGTTCGGAGACTGAAGTTTGATCCTGATGTCCCCAGTCTCTCTGCTTAATGCAATTACAGATATGCATTCAGGACATTTGAGTGGATTGCATTTCATTAATATGATTTGAGCGGACAACATTAGGCTGCTGTCGGGTCCTCTCTGACAGCTAATTACTAGAATGAAGCGTGTGTACCGCTAAGGAACAAGGGTGCCCTTAGTGGGGCCATTAAAACAATAGGAAAACAGTGCTTCAAAACTCTCGGAGAGTTGCTTTCCGTACGTGTCATGGGCCAGGAAGATGGCTCCGAGTTAGAAGGAAAGAAATGGACAGGATCTGGAGGAACCCTGATGGCAGGACTCTTGCTCATCTTTGAGAGAATCCAAAAGTCTAACCTCCTGTGCTTCTGTTGGGACATCACGTGTTTAATATTGGTCAAGGGTTCTTCCAGGGTATGTTTAAGTATCATGATCTCTGACCACACAGACCTGATATTTTTGTCTCTCCCCTCTGCCCCCTCCCCACCCACCCCACCCATGGTGGAGAAAGTGACGATTTAGAACCCATGGTTTGCTTTTCCTCTGAGGAGCAAAAGGGGCCTTGTCTTGTGGGGTTGTGACTCAGCCACGTGAGCCATTTGAATGTCTATCTGTGGAGGGAAGAGCTGCAGGGAATTGACGAAACCATCCTCCTAGGGCCCTTTCCCACTCCCAGAACCCCTGGCCTAAGGCCGTCCATTCAGGAGGCATTCATTTGACTCCTAGTGTTTGTCTGGCACTGCTGGTGACAAAGATGAATGAGGTACAGTCCCTTGTCCCTGAGCTCACGTCCTATGAGGGAGACAGACGTTTAAAAAAGTCATGAGTGAAACAGTGATGAGTTGGAATAAATGGGCAGATGGGAAAATTACAAAAAAAGGAAGCCTGAAGTCTTCTCAGAAGAGGTGACGTATGAAGCAGGTATTAAAAGATAAATCGGAGTTTGAGGAAAAGTTAGGAGGTGAGGAGGAGCTTCTTGAGAGAGGGCAGCTGAGCAGAGGTCAGGAAACGAGATTGTCGGACTGTCTGTCCTTAATAGGTTCAGACTTGATGACAGAGAACCAAACTGAAATAGTATTCTTAGCTTCTCTCTTGAGAGTGTGTTCTTCAACCTTGAGTCATTTTGCCAAGGCTTCCCGGAGGCGATGGGAAGAAAATCTCGAACTCTCAATATCAAGAGTCTTGGGTTCTAGCCCTAAATCTACCCCTAAGAGCTACGTATACTCCCCCAAAAGTAATTCGGCCTCAGTTTTCTCATCCAAGAAACTGAGCTACCACCAGCCCTGCCAGTGTCATGGAAGGATCGGGTGTGATTAGGCGGGTGCAGTTGGGTGCCCAGGCTGGGAAGTGTCAGAACCAGGAGCCACATGCGGATGAGCCCAGCTCCAGGGCTATATCTGGCACCCTGCTCCAGGCTTCTCTGGAGAACCAGTGCAAAAAGGTGCTACTGCGAGCTCAGTAGAAAGCTCTAGGGGATCCAGCCTCATCTTTGGAACCTCTTCCAAAAGGACAAGGTGACATGAAAAGTGCTGGCACTGAAGCAGCTGTCAGTTGAGAGACCCTCAGCCCTGGCCCTCTCAAATGCACTCTGCCATTTCACCAGAGAATGTGAAGGGCTTCTGGCTGCCTGCCCCGGTCCCTGTTTTCCCAGGATGTAATGCCCTGGTGGAAGGGACTTCCCCGGAAACCTTTGCAGAGTGTTTTCAGAGTTCTAGAGACAGATCACCCAGCGGCCCCCACAGCCTGTCTGCCTATCTTTCAAACTACTGTTCAGAAGAGAGAGCCAGAAGCTGCTCCTGAAGTGATGGTGGTACAAGCAGTCACCCTCTGCCCACCCCACCCCCCGCCTCCACTCTCTCCCCCAGGCCGCTCTTCATACCCTGCCCCTCTCCCACCTGTAACCCTGAAGCAGTGTTTCTCACACTTCCCCTGGGCAGAGTGCCCAACTTCGAGCCTAGAAATCAGATCCCCGGCCCCGGCTGAATTCCTTCAGGCACGCATAGCCCCTGTTAGAAGTGCCAGGCTGGACTCTACAGTGCCAGGCAGAGGCTGGCACTTTTCTTTGGCTCCTGGCCTCTAACAGGCCTTCTGTGAAAGTTTTGGATGAAGGATTATCTGAAACCTAAGAGAATTAAGGAGAGGGTTACTACCGGGAGAGCGCCACCCTCTGGGTGACCCCTGTTTTCAGTAATGGCAGTTCCAACCCTCAGTTTTCATTCTGACCAGTGAGTCACCTCTCTTTTTTATGCTCTTGGTATTCTGAGTGGTCACTTCGACAAGAGGAACATGGGGCTAAGCAAAGTAGCAGGGAAATGGATGCATGAATAACCCAAGTCCTTCCCTCCCCTCCTGCCTCCCTCCCTCGAGACTCAGATGCCACCACCCCAGGGAGTGTGGGCTTCCTGAGTCATCACACAATCCCTGGCCCATCACCCGGTGACTGGGAGAGCAGTTCAGGGGTCAGGGGCCCGGGGCCTCCGGCCCTGCCTGTGGAGGAGGCTTCTGCTCACCTGAAGCCTGGTGCGACACGCCGGGCACGTCTGCAGCTTCATCAGGAGCTCCTCAGGTGGCAGCCACATGTGCCATTTTTCCCCAGAGCCTCAATGGCTAAGCACAGAAGCCCCTGCCTTCTCTGAATTTTATTTGCTAATTTCTCCATGGGTAACTCAGCCCTGCCAAGACCTGTTTCCCTCCTATTACCTGGCTAGCGTTTTTCTAATGGCCCCTTTCCTAATGATGCTCAAACAAAGAGACGATGGCGGAGGGTAATGCATCGCTCCTGCCTCTCTCACTCCCTGGTCATTCTTGCTAACAGGCTCAGCCTCGCTTCACAGTCATTATCACATGTCTCACTGTCTTTGGGATGCAGAGATGATTTGCCAGTTCCATAATGCTTCACTTTTACTAAAATGAAGGCAGAACAAAAAAATTCTGGTATTAAAAAAATGTACACTTATTCTTGACAGATCTGATCTTTAAACCCTCCTGTGCCCCCGTCTATGGAGGGTAGTGTCTCAGCTCCTTGGCCTGGCAACTAAGACCTTTGCGATCGAGCCTCTTTTCACTTCCTTGCTCAGTCTTCTCCATCCACCATGTTGCCTTGTGTAGAGACTCGTTCCTGGAGGCCCTGGGCCCCCAGCTGCTCAGCTTCACACCCTCCGGGCTCTGCCCAACCAGTTCCAAGGCTCAGCACAAGCATCCCAGCCTCTATTTCTCTGAGTCGCTTTTCCATGACAGCCTGGGTGGAAGCCACCGCTTCTTCAGAGAGGAAGTCTCTGTCTTCTCATGTAAGCCACTTATAGCCTTTAGCCTTGTGCCTGTCTCTTCCTGGAGGCTGAAGGCACCTCGAGGACAGAAGCCCCATCAGAGCCCTTGGTGTCCCCAGTGCACAGGTGACACACGTGCCCCCATATGAATGTCAGGGGAAGGAACGAAAGCCTTTCTCAGAGAGCCCTTCCCAGTCTCCCGCAGCTGGAATTCATCTCTGGGGTCCTCCTCTGCTGTCCCCAGGGAGGCCTCTCTTCCCGCCCTTTTGCTTCACATTAGAGATCTGTGTGCCTATCCCCTGGGTTGTGAGAGCCAGTACCCAGGTCAGAGACAACCAACTGGCTCAACAGAGAACTCAGCCAAGTCTGGGCCACAGCGGGACAGGGTGGGAGATGGGGTAGGAGATAAGGAGTTGAGTTGGGGACATGCTGATGTTGGTACATCAGCTGTGGTACATGTGGGTAGAGGTGACCAGTGGATAGTGAGACATCCAAAGCAGAGCTCCAGGCTTCCCAGGATCTTCCATGGGCCAGAGGCCTCTCTAGCCCTGAAGTCCACAAGGCAGCTGGAGGCATCCTTTCCCCGTTAGATGGCCAGAGGAGCACTCCCACAGAGACCCTTCTGGTAGTTTTCCATTCACCACGATCAGCTGGGAGCCAGCAAGCTGACATTATCACTGCACACACTCACTCGTAAGCTCCTCGAAGGCAGGAATTGTGTGAATTCAGGCCAAAATGCCTTTGTCTGACAACCGGAACTACGCAGGCAGCCCGTGAGGGTCAGCCGAATAAACCTGTACCCCAGAAAGACTGCTCAGAGGAGAAAAGGTCTTTGGAAGTATATATTCTGGATTGGCGGCTAGACAGACAGCCATTCTGCTTGATGGTCATACTTAGGTCTCAGAGTTGACGGGGACCTTAAAGGACATCTGACTTCCTGCCTGTGAACATCCTCTTCTGCAGATCAGCTGCCTTGTGCTCACATAGCCCTGGTGTCAGAAAAACTCACTCCTACAGAGCTAGATCTTCTTACCACAGCTTTTATCCTCTAGTCCTAGTTTTATGCTCTGTAGCTAGATCACTTGGGATTTTTTTCTGCCAGCACTGGAAGTCCTTTTGTGCTCATCCTGCTTGTCTCAGTCCTTCCACTAATCCTTGGAGGGATCTAGTTTGTTACTGTCTCTCCTAACTGCCTGAAATACGCCATATTCCACATGTGGTCTGATGAGAAAGAACTTGGTAGACCTGGCTGTACTCTTTCTCAAAATATGTGATGTCCAACACAATACCACTGGCCACATGTGCCTTTTGAACACTCAAAATGTGGCTACTCCGAGCAGAGAGGGGCAAAATATACACCAAATTTCTAAGATTTCATATAAAAAAAGAATAGAAAACTCATTAATAATTTTCCAGACTGATTCATATTGAAATTATAATTGTTGTATTTTGGGGGTAAAAATATAACACATTATTAGAGTTAATTTCCCCTAGTTCTCTTCCACTTTCTAGATGTGCTCCTGGAGAAATTTAAGTTGCTTATGTGACTGGCATTATCCCTCTGTCGGACCCTGCTGCATTCGAGTGCAGCTCAGGGTGTTCGGCTTGCGCGTGTAGCAGGTTACGTTATTCTTTTTCTTGAACCATATCACAGTGTCGGCCGTTGCTGAACATGTACCGAACATAAAATTCTGCCGCTTTTACACCTCCCCTATAAATTGCTTTTAAAACAGGTCAGCCTTGCCTAGTATTTGTAGAATTGATTTTTTGAACTTAAGTGTAGGGATTTACATTTGTCCCAAATACATCTCAACTTGTTAGTTTCAGCCCATTGTTCCAGCCTCCTGAGAATTGTTTTAATCCTTGCTGTCACCATCTCCTTTACAGATTTGATCAGCGTTTTCTCCGCTTCTGAGTCCCTCTTAGTGATGTCGGCTGGCATCAGAACAAAGTAGAGAGTTCTACCACACATACAGCGCCTTGGCCAACAGTTTTGACAACAGCTACCAACTCACCATTTAGCTGTGGTTGTTCAGCCTATATGTCTCCATTTTGCCCACATGGAGACTGAGTTTTTCCAGACATCTCACTAACACCAGCCTGTTCTGTACCTAAAGTAGCCGCCTCCCCCTCCCACCTCAGCCCTGCCCCCCACCCCGCCCGCCCCAGTGCCTTAGCACCTATTACAAAAGAAACACAAAATCTGGTATGACCTGTTCTCCTGCTTTTCGGCACCAACTGGATTAACTAATTTTCTCTAAAGTGTTAGTGATTCATAGGGACTGAACTTAACCGTTGTGCTTAAAAGGGAACATGCAGCTTTTAACTGGGGCCTTCGGTACCATAGGCAGACAGAGAACTTTATTTGGAGCCATGGCACTGAGGCAGAGTCCGTAGGAAAGACGTTTGGGGCCTCAGGTGGGGAAGGATGGGGCCTTGTCCAGTGTCCCCCAAGACTTTCCTCATTAGTTCTTGCTGAAGAACGGTCTTTCCTGCAGTTGGTAATGAAGGCCCAGTCAGTACAGTCCTGTGAGTGCCAGGAGGTGTAGATGTGTGTGACCACTGCCATGCTAGCAGTTCACCTAGAGGGCCTCTTCCCACACTCTCCCTTGGTCTCCTGTAGCCCTAGTGAGTTTCAGAAATAGGAATTGAACCTCTCACGTGATTTTGGCTTGACCTGCAGCTGTGGTCTCAAACCCAGTCCCCTGCTTTCTAGCAAGGTATGTAGTTCTGGTCCTCTCGTGTGTGTGTGTGTGTGTGTGTGTGTGTGTGTGTGTGTGTGTGTGTGTCAGAAGGAACAGAAAGATATTCTCTTGGCTGGCCTAGGGCAGAGAGGAAATCTTTTTTCCCCTTTCTACCTTTGAAGCGTTCACTATAGGAAATGTTTCGAGTGGGAGCTAGAGGGGAGCGTTTGCAGACCTCCTGCCTGCCTGAATTGTAAGCATTAGCTGTCTTTCCTGGGTGGCTCGCCAGGCCCTTTCTCCCTTCCTTTGGGCTGACAGATGAAGGCAGGCACCATGCTAAGGTACCTGTTTTCAAGTGCACTGCGTGAGGGGTATTCACGTTATTTCTGGTTTGTGGAGCATCTCCCCCCCCCTCCACCCCGGAGGACAGAGTTTACTTTGTGTAATGGTGGCATCTTGCTGTAACACTGTCTCTTTAAGAGAACTGCATCCTCCGCTTTGCAGATTTTGAGGCTTCTGACCGAGTCTAGTTCAGGTGGCAAGGCCTCTCAGGGACCACAGGGAGGGTCTCTCCTAGACATAAAACTGAGGCAGCGTGCGGAGGTGATCCCCTGGCCATAGAAATTAGTAGAAAATGGAGAGCCTTGTGGCTAGCTTGCCCATCAAGAAGAGAATGATTTCTTAAGTTGGGCCGGATAATCCTGGTCTACACCTCCGGCTGCAGACCAGACCCCTTCATCAGGCTTCGTCTCAGAAGATGTGGTATCCTTTGCATTTGGAATTAGCTGCATGTAATGAATTCTGGGTTTTACATATTTATTACCATTGTCCATGCTCCCTCTGGTCTTGTAACCACTTCTCCTACCCGCCTGACTTCCTCCAGGGAGAACGGGAGGCAGTCAAGGAGCCAGCTCGGGGGCGGGGAAGCTCTGTCTGACTTACAGTCGAATAAGCAGGGTCCAGAGCATGACTCCTTCAGACATTCATTTACTCCAACAAATGTACACTGCAGGCCTGCCCTGGCCAGGCCCTGTGCTGATGGACGGAGATGAATGAAGTCTCTGCCCTGAGATCTCGCCTGTTGAGGAGGCCCTCCTATAACTGTCAGGAGGGCACCTGTGCTGACTGCTGGATGGAGGGCTGTGGGGGCTCTCCTGGAGACGTCAAGAAGAAGGCTTCACGTCACGGGGGGCAACACTTGAGCTGGGCCTTAAATGGGGAGGGGTAGGCATTTGCCAAGCTGAGTGATGGAAAGCAACTTCACCTTCTCTGAGCCTCAGTTTCTTCATCTGTGAAATATGTACATAAAGCATCAGAGCTGCAGATATATCAGCGCCCCTCTTAGAATGCTTCACTTTGTTATTGGAGGCAGGTCTTGGGTTCCCCTGTTCCCTGTTCTTATCCTAATTATTTTAAAGATATTGCTTTTATACGACATTGTGAAGATTTATATTTGGGGGGATTTTTGCTGTTCAGATCAAGAAAATTGTGGAAAACATTCAAAGGGATCTCAACAACAACAACAAAAAAAACACTGTGGTTTTTAAAAGGAACATGTGG
The DNA here is from genome assembly GCF_016906955.1 of Phacochoerus africanus. Taxonomy (NCBI): domain Eukaryota; kingdom Metazoa; phylum Chordata; class Mammalia; order Artiodactyla; family Suidae; genus Phacochoerus; species Phacochoerus africanus. The sequence continues at coordinate 267,989,598 of NC_062545.1, read as the reverse complement.
AGCCAAAAATTGTCCACAGGACAGCTGCATCCAGGAGTGCTATTTGGGGGCCACAGGCGTTGGTCTGAGAGCAGCCTTGGGTCCTGCCATGTCCTTGCTTATCTCAGATCAAGGACTGTGACCTTGGCTCATACCTGAAAGATAAGAGTGGGTAAAATGAATCTGGAGACTATTGTTCTAGTTAGGACAGTAGCAGCAATAGTATTGGGGAGGAAAAACACGTGCAGGCTGACCGAATGGCCCTAGACCTGGTTAAACCCTGGGTTTTTTTCTTGATTGTAGGTGGCGGAAGCCCAGCCTAAACTCTCCTGTGCCAGAGAGGCAGAAGGGAGAAAAGGGAGAATGTCTTGGCTCACAAGCCTGAGAACCCCAAGGCTTCCCTCCCTACAGCCATGGCTGGATTCAGGAGCTCAGATGATGATGTCTCATCTCTCAGTGATCACTCTTGGGCTCGGCTTGGCCTGTTAGTTTTTATTTTCACACACTTTCTAGGTTTGCAATAGAGGCATGAGGACCCGTGTGGTCCTTAGAGATTGAAGAGAGAACCCCCTGCCCTCACCCCCAGTGTCTGTGCATCCACTCTCAGAGGAGACTGCTTGGCCCAGCTTGGCTACATCTGGGCCACCCTGAACCAATCATTGTGACCAGAGGATGGGGGCCTCCAGTTGGCGTGATGCAGGTCACATACCCACCCCTTGGCTGGATGGGGGTTGGTAAATCTGCTCCAGTGGGAAGAAGGAGTTTTGTTACTTCCCACTCAGAATGAAACAGAAGAGACAAATGTGGGAACAAGCGGTCAGCGGTGGGATGGAGGGCGCCCAGAGGATGGCAGGACTACAGAAGGTTAGCCCAGGTAGGGAAGGGGCCGGATGACCGGGAAGCCTTCTCCAAGGTGCTCGTGGCGGAGCTGAAGCTTCAAAGGCAAGGAGAGTATCACCAGCAAACTGACCTCAGGGTTTGTTCGCTGGACACACGCGGCTGGGTTGGTGCTGGTTCTGCGGGCCCCTGTTGGACGTGCTGCAGGTATGGAGGATCGAAGGGGGCTGTGTGGAGGGGGGTCTCGTGGGGGAGGCAAGGAGCCAAACTGTCTCCTCCCCTCCCCACCCCTGTCCCGCTCCCAGGAGTCTCTGAGGGCCCGTCCCTGAGATGCTGAAGCCCGTGAGAGCTCTGTGAGCAGGGCGGCCGCTCCTCGGCGCCAGCACCTGAGGCCGGTTTCCCAGATGTGAGCCTCTCTGCCCCGCAGCCCTGCCCAAGGATCCCTGCCCTTTGGCAAGCTCAAGCCCAGGGTGGGACTTTATTGGAATTATTTTCCCACTTCCCTGATGATCAACCTCTCTCACTGAAATTTTAAACACAATAATTGTAAGTGCACTACTTTGCTAAGTGGTTTATACTTCTGAAAATGCTCTTGCACCCATGACTTCATTATGCTCCTCTCACAGGTGAGGGAATTAGGGCTGGGTTGTGACCTGACCAAAGCCACAGAACTGAGGAAGGTGGCAGTGCCACAATCTCCCCATCCATCCAGAGTAAACGTGACACTTTGGGATGCCAGCCACTGAAGACCCCAGGGGAACAGGCCCCCTTGTCTGCAGATCAGGAAGGAGATGGATAGGAAAGAAATCTGCCCAGTGCCAGTTGAACATTAATGGTGGCTAGAAAATGGAGTTCTAGGCCTAAGAGTTTCATCTTCCACATTCGCAGGCCAAGAAGGAGATTCTTTGATCCATTCCTTATATCCAGGAAAGCTTGTAAAACCCAAGGCACAACTTCCCAGCACACACTCCTCAGAGGTGAGGGAACAGTGAGAGAAGAGCCTCTTCTTGGACGAGCTGGCTCCTTTCCCTGGAAGCTGATCTTGTGGGGGAGGTAGAGGTGTGTGTGAGAGAGAGAGAGAGAGAGCGCGCGCGCGCGCGCGCTGGTGGAGCGTGGCAGGGGGAGAGGTAAGGCCTTTCAGCCTCTCCCAAGCCTGTAGCCAGGTCCTCAGGTGTGGGAGCCCTGCTCGCAGCCCCGGAGCCTGATCTGCTTGTGTGCAGTGGAGGAGATTACGGAGCTTAATGATTAGCTCCTCCAGGCTGCAGCTGATGCCAGCCTCTACCCCCTTTACACCTAATTAGTCTCATTAATGAGCTCCTCTGCTCTCCATAGAGAGAGTTTCCTCTTTGGAATAAGAGGCAAAAATACCTTGCCCAGGTAGATTGCTGAAGCCTTTAATTATTGCCCACACCTGCTAAGCCTTGTGACTCACACCCAGTGATAGTGCCGAGCTGAAATGGGGCTTGTTTATAAGCATGAGCAGATTTTAACTCCTTCAGCACTGAAGAGGTTTTAGATTTCAAGAGACACATTTTCCCACGACTTCTCCCAAGTTCATGTCAAGTAGGCCAGGCTCTGCCCCTCACTCGGGTTGTCCCCAGATGGTGGAGGCACAGCTCCTGCCCTCAGGGAGCTTGCAGTCTAGTTAGAGTGACAGGCAAGAAACTGCCGAGACAATCACAATGGGTGCCATTGACCACACCCCTACCTCGGGTCTCCTGTAATGCTAGAAATAAAACTGAGGCAGATATTGCTACCTTTATGTCACAGAAGAGGAGAATAGGGGCAGAGAGGTGGTGTCACCTGCCCCAGGTGCCACAGGTGGGAAGGCGTGGAGCTGAGTAGGGTTAGGTCTGCTGGCCATCAAGGCCAGCAAGCTCCCCACTTCTCAGTGGGCCACGGTGGAAGGCAGCTTGCGCCAGGAGGGGCGGGAGTCCTAGGCGGCAGGTAGAGGATGTGAGCAAGGACCATCCAAGCAGGAGGGACCTGGCCAAGGCTCAGGGGTGAGAGCGCACCCTGTGCATTCCAGACCTGCAAGCACTCAGTATGGCAGCAGAGTAGGCAGCAAGGCAGGAAGGGTAGCAGGGGCCAGAGCAAGAGGCCCTCAGACTTCCTGTCCACTGCACACTCCCTGGGACCTAGGTAGCACCCAGTACATAGTAGGTCATCAGTCAGTGTTGGTGAATGGAAGGACAGCCACTCTGAAGGTAGGACAATCACGGAAAGATTTAAGGCAGGGGAGGTACAGTATCAGAGGGACAGCCGGAAGAATCCCTGGGTGGCACTCTCCGCACATGCCCTGAGGGATCAGGTGACACTGGGATTTGAAGGTCAAGGCCTCCCCATCACAGCTCTTGGCCTCCACCTGAGAGATTTGCTCTAGGCTGCCCAGACGCTAGGGAGTGGGGCTGGGATTCACAGCCAGATCCCCGTGTCTCTCCTTTCACCTTGTGGCCCGCCAGAGAGAGGTGTGATAAATGGCTGGCAACACAAAGGCAGAGTTTCCTGGCTTGGGCTCCTTGGATTCTGAATAGAGACCTTGTACTAGGCACTCAGGCTTCCCAAACATCAGAGCTACCAGCTCAACAGAACCAAGTCACTCTGACCAGTCTTAGACAAGTCTTCACTGAATAAAGTAATATTTGATAGCTTGTACTGGATGACCACAATTGCTAGGAAACACTAACCAGTTTTCTATGTAGCCCTAGGACACTGAGAATGAATTTTCTAAACAAAACTGTTTCAAAAAAAGACAGTAATAACTGACTCTCCGTCCGTTACACGTCTGGCCCCGAGTCAGAGCCTTTGACACAAAATCTGTCTTGTTCCACATGATAACTCTGTGAGGTAGGTTGCCTTGTGCCCATGTTACAAACGACAGACTGAGGCTTAGTTAGCTAAAAACTTTCCCACAGTCACATGGCTAGTGAGCGACAGCCAGGGTTCCCAAGCCCTCTCCAGAGGCAGAGCCACCTCAGAACACACTCCCCTTCAGAAGCCCTCAGAATGGGGTATCCGTCACGACGGGTGGAGTGCGGAATGGACTCTGGCAGATACTGAGGGTACGAGCACTGGCTCCTCTAAGAGCTGGGAAAGTGGTAGATCCCTGAAGCCTTGGCTAGGAGTTCTCGGCTTTTTCTGAGTCTGCATGAAAGGCTCAGACTTGGGTTGGCTGTACTTGGAACTTGCTTCCTGAGCTCTTGGAGGCCGCCTTGTGGGGTCAGCAGCAGCCCCTCGGCCATCCATTCCCCAGTGGCTCTGGAGCACCTTCCATATACCTTGGAGACGGGGATTCAGTGATGAACAAAAGACAGTTCCCACTCAAGGCCTCTGCGGGACTCTCAGAATGGAAGGGGCACTGTGCAAATCTGGGAAAGGCTTCTGAAAGGCATAGTTTCTTGAGCTGGGTCCTGATGGATGAGTACACAATTGCCAGGTCAAGTGAGCAGTTGACAATGTGCACAGTGTTTGTGTTAAAAAAAAAAAAAAAGAAAAAAAGAAGAAGAATGCTCATACTGAGTTCCTACCACGTGCCAGTGCTTTCGTCCTCACAGCATCCCCAGGAGGTTGGCGGCATCAGCTCCATTTTCTAGGGGAAGTAGCTGGGCTCAGACTGGCCCAAGTTCGCTTGGCATATAAGTACAAAAGCCAGCACACAGAGCACCTACTCGCTGGCTCAGCAGCGACACAGAATCTGCTGTGGAGGTCAGGTACCTCCACACTTCTGGGTGGGGGACCACTCAAGAGGCTTTGCTGAGGTCAGACTCACTTTTCCTAAAAGCTGACAGGTCTCTTCTGAGCAGGAACAAAGAAGCATCATCACAATCAACAGACATGTTCCCCCTCCAGGAAGCCTTCACTGATTACTCCCTTCTGGCAAATAGGGAAGGTGACGCCCACTGCAAACTTGTCTTTGTCACCAGCTGGTATCAGGGAGGCTGGCAGACCCTGGCCCCCACTCCACTTCCTTATTTGGGTTTCTTCATCTCTCAGAAGCTGTTTCTTCACCTTGACAACAGGGATAATGTAGCTAGGGGGCAAAGGCTGAGTGAGCAGGTCCACCTTGCACCATCCCTGGCCGGGGTGGGCAGCTGGTAAATGTACGCTTTCTTCCTGTTGCTTAAAGGCCTCCACCACTTCATTCTCCCACTCCCTCTGCCCTGTTTCCACTTCATTCTGTGCATCCTCGCTCTTCTGGTAGGTTTCTAAGTAGTTGCTACCCTGCCTTCACTGTCTCCACCAACTAATAGCTGCTGTTTAGCTCACCCGTGCATATTTTAGCCTCATAATTTTTCCTCCTGAATCAGCCTCTGCAAATTCTAATCACCTCGCCTTCTCTTCCCTGAATTCCCTCCAATTTAGAGATTCAAAAGAGGCGCTTCTCTGCATGAACATGCTGTGATTCAATTTGAAAATAAATTTCTCCTGGCAGCAGCCATCTTTCTGAAAAGTGACATTTAAGACTGACAGTGGACAAGATTGTAAACAGGTTTCCAATAAGAAAAAAAAGTCAGTGTTCAGTGCATTCTATGAATTTTTTTAAACAATGTGTGCGCGCGTGTGTGTGCGTGTCTATAATTGCAGCCTTGCTGTGACGCCGTCTGCTCCAGGAAGAATTCTGGGATGATGTGGGTCTGTTTCAAACTATCTTGGTTTTCTTTTACTTTTCAGAAAGCAGCTTCATTTCATGGGACTCACTCTCCTACAAGATTATAGACGGTTCATTCATTCATTCACTCACTCATTCATTCCACACGTAAGCATTCAGTGCCACTTGTGTGCCAGGCTGTGTGTCACTAAAGAACCGTGGGCCAGTAGGGCAGTTCACTCCCACCTGTAAAGAGCTTACATCCTCAAGGGAGCGAGGCCAGCGGGTAAGCAGACAACTGTATGAAGGATGCCATGGGCACCCGGGGAAGTTCCAGAGAGGGAGGCCACGGGTTCAGGGACAGCTTCCTGGAGGCCAGGACACCTGAGCTCGGCCTTGTAAGTTGAGTAGAAGCTAGCCCAATGAAGACGTGGGGAAGAGGAAAGAGGGGAGGTCCAAAACAGGCAGCTTACAGTGACTGGCCTTCCGGTCTGCCAGGGGGTTTGGCTGGAGGGGCCTTTGGGGAGCCCTCACTGAGGCAGCCAGGAGCAGGCACAGCACTTTCAGCGGATGTGGGGTGATCATCAGATGGTGGGAGTGGCGCTTTAGGAAGATCCCTCCCCAAGAGAACCTGGCAGCAGGACTCAGAGGAGACAGGAGGCTGGCTCCAACCAGGGCAGCCTCGTGGGGTCAGAGGGAGGGCTCAGGGACAGGGTGTTTAGGAAAGGAAGACGATAGCCCTGCGGCAGAAAGCCGCTCATCTTGTGTTTCTCTTAAAGCAGCTGTGTTCATAAGCACCTCAGATGACCAGCTCCCTCTTTTTTTGGTCTAGTCTGACCCAGGAAGTGTATTGCTAGTAAAGCAAATTTGGCTGAGGCTTGCCTTCCCCATTCATCATTAGGAGATAAAAGCTCTTTCCAGGGGTTCTTGGGATGGGCTTTTGACGGTCCCCCTGGCTGGGACCACACATTACCCTGCAATTAGCTTCTACAGGAAGCAAGAAATGCGAGGCTCCAGATGTACACTCCCCCCCGGGCAGCAGGGAGAATCGTTTGGTCCCTGTGGAGAGGTTATTGGCAAAGGGCCTTTGGGGTCCTGAAGGGGCAGTGAAGGGCCTGGAAATATCCAGTCAAAACTCTGTGGTCCACATGCCTCTTTGAGCAGCCTGTCTTCTCCTTCTGCCACCCCCACCCCCAGCCCCCACTAGCCCTGGGGCAGAGGGGAGGGCCACTGGAGCAGACAGCCTGTCGCAGGTCAGATGAAATTCTAGCATCATCTCTCAGGGTCATGTGAACATCAAGTAAAGTAGTGATTAGGAAGCCACCTTAAAAGCCGAAAGGTTTCCCAAGTGAAAAGAATTAAAAGTTGGTTGCTGGTGTTCTGGGATCCAGGCTGATGAGGGGCTGGGTTGAACACAATGACTGGAATGAAATTTGAAAATGATCTTGGAATGTCAGTTTTCCATGTAGCTCTTCTCATCAAGAGCAAATGAGATTTGATGCTGTTAGTGACCTTTTGAAAGGTGGCAGATGATGGAGGCAGGGACCCCACCTCCATACTTAGACATGCCCGGATGCAAACCGCCACCCACCACCTACTATTATGTGGTCTTAGGCACATTGCCCAACCTTTCAGAGCTCTATAAAAAGAGGGTAGATGCCTTCACATGCCTGACACGTGTGTGTGTGTGTGTGTGTGTTGGGAGAGGGGAATCTCCCCACACTCTCTGAGCAGAGGGACTCTGACCAGTTTGGTTGTTGCTGTTCCAGTTCCTGGCTCATGGTAGATGTACAATAAAGAGTTTTTCATTTGTAACTCACTTTTAATGCTTCCCTGTCACTAGATCAGCAATAAATTGGATAACACAATGTCATGCTCAGTGTCCCCTCAAGGCTAGTTGATCGGAAAATAGCACATTCTGCCTGCCACCACCGTTCCTCCTCTGAAGTCTGATATTTTGTGTCCCTCTGTGGGTTTTTCCCCCAACATTTTGTAACAAAATTTTTCAAACATACAGAAAAATTGAAAGAATTTTACAGGGAACACCCACATACCTACCATCTAGACTGTACCACTAACATTTTTACTGTGCTTGCTTATCACCTATCTTTCCATCTATGACTGTCTATTTTCTGATGCATTTTAGAATAAGTTGCAGCTATCAGTACAATTTCCTCTAAATAATTCACCATGTTAACCATGAAGTGGAATAAATACTCTTCGTGAGTAGCAAACACTAAAAGGTTACTGCCATAATTATTATTATTATTAAGGGAAAAAGGAGAGTCGTGGCGATTTGATATTCCTAAAGATAAGATGCCTACTAGCCAGGATGTTGGGACGGGCCTGCCATTTCCTGGGAACCAAACCAGCCTTATTTTGTGGACTGGGCAACACCCGGAAGTCCCTGCCACCGTGGTGCTCCAGGCACAGTCTTGAGCCCATCCCCTGGATGCTCACCCCCTTGACAACCTCCAGAAGCCTTTGGAAGACTTAAGACATAACGTGAAAATGGAGATTGAGGCTTTCTCAGCGATTTCTGTAGAGCGAGGTTAACTTTGGTTGTCTGCACTCAGTCCATCCCAAGTCCTGCTGGCTCGATGCAGCGCCACCCTCTTCTCTCGGCTTTGTCTATTACAGAAGGGATTTGAGTCTCAGAGATCAGGAGCTGAAAGGTCATGAATCCAGGTTCTAGAAAGTCAGAGTCTAGGAGCCTGACCACTGAATGTCTTGGCCTCACATAGGACTGTTACTGTCTCAATGAAACAGCCCAGGTGGAAAGATCCCTCTGAGAACCCTCTCTTTTCCAAAAACCGTGTGGTGACATAGTCTCAGCCGGTATATATTTCCATTCAGTCAACAAAGGTTCTTTGAATGCCCTTGCCTTTGAAGTAACCACCTTGGGGGAAACAGAGGTAGTCCACCAGCAGGATTTGCAACAGTTTAGTTTATAAGGAGTCTTATGTCCATTTAACCCTTACATCCATCTTGTGGAGCAGGACTCCGCTGTCATGTCCTGCTAGGCTATAGCAGGAGATAAAGGAGCAAGCCAGGTTTGCTTGTAATCCCAGTCCCACCACCCGCTCGGAAATGGCCTTCAGGTACTCAACTCACTGTCCTGACCTCAGTTTCTTCATCTGAAAACGGACTGTGATCTCAGCTCCCCTGAGATGTTGTGAGATGTGCCTGTCTAACAGTGCCTAAGTGAGGAGTTCCCTCGTGGCTCAGCAGGTTAAGGAGCTGGCATTGTCACCGCTGAGGCTCGGGTCACCCGGTGGCATGGGTTCAATCCCTGGCCCAGGAACTTCTGCATGCTGGGGGCTCAGAGTTTAGTGAACATATTTATCACCTGCTCCAGAAGGTTCTGCCCTGGACACTGGGGACATAATGGTAAAGAAGAGAAGCAGAGCCACTGTCCCCTTGGCGCTTACAATCTAGGTTAGGCACAGACCACCTGGTCAAATCCTGCCTGTGTGACCCTAGGAAAGCTAACTCACATTTCTGCGCCTCAGTTTCCCAGCTGTAAAGTGAGGACAGCAGTAGTGTCTACCTTGTGGGGTCCTTAAGAGGATTAAATGAGTGGATACGCGTAAAACACTTAGAAAGATACCTGGCAGGTGGTAAGCAGTGTGTCAGTTGCTCTTGTTACTGCTACTCCACCGCTGCCCAGCCCCCACCCAGGTTCCCAAAAGCCTTAGAATCTTCTGAGCAGCTTTGTGAGTCTGAGCTGCAGCCCAGAAATCTGCATTATAAAGACCTTCCCTAAGTGTGTTTCCTTGGATACTAGATGTGGGAACCACTGATCAAAGTGTCATCAAATGTTAGCTTCCCTATAGGTGAGGAAACTGAGACTCAGGGAGGGAGGGAGTTGCCCACGGGGGCCCAGGTAGTAAAGCACTAGAACCAGAAGCCCATCTCAGACTGGTGACCCCCCATCCAGGCTCTCAGGCAGATGCTTGGCTGACATCCTGCGGCCAGTGTGCTGATCCTTGGACCAGCTCTGGGTTCTCCACACCATTGTGGCGATCTTTCATGGTAAGGCGTCCAGTAGAACTGAATCAGCTGTTTGGTGCAGGAAAGATCATCTCTCAAATAGGAAAACCCCTATAGCTCACATAATAAGACACTTCCCAAATCTTTTAACCAGGAATCCCCCGAATATTCAGTCGTTAGATAATTCCCTGGGGAGACGTTTGAGAAGTCATCTCCCACACAGTCTCTTCACCTGCATATGTAGATGCAGGAATATTCACGCCACTCCAGCACTCTATCTGGGTGACTCTTATAATTAATATTTACTTAAAACAATCATTAGTCTCTGCTGGGCAACATTAAGCCCACGTTAGCAGTATTTTTAGCCCGGCGTTCCCCACACCTGTGATGGCAGGCGAGTGTGGCAGCAGGAGCCCCTTCGGGCTTTATAAATAAGCCTCCCGCACCTGGACAGGCCCGCCCCGCACGCCACTCAGGCAGCAGGCTGGGCAGTGGACACCGCCCGCACCTCCAGTCCAGCTCCTCACTTCCTGTCCCATCCATCAAAAGGGAAACTCATTTCTCTCGAGACATTGTGGCATATGCGCCCCAGGCTGGACCCACATAAAAGATATAATTTTTCCCTAAAAGGTCGAGGACTTCTCCAGTAAGAGCAGGGAGGATCATGACAACCTTGTATCAGATTCTAACTGCTTTGCGTTCGTGGTTCCCTTTAAACTAGACAGCAGGGTGTTCTGCTGTTCTCCTTTTCCAGAGGAGGAAACTGAGGCTCAGAAAAGATGAGTGCCTCCCCAAGGCCACACGGCCCGTGGGTGAGGCTCTAGCCCACACTAACCGCACCCACACTTTTCACCATATTCTTCCTCACCCTGTCTTATCCTGTTAACTGATCAAGAAGAAGGGAAACGTTTCTTGCGGGCCTACTATGTGCCAGGCAGGTGCCATCTATTGTCCCAGTTAAATGTCACAACTGGAATTAGCTCATAGGCAGTAAGAATGATTATTCCCATTTAATGGATAAAGAAACTGAGGCTCTAGAGAGTTCTAAGTTACTTGCTAAAGATCACACTGCTAGTAAGCATCAGAGCCCGAATTCAAACCCAACTTGATTCTCCAACACGAGATGTGTTTCCTACCTCCCCAAAGGCACAAATGAGAAATTTACCATGTATGTGGGTAATAAAGTTTCGTACAGAGCCTAAGATATTGCCATTTTTCCATTGCTCTGATGATAATGAGTTTCTGCCTAAAATTTTTGAGGTTTATAAAGACCTTTTGTCCCAGTAAAAATTTAAGATTTTATTTTTTCAGGGTTCTTCCATAATTATTTAATTTAATCTTGAAATAACCCTGTGAAAGTAGGGTTACACTTTGCAGAGACGTAAACTGAGCTTAGAGAGGCCTGGCGTTTGCCCTCCGTGAGCACCCGGCCCAGCGGGCGCTCAGCCACAAAGCCCCTGTTCTCCCCACACGTGCTTGGCAGTGCTGCTTCTGAGCCTGGATCTGTTTAGTGGGGCCTACAGATGAGGATGTTTTCAGTGGAGAAAGAGATTGGAAGGGGGAGGAGCCTTGCAGCAGTGGAGCCCCAGGACGAGGACCCCTTGGTTAAAGGTGGCAACATTTCCTCGCCCACAGGAGCAGGCCGGAAGTTGTGATGGTCGGAGAACCGCAGAAATAGCAGCTTTCACACTGCTTCCTACACGGGAGGAACTGGTGGTTCCAGGGCAGATAAGAATGACTTTACAAGATGAAAATGATCAGTGAGGGCACACAGGTCTGGAGGGGAGCGGAGTTGGCATTTTTTGGCCCTGCAAATAGCTGCCCATCTGCTCTCTGTCAGAATATGTTAGGAGTGCATCTGGATTGCTGCCCCTGAGTCTCGGCTCCAGGCTGGTCATGTGGTTGTCTCCACGACAACTCCAGGAGCGGTGTAAACTGCTGCGCTTTGAGCCAGATGCTGCTCTGCACATGTGGTCTAATTAGACGGTGTTCCCGGCCTCCCGCCTCCCTCCGCCACCCCTCCCAGCACACGCACCACGTTCTTTCTTCCCTTCCTCCCGCTAACCCTCGTCCCCGCATCCTCAGTCAGTCTGTCTTCCTCTCCACCCCATTGGCCTTTCTCAGAAATGTTCCTGTTGCCTTATCTGCAGTGAATAATTCATTCAGCAAGCATCAGAGTGCTGTGCCGACCCAGGCCCTGCGCTAGGAACTGGAGATGCAGGACCAGCAAGACTCCGCCAGCACCCACGGGGAGTCCGCCCCAGCGGGGCAACACCGGGCAGCCAGGCAGTGCAGAAACGGCAGGAAGGGCGCAGTGGAGGTCAGCACAGGGGCTGCACAACAGGGACACCTAACCCAGCCCCAGGCAGGAAGAAAGAAGACGAGGGGCAGCTGTCCCCAGAATTAACCCTTAAAAGGCGAGGGGGCACTTCCACAGCCTGGCCTGCAGCAGGTGGATTCAAAGATGGGGCTCTGAGAACATGAAACCCTTCATTCCGTGTGAAAGAGGTCTGCTCCCTGGGCACAGGAGGCCCAGCTCAGGGCTGGCTGGGCTGCTCAGAGGCGAGCCACCAGCACATGCTGAGCAATTATTTTTTGCACCTTCGTTTGCAGTTGTATATTCTAGGGGGTCCAGCATTCACCACTCCTCAGATCCCTGGCTCTCAGGGAAGATGCCCCCAAATAAGGAGATTGTCAGTATCTCTCACCCACCCCATGTGTGACATGCCCCTTGAACCCCAAGGACATGACAACTTACTGGGCACCACTTTTTCAGGGCCTTGCTCCTTGTTCATGGCCTGCTTTTTCATCTAGCAAGTGCCTGCTCCTCCCTGGAGCTTGGCTTTTATATCAGCTCCCTCCTGCCCACCCCCACCCCCCCCACCATGTGGCCTTTTTAGAGCCCGGCCCACCCTAGCAGAGTCACCCTGGCTGTGCTCTCCCAGCACCCCATCATGGATGCAGATTTAATTTTTGAGTGAAAGATGCAGAAGGTCCCACACAAAATGCAGCACCCAGCCCTCAGAGAGCATCTGAAAGAGCTGTTAGGACATGAACCACCATTACACAACAGGCTGTTCAGAATTGGTATCTTGACAAATATTGTATCATTTCAGACCTCTCGATATGATGGAGTATCCCCAATTCACAGATGTGGAAACTGAGGCTCACAGGGGCTCACTTGCTTCACCATTCACGAACGCTGGGCTGCACCAAGCCTCTTTTGAGTTCCCATGCAATACATCATCCCCATCTAGAGACTCTGGGCTCCTTGGACTGGGGCTGCAACATGTGGGGAAGGACTTTTTTGTTTGGGAAATTATCTTCTGTATCTCAAATTCCCCCAGAAACCTAGAGTGGGGGGGGAAATGAGCAACTGAGCATGCTCAGGGTTCCCTGAGGTGTTTGTAGGAAGAGCCTGCCCAGGCCTTAGGGTCAGAGGGAACTGGCTTCCAGTACAGCTCTGGCTCTTGGCAGTGCTGTGGCCTTGGGCAAGTCCTGTCCCTCCCTCCGTAAGAGGAGAAGAAAGCGCCTGTCTTAATAGGGTTATTATGCAGATCCAACCTTCAGCCATAGGTCCCAGGCCATGCAGGGGCTCCTCAGAGGGCAGCTGTGGGGTGACACAGGCCTTTTCTCCTTACTCTGAGTTATGGTCCTGACTCCACTGTCTTGACACGTGTCCTGGATGGTGGTGCATGTCACATGCCCTGAAGTAAAGCATGGGAAGCAAGCTTTGGGCGGAGAACTACGACTATTTGGGATTGAAGACCTGTATTTTTTAACTCCTCTAGGAGTCAAGCCCTAGGTTCCTTTACCTGAATCACCTATTGATCCCCACATAGTCCCGTGAGGTAAGAAGTATCTCCCCCATTGAGGGAATAAGAAAACAGTCTCAGAGGGTTCAGGGCCTTACCCCTGCTCCAGAAACAGTAGTGGCAGGCCTGTCATTCCCACTCAAGTTCATTCCCTGTTCCTCACTCTGTACTGAGGGCTGTGCATCGTGACATATTCTCTGCAAGGGGCTATAGCTGGCCTCATAGAGAAGGGCCTTTTACAGAAAGGCCTAGGTGGGTGTCTAGAAACAGCACATGTTAGCATTTGAAAGTATCTTGAAGATTTTCTAGCTCAGCACTTTACCCTTTCACAGATGAAGAAACTGAGGCCCAGACAAGGAAAAAGAATCAAAGCCAAGTCAAGTGTTTCAACTCTTTTGCTTGTGTTCTTTCCCCTTCACAATCTGCCATTCGTTCAGGACCAAAAACTTGCTGCCCAAGCCTCCGGGGCACCCCATCCAGGCTCTGGAGGTTGGTCCTGAATAAGGGACATTATTCAGGAGAGAGCTGGTCAGAAATCGGCGAGCCAGTAAGTGAGCCTGATAATCCGGCCTGTGGACAGCACTGGATAAACTCCCTCAGGGCCGTGTCACCAAGGACTGGCGGGCAGCATATCTTTGGTGAGGTCTGTCTTCCCCTTACTTAACTCAGAGAGTAGAGACTTTTCCTCTCCATGCACTAGTTTGTGCTGCTGCTTCAGTTTTACCTCCTTGTCCTTCAGGCTTCTGATCCGTGAGTCCCATATTCCCATTGCTGCAGCTGGTTCTCCTGCTGGTCACTCTTTGGGTTGATTTACATTTCTCCCAAGGGCTCCCCAGGCCCTGCACACCCACCCTCTCTCCAGTGTGCTCTCTCGACCCGTCTTCTCACTCTCAGGAGACAAAACCCTCATCTCTAGTCGGTTTGGCACATCCTTTCCTGGGACTTCAGAATGCAAGAGTCTTTGTGTTAAAAGCCAGAATCTGGCCCTCGGTGACAGTGAGGTGAACTCTGGTGGCCGAGCAGAAGGTGTTGGACACTAGGATCCCAGCGGGCCCGTTTCCATCCTGGGAACGGTCACCATCTCTCACTCTGAACCAGCCCTGCCCCCTGGACCTGTCGGCATAATGGTACTGAGTGCTCAGAGGGGGAGGGTAGGTAGGTAGTTTTTCCCTAAGAAAATGGGCTCCAGGAGTTCCCATCATGGTGCAGCAGAAACGAATCCGACTAGGAACCATGAGGTTGCAGGTTCGATTCCTGGCCTCGCTCAGTGGGTTAAAGATCCGGTGTTGCCGTGAGCTGTGGTGTAGGTCGCAGACGCGGCTCAGATCTGGCATTGCTGTGGCCGCTGGCCCACACCAATTAGACCCCTAGCCTGGGACCCTCCATATGCCGTGGGTGTGGCCCTAAAAAAAAAAAGAAAGAAAGAAAGAAAAGAAAATGGGCTCCAGTGGTGGATGGCTCCTGCCAGCATGGAGTTGAGCCAAAACTCACTCGTCTGTTCATCACTGCCTTATACTCCACCTCTCTGAATTGCTAGAGCAGCCCTGTTGGCAGCTGATACCTCAAATGCCATCTCATGGTTATTTCTCTTTGGTTAAGAGAAATAATACTGTGTTGCTTGAGCCCCAGGACCAGATGACTTGGCTTCAAACTCTGGCTCCATCAGTGACCGAGGCAGGTAACTTCACCTTTCTGAGCCTCACTGGTAAAAGGAGGTCCCAGCAACACCTACCTTGCAGGTTGCCTGGGGGAGTAAGTGAGATAATGCATGTGAAGCCACCCGGCGCCTGTCCACGCTCAGCGAGCGGCCTCTGTTGTAATCACCGCACCTGCTTTCCTCCGCCAGCCGCTCCCCATCTGCATTTCTTATGGGAAGAAAATCTTCAGCTGGCATGCACGAAGCCCCACTTTCCTGTGTCTCCTTGGCTTCGGGGCCGCCCCGCTCGTCTGCCGGCCCTGCGCTAATCAGAATTTCCTGACTTCCCCTTGTTTGTCTCGGTTAATGCGGAAGGAAGGGGCTGCTGGCACAGAGGAGCCGGCGTGGGCCGCTGGCCTGTGATTTGAATGTCTTTACTGTAATCTAGCACGTGCGTGCGGGGGCCTCTGTCAATACGGAGCGGCGCCCTGGATGGGCAAATACCGTCAGCCCAGCCGTCCCTGCCCCTGCAAGTCATCAGAGTCGCTCTCGTTGGGCACCCACGTCTCACTGACCTAAATCACCCAACAGTGAGCCGCCTTCACAATGACACATTGATTCTTTGTCTAGGGCTTGTTAAAGTCCCAGGGCCCAGGCTGGGAGGCTGTCCCTGGTGATGCCTGGCCCACCACACTCATGGTTCAGAAGGCCCTCTTGGTTCTGTCATCCCTCATCTGACTGTGGCTGTGCAGCGACCACCTTCTTGGCCCCTGGTGGCCCTCGACCTTGTGCCACGTCGGCCTCTGGGGGTAGGGGAGAGAGTGCCTACCCTTGGGAGTCATTCAGACCGACTCCAGAACCTTGGGCAGAGCATCTCCCCTGCCTGAGCGTCCTTTCCTCACCTGTAAGATGGGAGTCGTTCCTGACCGCCCTCAGCTCTGGTGAGGTTTCAGGGAGGGCAAGGCACACGTTGATCCAGAACAGGTGCTCAGCTGGGAGTTCCCGTTGTGGCGCAGTTGTTAACGAATCCAACTAGGAACGATGAGGTTGCGGGTTCGATCCCTTGCCTTGCTCAGCGGGTTAAGGATCCGGCGTGGCCATGAGCTGTGGTGTAGGTTGCAGATGCGGCTCGGATCCTGCGTTGCTATGACTCTGGCATAGACCGATGGCTACAGCTCCTATTAGACTCCTAGCCTGGGAACCTCCATATGCCATGGGAGCGGCCCTAGAAAAGGCAAAAGAAAAAAAAAAAAAAGATAGAACAGGTGCTCAGCTGACATCAGCTCCCTTCCAAACTCTGTACTCTGGCAAACCTGAAGTCATTGGAGTAGAATCCTGCTGTCCCAGCTCTCCTGCCCTCCTTCCCCGCCTTCCAGTCAGAAAGGATTCGGCGTTCTCTGGACGGGATACCGCGTTGAGCCTTTGCTGTGTTGGCTGGGAACTCATCCAGGTTCCTTGGCCACCCCTACAGCTGACCCCGTGAGGAGCAGACCCAGCTTGGGAGCCGTGCTGAGCCCGAAGCAGGGGCCGGTAGGGTGGTGCTGGCTGCCCAGAGGAGGCTGTGGGAGCACCCTTAGGACTTCAGAGCAAGGTTTTGACTATGCTACACTTTGGCCAACAACGTGGGTGTTTTATTAGGAATTTGGGGGTATTTAAACAGGGTGCAATTGAGTTGGAACTGCTGGTGATGAATGGGGCCAGGTTCTACAGCTCTTTTGATAATACTTCTTTATTCTTAAATTTTAAAAAATGAATGTTGATTTCACCTACGTCAGTGGTTCTCAGCCTTGACTTTGTTATTGGGGAGTTTTAGAGACTACTGTGGCCCTGACACTGGGGATTTTAAAAGTGCCCCGGGTGATTCGGGTGCATGGCCAAGGCCGCCGTCACATTCATCCCTGTTTAACCCCCCAGCGATCCCTGCAGCCACACGACAGGCGGTAAGAATGGGGATCTGAGAGGCGCAGTCATTTGCACACAGGGCAGAGCCGGGACTGGAACCCAGCTCTGTGCACCTGCCATCCACCTCTCCCTGGAGTGACTCAGCTGACGTCTATTGCACACCAGCTGCTGGGAGTAGATCAGAGCTGCCTCTAGGAGCCTGCAGTGGGCTGGGGGCGGCCAGGGCACAGGCGGCATAGGTGAGGGCATGGAGGAGGAGCTAGGGGGCCCTCGTCACCTAGGGGCATCAGGTAAGGTTCTCACAGAAAGTACTGGGAGAATGGAAGCCAGAGGAATGAGAGTATGTAGGGAGATTGGAGGGTGGAGCCCAGAATTTCTAGAGCAGGGAATGAGTAGGTAGACAAGGTGGACAATGTTGTAAGCAAGACCTAGCAGCTGTGGAAGGTCGCGAAGAGCCTGGAACATCAGGCTCAGGAGTTTAGAAATCCCACTCCCACTGACCTGCAAACTCACCTTAAGCTACTCTGTGCTGTCCAGTCGGATGGCAAACATAATCGACTACCAGAGCCCCTAATGAGTATTCAGCCTATGAAGGGAGAGGGGAGAAAAGACACATGAGACCCAGGAGGGCCTCTCTGATGTGTGGTGTGACCAGGGCAGTCATGGAGCCCTGTGCTCAGAAAGGTCTGTGCCTGGTTTAATGCTGTGCTGTCACCATCTCGAAATCTTACCACTTTTACCTTCAAACATGTGCTTTGCAAATGAAGTTTAATGGGACAGTGGAGCACGTGTAGGAGCAGAGGAGTCTGCAGACACCTTCCTTGTCTGCCACACCTATGACATATGAAATTCCCGGGCCAGGGATTGAATCCAAGCCACAGCTGCAACCTATGCCACAGCTGCAGCAACACCAGATCCTTAACGCACTGCACCAGGCCAAGGATCAAACCCGCGCCATTGGAAATAGTGCCGAAACCTTAACCCACTGCGCCACAGCGGGCACTCTCTCAGTGGTGTTCTGGGACACACCAATGACCTTGGAGACCTATCACGTTCCTTATTCATCCTTGTGTTAGCCAACCACTTCTCGTGAAGACGACGGCCTGAAAAGATGGAGCAACGAGACCCCCTTTCCTTTCTCATCTATAAGCCGAAGATAGAGAATGTTAATAAAATACGCATATGTCAAGAACTGGAATAAAAACAGTTGAGTTAGTTTTGTGCAGCATTTCCACTGTCTGGTAAGAACAAATGCATATACGATTTACAAAATACAATTCCACATATGTTAGCATTTAGAACTGGCATTGCATGATACAAAGCTGAACAACAAAAGCTATGCTAATAATTTAAATTTTTATTTTTCCTTAACATGGAATGACATTAAATACTTAAACTTAAAAAGCACCATAAAGGGTGTAGAAAGAGACTGTGAAGAAGAGGAAAAAGCTTTATATTTTAGTACTTAATGGCAATTTTTCCCTGCATTTTCATTTTGCACTGGGTCCCACAAGTTATGTTACTAGCCTGGGTCAAACCCAATCTCTGCCCTCCAGAAATAGTTATTTGTGGAAAGTCTGTTTGTTGTCATCTGATTTAATCTTCGAAGCAACCCTAAGAAATGGACCAACCTTGAGTAATTGTCACAGATGAGGGAAGGCAAGTCACCTGAGACCACGTGTTCAGTATCTGCAGAATCCAGGTTCAAGTCCAGGTCCTTCCTTCTGACCCCAAGACATGTGCTCTCCCCACCGGTTGTGTTACTTCAAATAGATCAGATTTGTTTTTAAAACTTTTAAAAGTTTTTTTAAAGATAGCTTTACCGCCCCCCCCCCACAACAACAAAAAAAAACCAAACTAGCCCTCTGGTGTGCCAGTTGTCACACTGTACTGTAGTTATTTATTCCCTGAACTGGGCAGGATTCCTTGGTAACAGGAGCTTTTCTTTTTGATTTTTATTATGGAAGATTTCAAATTCATATAAAAATAAATGAACTCCTGTGTACCCATTGCCCAGCTTCTACAATTATGCACATTCCATCATTTTAAAAAAACTTTTAATTATAGTAAAATATACATAGGATTGATCACTTTAACCATTTTTAGGTGGACAGCTCAGTGGTGTGAAGTCTGTTCACTCTGTTGTGCAACCATCACCACCACCCATCTCCAGAGCTTTTCTCATCTTGCAAAACTGAAAGTCTGTCTGTACCCTTTAAGCAGTAGCTCCCCTTCTCTCTCCCTCTGGCTCCTGGCAACCACCATTCATTCCACTTGCCTGTGAAGCTGACAACTCTTGGTGGAAGTGGAATCGGACAGTATTTGTCCTTTGGTCACTGGCTTAATTCACCTAGTGTAACGCCCTCAAGTTTCGTCCATGTTGCAGCATGTGCCATAAATTCCTTCCTTTTAAGGCTGAATAATATTTCATTGTATGTATATTTTGTTCATCCGTTCATCTCTAGACACACTTGGATTGCTCCCATCTTTTGGCTAATGTGAATAATGCTGCTATAAACATAGCATTCTGCCATTCTTCATAGTGGAAACGAATCTGACTAGGAACCATGAGGTTATGGGTTCAGTCCCTGGCCTCGCTCAGTGGGTTGAGGCTCTGGCGTTGCCGTGAGCTGTGGTGTAGGTTGCAGATGTGGCTCGGATGTGGCGTTGCTGTGGCCATGGTGTAGGCCAGCGGCTGCAGCTCCAATTGGACCCCTAGCCTGGGAAGCCTCCATGTGCCGCGGGTGTGGCCCTAAAAAGACAAAAAGACAAAAAAAAAACATTCTGCCATTCTTGTATCATCTATACTTTCATCCACTCCCCACCCCTCATTTGATTATTAGTATTACTCATAGGAACTATGTTTCATTCATCTTTGTATTCCCCTGTTGCAGAGCCTGGCACACAGTAGGTGTTTTTTAGATGTTTGGATGGATAAACCTTTCAAAATTAAATTTTTTTTTTTAATTTAAGCAAGGTCTGTAAACAGTGGACCCCTCCTTTTTTCTTAGAATCACAGGGTAAATGTGCACATAAAATTTTGATAAAAATTAAATTTGTGAAGGAAAATAAGAATTTGATACTTTAGGTATGGATCTGCAGCACAAGGAAAATTGCTGAAGTATCTGATGGAAGATTGTATTTTTATGCCAGTACCCACAATGCTGTGGATAAAAGTCATTTATTTCCGGAAGTATCAAAAACCTTTGGAATCACCAACTTCACCTATTGACAAAAATAGACTCATTAGTAATGGAATTTTCAACTGAGTCCGTGTGTCAAGAAGATAATCCGAGAGTAAAACTTGTCTTTTTGTAACAAAGTCCTTGCTAGGGTTAAGCAGCTGTGTTTAACTGTCCTTTGGGTCAGAGATGGAAAACTCTGCTAATGCGATCTAAGCTTGAATGCTCACGGCCTGACTTGCCTGAATTAACATCGCTACCAGTCAGCAACTCCCGCGCCTAGAGTGTCGCCCAAGAAGACAAAAGGTTTAATCAGCCTAACTGGAGAACTAAATCTGCACTTCTTACAAAGGAGGGAATTAACAAGACACCTTGCCTGCTCCTCTCCACTGCAGACAGCGGAGGGGGCATTTCAGCTGCAGTGGGGGGCTGACATGCAAGTGCACATAGTTAGGTGACAAGTAGGGCGACGGTGCGCCTGCTCCCTCCTGGGAGCTGTTTGTCTCTGAGGGACTGGCGTTTAGAATGTCCCCCAGGAGAACCTGAGGGGCTCCCACCTTAAAGCGAACACTCGTGCTCCCCAGCCAATGTCCAGGGGCAAACAGTTAGAACTGAGGCTTCAGAGAAAACCCAGGCCCACGGCAGACAACGCACATGATGGCTAGGCTTTGGCAGCCACTTTGTATTAAACCCCAACCCTGCCACGTATGGACCATGAGACCCCAGGCACGCTGCCTTCCCTGCTCTTCTGTAAAGATCAGGTGACCCGGGATTATCATCATCTTGTTAGCCGGTGAATAGCGCCAGGGGACTGTGCCCTCTGTGCCCGCTGCCATTCAGCCCTTCATAGCTGACTCCAGGTGACAGTGCCACAGCAGGGTCAGGAGAGAACGGTTGTCCTGAACAAGTGGGGTATGCTCACCTAACTCTTATTCACCCTTCTGTGCTCCACTGAATGTGCCCGCTTTTCTCATGTTCACACCTGCTGCCCTGCAAGGATTAGCCTTTTCCTCTCTGACTCCGGTAGCCTCTTGCCACCCACCCACCCACACCACAGTAACACTCCACTGTCTGTAGTACTTGTTTCTGAGTCGAGCTGACCCTGCTGATGTTGTTCTTTCAGCTCTTTGTGGAAAAAGCCCCTACTGCCACATTTCCCCTGAGTCTTTCCCATCTGTGCCCATGTCCTTCTGTTTGTTTTTATGGCACAGTCATCAGACCTGGGAGGTGTCACCTCCAGTAAGTAGACAACAGCCCCAAAATGTTCATGCCTCCCCAAAGATGAGATTCTTCCTGCTCTCATGCAGCTAAAGCCTGCCTCAGGCTACTCTCCCATACAAATCTGGTTGCACTCTCTTTTGAATTTACTGGTCCCTCAGCAGACTTCTTCCTGGCAACCCTGGGCCAAAGCTCCGGGAGAGAATGCTAACAGCTCCAATGAGCCTTTGCTCTGAGCAGCTCTAAGCTCCCTGAGCACAGGCATCACTCACCCAGCACTGTGCTCTGAGACCTCTTTACCAATCAGGCTAAGTGGTGTCTCAGCACATGGAGACTGCAGGGTTCCTGTGACAGGAACCAGGGCCAGGCACATTCTGTGGTGTTTTTTTTTTAACCAACATCCCTCAGCCTGTAACTGGGGCCTGGGCTCTGCACTGTCCCCAGGGAGTGTAGCGATGAGTCCAGCAGGGCTTCTTCCCTCTGGAGCTCCTGGTCACAGGGACACCAGGAAAGATTACCCAGTATCTGGGGTGCATGAGGCGCTGTGGGGGCACCGAGCAGGGGTGAGTGACCGCCTGCATTTAGGATTGATGGTCTGGGTAGAAGGAGTAGAACTGGCAGAAGCTCAGAAGGAAATGGGAGAGGACGTGACCTGTGATTTGGAGATGCATTTGAAACATAAGTGGACTGGGGAGCATGGTGAAGGGACACAGAAGGACTCTGGAAAAGGCTGGGCTCAGCTTGGGAGCGGTTTGTTTGCTTGCCTAAGGAGTGAGGACCTCCTCTTTCCTCTCCCACACAGGACCCCATGTGTGTGACACACATCCTGCTAGCCAAACAGGAGCTGTTCCTGCCCACGTGGAGCTTATAGTCTAGTGCAAGAATTAAATAATCCACAAATGTAACCTCTCCACAATGAAAGTTCTTAAGTAGGATAATGACATGATCTGATTTGCATTTTAGAAATCAGTCTAGCCAGAGGAATGATGTGTACAGGGAAGGACAAAACAGGAGAGGGACGTACAGTTGAATGGCCACCGTGGCAGTCAGGCCATGCCAACGAATGGAGAGCAGGGGACAGACAGATGAGACACTGCACTGGGGAAGGGGGAAAGACTTGGGAAGTCTGCTAGGTCTACCATGGGTAGCTATGGATAGTGATAACTAAGAAAAAAAAAACATCAAGAGTGTGGTCCAGATGGGATAGCGGTTGGGAGTTTGGGCCATTTCGAGTTTGAGGTTCTGGTGGGCCGTTCAGGTGGGGATTGAGACTTAGGGGTTTGAAACAAGAGATGTCTGAGCCGACCATTTTTATTAGGCGTCAGTATGTGGGGACACTGTGCTCGTGGATAAGATCTCCTGGAGAGAGAATCACTTGCCTGCTGAGGTTCCAAGGGTAAGAAGCAAAACTTCCAGGCCACAGAAATAGAATTCTAGGTGGGCTTCGGTTGGTTATCACTAGCTCATCTCTCCACTCTTCAGCAAGGCAGGTATAAATTCGTGCCCAAGTAACAAATGCCAGGAAACTCTTTTTCCTAAGGAACTGGTATGCTTTTTTCCTAATAGACAATGTAAAGTTTGCATTGTTTCATTCTTGCGTTGACAGCCAGGAAGCTCGGGGCTAATTTTGCAACTTAATTTTGGAAACCGTATGGGACCTGCATATCCAGCTACTCTTTTCTCAAAGAAATACGTTTTACATGTTTATGTATTTTCCAGCTCTGATTTTTTCTTCTTTGTTTTAGGTGCTTATATAAGCTGCCTCAAATCCTTTATAAAATTGGGTGTGGTATAACTATATAAAAATAAATATCCCCTTCACCCTAATATTTTAGGGTCATCCTTTCCACCCTTGTGCAGTAAGTCTGCCCAATTACTGAGCTAATATTGGCTAGATTTAAGCAGGAAGGACTCTTGGAGTTTACAGCAGCTGCACAGTAAACTTACCACTCACCTAACTCATTAAAGCAGGATGAAAGTGGAGCTTCAAACATCTCTGTGTTTGCCACCAAGTCTATGAAGGAAGGGGTACCTTTAATTCAGTTCAAGATATAAGAGTCTGATCTTTCAGAATTGAGAATACACTGTTGAAATTAAAGACTTGTCTGGGTAGATGAGTATTCTAAGTACCTTCAAAGAAGGAGTGAGGTGTTGACTACCAAGATGGGTGGTTTTTTTAAGCCTAGGGCATCATTTTCTTGACTCATAAAATGTAGTTTGGTATAAGCAAACTTCTTTATCAAACAGCATAAGCACCAAGTTGACGGGATGGTAAATCTTATTTTTGACCATCCCTGGCTTTTTAATATAGACAATAAATAATAATTTAAAATTATACTTTGCTAGTGGTTAAGAGCCCTCTGTGAATGGTTTTCAAGCTGGGTCTCTCGGAACTGCAAAGATGTGGGGAGGGGCGGGCGGGGCCCGGGTCAGAGGGCAAGGACCCCCCCAGCCACCACACCTGCCCCCAGCACCCCCAAGGGCTCCTTCTGCGTAAAGTGCTGGCTAAAGGAAGGGTTCCTCTCCTAAAAGTGGGAAGTTTGGGAGATCATCCCATTAAAGGGCACATCCCACAAACTTGCTGTCGGGGTACGACTGTGGCTAAGACGGAAGGGGCCGGGGCAGCGTTGGGAGTCCCTGCCTCCTGCCAGCGCTGTGACTTTAGAAGATCTTTCCATCTCTGAATGAGCTTCCTCACCCACGGAGTGGAGTGCCATCGAGGATAACAGCCACTTCAGTGGTGAGCGTTAGACCAACCCGCAGGTGCAGGACAGAGTTCAGGACCTGATGCTCTTACTCGGATCCTCTCACCCTCCTCTCCCTGTCTCTGTTTTGCAGGAGGAGCCAATCACCTTCTGTGAGGAAGCCTTCGTGTCCCACTATCGCTCAGGAGCCATGAGGCAGTTCCTGCAGAACGCCACGCAGCTGCAGCTCTTCAAACAGGTGCCCAGCTGTCCCTCGCGCGGTCTGCATCTGGGTCCCTGGTGGCGTTTTTGCAGCTACCTCCACTCTAAGCACTGAGGCTGCGGGCAGGGGTGGGACTCCAGCCTCAACCCAAAGGGGCCCAGGGCCTGGGGAGGGAGGTTGGGTGAGGAAGGTGCTCAGCCACCAGACAGGACCTTTGCAAACATGTCATGCGGTTTTACAAGTCATCCTAAACCCCAGCCCGTTTTTTAGAAACTCTCTTTGTTAAACTCACGGCTCCAAAGGCCCTTTCCCGTCTTGGTTCTTTGGTCATGTACTAAGGAGGCCAGCTGAATGGGCTTCCCGTTTCTTTGTACTAGCTGTTGTGCCTTTGTTCTTTCTCTGTATAGTTTATCGATGGTAGATTAGACCTTCTCAATTCTGGCGAGGGCTTCAGTGACGTTTTTGAAGAAGAGATCAACATGGGCGAGTATGCCGGTGAGAGCATTTCGTTTCCTTTCTGAGCTGTGGGCCGCCTGTGGGATCAGGGCGTGTTTGCAAGGAGTAGCAGTGACTTCTCTTTCCCTTCCCTGGGGGTTAGGGAAACACTGATATCAACCTTGGCCTTGAAGTGTTGGAGGAATTCCTCTTCATTTTCCGATGAGATGCCCATTGGCCCAGCTGAAGTCCTCCCCGCTGGGGTCACTTACTTCTTCGGGCGGGCGAACTCTAGGACATGTAGAGGCCCTCACGATGCAGTGGAAAGCACCCGAGGTATCGAGTTAGGAGACCGCTTCACCGCCTAGCAGTGGCTACCTGGTCGAGTCTTCCACCTCTTTGAGCTGAAGTGCTCTTATCTGTGCACAGAGTATAATCCTGCTTCATGGGCTTCTGATTAAGATTAAATCAGAGACCCCGAGGAAAGGTTTGCACAGTCACCCAGGACAGACCCTGGCACAGGATCACTGCTCAGTAAATGTTTCTTTGAAACGTGAAAGCCATCACAAGGCACCCCGTCCCTGCAGACTTTTAGCACCAGAAGATTCTTCCTCTCATTTTTCAGAGGAGGCATCTGAGGCCCAGAGAAGTGTTAGTGGCTGACCCTGCCTCCTGAATCCCTTTCTGGCTCTCCTTCCAAGTCCCACAAAGCCTCAGTCTTTGTCAGCAAAGCAAAACTAAGTGCAAAACAAGAATAATCATGCTACTAGCCCCCTCTCATTGCTGGACGTGTGTCTGGCCTGGACTAGTCTGATAATCCAACTGGTGTGCATCAACTCACAGCGCCAGGCAAGTCTCACCTACATGACCCCGACCAGCCTCAGCCCGACCATCCTGTGCTGCAGCTGATCAATAAAACCAGCGTGCGAGTCTGCAGGAATAATAGCGGGTCGTTGGTGAGCATTTCCTGGACACCTGTTGCGTCCACAGCCCTGTAGAGTGAGAACAGGGACCCAGTTCTGCCCCCAGAGAGCTCTTAGATGGGTCAGAGAAAGCCACATAACTAATGGCGAGTACAAACTAAACCACTGCAGGAAAAGGAGCAGACATGGTTTCTGGACGGGTAGGATAGGCTCCATTAATGCTCACTCTCTCATGTGAGGGCTTCACAAAGGAGGCAGGTTTGAGCAGCGTTCTAACAGCTGAATATGATTTCTGGGGAGAAAACAGGCTTTACATGTTGCTAAACTAAGTCAAGTCATTTGGCCAGCCTTCTAGAAAAGCTGCTGATAAAACCTCCTTATCCCACCAGATAAAATGGATCAGCTCCCCACAACGCCTCCTTTTTCTGTTCCCATCACTGGTCTGGCATAAGGAGGGCCAAGTGTGTGTCCAGCAATGTGCTTATGCTGGGACAAGTGGCCCTGCGGTTCCTGCCCCAGGGTGGCTCATAGGACTTTAGAGAACGTAGAGCCCTGACAGGAAGTCCAATCAGAGGAACGAGTAGAAGCTTAAAGAGGAAATGACTGAGCTGGTCACTGAGTGTACTCAGCAGAGAGAGCCGGGAATGGTGGCCAGTCCAGGGGAACAGCATTTGTGAGGACATGGACGGCTTGGGGGATGCGTGGTCAGGGAGCCTGAAGCAGTGCAGGATGGTAGGACAGGGTAGAGAGGCAGACGGTGGAGACTGGGGAAGAGAGGCAAGGTCGCTGAGGGTCTGACCCCCATCCAGTAGGCAGCAGGGGGGGATTGGGGTTTGTACTCGGGCCAATGATAGGATCAAATCTCAGTTTGAGAAAGAAAACCTGTGACAGCAGCGCCTTCAGGGAGTGGGCCACCTCCACGTGGGTCTCCAGATTTTCAAAGTCTCCAGAACTTTCTAAGTCCCTCCTGCGAAAAGCATCTGGAGGAACTCCCGAGGGCGTGTAACTTTCATCACCAGCTCCTCTGCCTCCTCTTTCCCCAGGAAGCGACAAGCTGTACCACCAGTGGCTCTCCACAGTCCGGGTAAGTGTGTACCCCGCAGAGCTGCCGGGCCTCTCCTGGCAGCCTTCCTCGTCCCTGCCGCCCACAGGGCACTGCATTCTCTCAGCTGACGATGCTTTTGTTTATAAAGCCAGGCCATTCTCGTGCCGGGTGGAGACTAGTGGGATGAGACTGTCCAGAACCATCTCTCGCCGAGGGTGAGGAAAGCCAGAAGTTTCCTTGTCCCGGGAAGCAGGCCAAGGCGTGTTGAATGGGTGTTGCCATCTTAGAGCATTTCCGGGGGTCTCCTCCTGGGGCCAGACCAACTGGGAACCTTCTAGGGGAAAACCAAAATGTGTCCCTCTTGCTGCTGTGAAATATTTTTCACAGCAAAGGCTCCTGGGAGAAGGGAGAACCCATCACTGAGAGAGTTTTCATCCCCTCACTGTTGTTGTGAACAAGTTGCGTTGGAAGCCAGGTGCTTAGAACTTCAGAAGCCACCAACAAATTGAAACGCTTCCTTTCCTTTATGGGGGTTTATCAGCAAGTGTGTCCTGAAGGCCCACGCTGCTGTGCTGGGTGCCATGCTGGGTACTGGGGAGATGTGCAGAGCAGGACACAGGCCCTGCCCTGGGGGAGCTCCCGTCTTACTGGGGAGGCCGGCACGTAAACAGGCGACTCCAACATAGTGTGATAAGTGTTCTCTCCTGATTGTGGGCCAAGTGCACTGCTGCCAAGGCGGGTCCCTTGGAAGTGGCTGCAGTTGGCCGAGAGTAAGCAATTCCTCAATGAAAGACTTCTTTTGTTCTTCTTGTATGGCCAAACTCAGCACTTGGCAAATCACAGACAAGCAATAAGGACTTGTTGATTGATTGATAAAGGGAGTTTTAATGCTCTAAAGGACCATTGAAATAGGATACTGAGTAATTTTGGAAAGCACTATGGAATAAATGAGAGGGTGAAAATTTCCTATTATTCTACAACCTAAGAATGCTTTCTAGGTCAGAATTTGAAGTTTTTAATTAAAACTCAAATTTTCTAATATAGGCAGTTACCAAAATTGTGCTAAAAGTTAATCCCAGTAATTACGTCGCCTATCTTCCTGTCTTGTTTACGCGCTGGATCCAGTCTCCCTCTCTCCCTGTTCAAGTCAGTTAGAATTCTTTCCAGGAGTTCCCATTGTGGTGCAGTGGAGACAAATCCTACTAGTATGCATGAGGATGCGGGTTGGATCCCTGGCCTCGCTGAGTGGGTGGGGATCTGGCGTTTCCGTGAGCTGTGGCACGGATGTGTGGCTGTGGCTGTGGCGTAGGCCAGGCAGCTGTGGCTTGGATTGGACCCCTAGCCTGGGAACCTCCATATGCCGAGGGTGTGGCCCTAAAGAGACAAAAAGAACTATCTTTCCAAACCACCATAAATCTGATTGTGTGATGGTTAAAAATGCCCTGGAGAGTAGACCCCTTATGCTGGCCCTCCATGAGCTGACCCCGTCTGGCCTCTCTTGCCTCGCCTCCCAAGAGGCACTGACTGCTTGTTACAGAATACACCATGGCCTTTCTGCACTTTTTTTATGTTCTGTTTCCTATTTGTAGAATATTCTTTTCCTTCCTATCCAAACATAAGCTCCTACTCCTCCTTCATGGACTGAATTTCTCATCCTCTAAAGCCTTACCCACCCAGTAAGCTGCCACCCCACAGCCCGTACAGCTCTCACCACCTTGGGCTGCCCTTGTTACCTGGTGCACCCCACCCCCACCCCCAGCCTGGAGGGCTTCGAAGGCAGAAACCAGCCCTCTGGTGGCTCAGGACCCTCAGAGCCTGGCACGGGGCACCCCAGAGCAGCCTTCACAAAACATCTGGAGCCTGTGCACTTCGTGTGCATGCATTGCCTCCACTGTATGCTGGGCAGCCTTCCCTCCTCTTCCTCTCCTGCCCTCCTCAAGAAGCGGAGCCTGGAGATGCTGCATTTACACTTAAGCATAAATGATGAACATCTGTGGCTCTTCCCTCTTTCTTTGTGTCAAGATCTATGTGGTAAGGAAAGCAACCTCCCTGAGAGTGATTTTTAAAACACAACACAAAAAACCAGGGCGAGGAGAGGAGGGCGCATGGCTGGAGGTAGCATGTGTCCACAGCAGCCAGATAATGGAGCCTAACCAGGCCCCCGGTTTTCCGCCCTGACTTGGTGGTAGTTAGAGTCCATTGTCATTAAACTCACCTTAATGTCGTGACTAGAATTCCTTGAGAAGCTGTAGATTACCACAAGGAAAGCCTTGCCTCAGAGAGCCTGTGATGAGCTTGCCTTCTAGCCAGCGGACAGATGCCAAGCAAAATACTGAGCCTGGGGTCCCCCCTCAGCGAGTTTATCGCCATCCTCATTCCCCACCCACCCCCATACCCACCCGGAGGGATTCCACCATGGCCGTGACAGAATGGCCTGGGACCAGGTACCATCTTGGCCTGTTCCCCTAATTAAGTTGCACGCTCTTGAAATGTTGCTTAACATAATTAAAGAGAAGACGCCTTTGTTGGTGTTGGCCTACTAGATCTTAATACAAATCACTGACACTTTTATTACAGAAAGGAAGTGGAGCAATTCTGAATACTGTAAAAACGAAAGCAAACCCAGCCATGAAGACGGTCTACAAATTCGTAAGTACTGGTCTTGGTCTCAGGTTCCCAACAGGTCTATTCCTTAGCATGACAGAACTCTTAAATACGCCTGATCCTGTGTTGCAGAGATGATCCCGGGGCTGCCGCGTTATTCCCTAAAGCTCTCAATGCGCTTAGAATTGTTTAGCGTTGATGTTTTATAACCAGGTCAGTGACATTTTTAATTGAAAGTGTTTCTGTTCACAGTTGCTGCAGTAGAGAAATGGGAGGCTACTGGTTCTAGCTTTTAAAATGTCGCCTGGGTGGCTACAATGCAGGCTGCTCCGTGCCTGCATCCCTGAGACCCACAGATATTGGTCTGTCAGGTGTTCTGACCGACCTTCCTCTGTGTATCCTCATTATTATATCAGAATAAAGCAGCCCCTTTGCAGGTTCCTAAAACATGCTTAGAGTCCCATATTCTTCATCAGCTCTCTCCTCGCTGCCCTTTAGGAAATGCATTGTTTGTGAGACTTGTGCCCATGGCAGAGTGAAAATCAGAGAACACGCCAGTTCCCTATGCTCCATCTTTTACGAGCCTCAAGTATTTTTTGTCATGATTTCTCTTGCTTGTTCATTTGACTCTGAGCCACTTAACTGGGGTGGTTTTGTTTCGTTTCCATTTTTAATTTTGTTAGTCCTTTCTGTACTTAAATTGTAGTTATTTTCATGGGGTGGGTGGCTGCCAAGAGAACCACACAGGTCTTAGAATGACAAAATAAAAGCCAGGGTGTCTGCCGAAATGAGATTTGAGACATGGCTCCAGAGACACCCAGCGATGTGTCTGTTCAGCCTGGGCAGGAAATTGGTCCTGAGGCCCTGCCCTGGTGAAGTGTAATGGATACTCTGAGCCTCGCGGCTGGAGAAGCTGCTGCTCCCCTCTTACTGGTAGCTGTCACCAGGCTGTGGAGATAAATAATCACAAGAGCAGAAGAAGGGCTTCAGAGGGGGAGAAATCAGTGCCATCAAAATGCAGAACGTAAAGTCTCTGTAGCCTCTTTAAGGGATTTTTTTTTTTTTAACCTTTCAACATTGTATTTGTTTTCATAGCCATTATGTTTTCGACTTGGTGATCCCATTTTTTCCTTCCTTTTTCTAGTAATCAGAGAAGGTGATTCGCGACGGACTGAAATCAAGCACAATCCCTGCTGGAAACAGAAAGGGAATCTTAACTTAAATTAATTTTTCATGCAGGCAAAAGATCATGCAAAAATGGGAATAAAAGAGGTGAAAAACCGCTTGAAGCAAAAGGTACTTGAAGTTCTTATTCAAAATGTATAAGCACCGTGTATGAAATGCGTGGCCACAAAAAAGTACGATGTGATCAATAGAGGCTGTTTGATACAGTGTTGTTAGCACACTTCAAAATGCATTACCAGCTGTCCGGGAGTTTTCACACTGTTATAAATATTCACAGACAAAAACTGTCTTCAAATAACATTAAGACTGGCTTAAACCCACAAAGGCAAGCAAGTTCAGAGTTACCACTGTCGGTCTGTCCCCCGCCCGGCCCCACTGGGCCTGGGCTTTACCAGGGTCTGAACAAATTGGCTCGGCCTCCCCATCCCAGCATCTCTACCTCCTGACCTCTGCCCCCAAGCTGGTTGTATCCAAAACCATGAAGCATCTGCAGGGAAATGACTGCTGTGGTTCATGGTCCTGGCATGCCCATGGCCAGCACTCAGAACAGGGCATAAAGGGTGGGTCCAAGGAGGGTGCGGTGGGCTCTGCTCACAGTTTATGTGTGAGACTTAGAAGGGTGGGGAGAGACACTGATTGTCTGCTTGGACCATCAGTAAAATCGTGTGAAATCAGGCTGCATCTTGGCCTAATGGTCCCCCTACCTGATTCCCTAGACGTGTACAGGGAGGTTAATGTAACAGAGAGAGCCTTTGTACGTTACTGTGACTATCATCATTGTTATTAGTGTTGCCACCCTTCTCTAAGCACCTTCTAAGGATGGTCCAGGCCGGGAGCTTTCGCATTTAATCCATGGACCAGCCCTGGGGGTGTTATCTTCATGTCATGTGTAAGGAGACCACGGTTCAAAGGTGCAGTGATCTGCCCAGGGTCCCACCGTAGGAGCCTGGCGAGCCAGAATTCGATTCCACATCCATCTACTACTGCGTCTGTGCTCTCACCACTACAGCACTTCATACTGCCTTCCTAAAACAAGTGCTTTGTTTTCCAAAAAGTGTTTGGGATCACGTATTTCATTTTCCCCACACCCCCAAAAGGTGCCACGCTAATAAGGGCCTCTGTCTATCCTGGCAGTTTTGTTGTTTTTTGTTTTTTGTTTTTTTAATTGAAGGCAGTTTTAATTTTGGGAAGTCAGAAAGGACCTCTCATTAACTTGAAATGGTCAAAGGAATTGATTCCTTTCTCTTCATTGCAAAATAATTTGCTCTAAGGATGTCAATTCTTAGTTTCAGCCAAGAGTGACGTTTTAACAGTTGAGATTCAAATCCTGTTAATGTAAACTCACGTAGACCTTAAATGTGGTCTGTTACACCTCACCAGAGACTGGCAGGTGAAATTCTTTACTTGGATGTCATCAAAGTCCCCAGATGTAACCGTTTTTATCTCCTACCCCAGTTACTGCAATGGAACTGAATTGGATTGCAGATATAAAATCCAACTGGAAGGGCAAAAAGCGTAGAGTTCTCACCAAGTTTCCCCTCCTTGATAACTACATCGGGCTGGTATTAGAATGTTACTTGAAGTATAAGCAAAGAAAGGGTCCCCCCGTGGTCAGATCCGCATGCACCTCCGTGGTCAGATCCGCTCTCTGCAGGCCATTGCCTCCCTCCTCATACTTGTCAGCATCGTGCCTTAAGAAAATCCCCTTTTTGTGATACGTAACATTTCTGCAAATAACCAGTTGACGCTCAGGGTTTTTGATGTTGTTCAAAGGTTCACTTAAACAATCTAGATCACTCTCCTTCCACGCCGTCTCCCCTTCCTTTCCTTGATAGTGTCTGAAGCAGTCTTCCCTCCCCTTCTCCTCTTCCCCCGCCAGTCTTTTCAAGAATAGCTTCAGGAGATAATGTTCTATAGAGAGTGTCAGTACATTTCAGGTGACACAAATGGTGAAGGCATTTCATAGAAATGTGGCTTGTCACCATCGGACTGTTGACAGATCTATTAGTGCACCCTTTTCAATTTTCACTTTTCCCCCCTTCGGTCGTACAGATTTCTGCAGACTTGATATTTTGCGGTTGTTCTTGGAAGAGCTCTTTTGTAATTGAAACTCTAGCGTTGTTCGGGACAGACAGGACTTGGTCTTCTGCGGTGCTCCAGCTCCCTTGCCTGAGCTAATTTAGGATTTGGCTTTGTCTGACCTCTCTCACTCCAGCACAAAATGTTTCCTTGGCTTTTTTGTTCCCCACCCCTCCCCCCGTCCCCTTTACGTGGCAGCGTGTCTGTGCGGCTCCCCAGATGCATCCCAGACAGACATCTCAAGTTTGGTTGCTGCTATGAAATTGAGGCAGTTCCCAACAAAGACCCAATTTTCAAATGTACTGGGCTGCCACCTGCCCTCCTCTAGCTCTGCATAGCAATGGCGACCTCGCAGATATAATCAAGAACCCAACCTTGCCCTCTTCGCTCTCGCCTTGGGTTTGAATTGCAAATAGAAACTGTAGGGCCGACCTGTGGAGAGGTCACCATGGTGTGTGGAGGGTCCATCTCTAATACGACTGAGCAGGGCCCCTTCTCCATCCCTCGTTCATTTGTGCTGCAGACTTTCAAAGCATCTGAAAGAGGAGCTTTCAGGCTATCCGTGTGACCATTGGCAAATAATTGTTAATAGAGACGGTAGCGTGGCTTTATTCTGTACCTGCTCTGCTTCAGCCAACAACAAAAAAAAGAAGGATGGATAGCACATTTCTCTGGATAAATGGAGCAAGGTGGTCAAATTCTTCTGTAGCTTGGCCTCCTTTGAAGTTTGACTTGCTCAAAATTAGGAAGAAGAAATGGCAAAGAATGCTACCCAGCCATCGCTTTCTAAAGGGAGAATACAGTGCCTGCATCCAGAGCACCTCCCCGCCGGACCCGGCCTGCAGGGGCGTGCCCCGTGGCTGGGCTTGAGCTCCCCACAAATCACACTCTCTTACAGCGCCTTCTGGGGCCGGCACAAGAGTGCCTTGTTTTAAAAGGGATGGCTCCTTTTAAGGTGAGTCCTTCTCACCTACAGGGAACATTATGACATTTACTTAAGGGTATCATTTTTATTTTATGTTATGTTATTTTTTGCCTATCGGGGAACCCCTGAAAAAGTATCTTTTTTCTTCAGTGTCAAAATGATGAAATCAGCTGGGCCCATTTCTCAGCCCTTTTTAAAGTTTCTTAATCTTTGATCTTTTAAAAGATAAATCCGAGCTTGTTGATTTAGAATCCATGTGACCGAGAGGAGCGAGCTGACAGTTGGGTTAGCGAAGGCTTGAGTTTCTGGCTAAACACTTCCTGGCATCTTGAAGGGAGCGAGGAAGCATGTGTGGGGCAGGAAGAGCCAGGTAGACTCTTGTAGAACCAACGTTTTTGCACCTCATCACCCAACTGTCAGCTCCCTGTCTATGCTGCAGCCTCAATTGCAGAATTCCAATTCTAGATACTGTTTTGATATCAATATTCATCTTGTAATTTGCATTTGCTATGATGTGAAGTCGGCTGGAAAAGAAGGGCACTTGCACAGATCTGGACACGGAGACCAGCGATCTGAGTCAGAGATGGGAGGCTTCAGCCTCACCCCCGTAGGAGCCCGAAGCGTCCTCCTCACCCCACCCCCACTGCCAGGTGGTGTTTGGGCTTCTGAGGCAGACAAGCTGGCTTCAGTGCTAGTTGAGTGAGATACTAACTGTGCGACCCTGAGTAAGTTGCTAGACCTCTCTGAACCTAGTTTTGCTCATTTATGACGTAGCGGAAATAGAGATACGTACTGGATTGTCGCAAGGATTAGAAGAGGTGAGAGGTTTAAACAGCAGCACAACGTAACCACTCAGCAAATGAGTTCCCATCCGGTCTGTTCTCCCACCCACATCCCACATCTGGAGCAGCCAGTCTGCCCTCGCGCCCACGTGCGCATCCCCCGAGAGCCTGGCTGGCGTGGGGTGCTCTCCCTTTTGGTCATCCACACAGCCCCCAGAGCCGTCCTCCAGGCCCCTTGGGCTCTGCCTCAGGAAGTCTTAGCCTCTGCTCTTTCAGTGCCCACCCCCACCCCCAGACCCCACTCCTACCCAAAGCCACTCAGAGCCCCCTCCCCGCTCTGGGTTCCCGCCCCTGACTGGTCCCGGGGATCCTGTCCAAGGCTTCGTCACAGGCTGCCCCTGCCTTCCCCACCACAGACAGGCGGAGATTAGATCCCAGTTGTGATTTTTGATTCCAGTTTACGGAAGGTGATAGGAACTGGATTATTTCCTGACTGCTTTGCCTTACCGAGGGGTGGGAAGTAATAGTACCCCAGCTCTAGGAGAGCCGTGGGGGGGCTCCTGAGAGGAAATGGGCCACCCTGCAGTGGCCTCTGATCTGCAGCTCTGTCTGGTGTCTCCCTCCTGTGTGACCCTTCAGGAAGGAACAGATTCAGCCCTTCCGTCAGCTTCCTGATTTTGTGGGGTTTTTTAATGACATTTTGAAAGTTGGGGTCTTTTGTTTACAGACAAAAAACATGTTTATTGGAAAAAAATTCAACAAATCGGATAATCTCCTTTTATAACCTTTGTTTCCACTTACTGTATCCTAAATATTTCCTAGACCTCTACATGTTTCTTACACACGTTTTAAATGGCCGCATACAGTTTCATCTGATGGATATACATACATTAATTAATCCCATTATTGGACACTTTAGTTCCAATTTTTTCTAGGCAAATATCCTCATAGGTAGAACCATGCAGGAATTCTTAGTTATTTCATCCCGATAAATTTCTGGAAGTGGAATAAGTGGGCCCAAGCCCTTTACGTCTTTTAGGGATTTGATATGAATTGCCAGTTTTTCTTCCCGCCACAAAGGGTGTGAGAGTGCCTCTTTCCCCGTACTCTTTGCCCATGGCGTCTCAGTTAGCTCTTAGACCAACATCTCTTTAATCACCAGTACCAAGAGCTGTGTCTTGGATGCCTGCCCTGTGTGAGGTCTCTGCCGGTAAGTACGGCAGAGGAGGTGAACCGCCCTGACTTCTTTCCTGACTAGGGCTCCTCCCGCTCTGCTCTTCGGGGTCCCAGGAGGAAGCGGTTGTCCTTCCCCAGGTGGAGAAATAGTGAAGAAGTTAACAGATTAGGGAGGGCCAGCTGCAGCACTTTGTACGAAGTCTTTGGCACCTTAGGATCTTGTAACTAAAGAAAATTAACGTGCAGTGCTGTTTTTTTGATACACAAGAGCATGTGCCTGTGGGACACATTGGCCTTCCAGATGTTCATTTCAACACTATGAAGATTTGGGGAGTTCCCATCATGGCACAGCAGAAATGAATCCAACTAGGAGCAATGAGGTTTCGGGTTCGATCTCTGGCCTCGCTCAGTGGGTTAAGGATCTTGCGTTGCCATGGGCTGTGGTGTAGGCCGGCAGCTGCAGCTTTGATTGGACCCCTAGCCTGGGAACCTCCATGTGCCTCGGGTGCGGCCCTAAAAAGGCAAAAGACGAAAATCAAAAATTTATGAAGATTTGTTGGAAAGTGTGTATTATAGTCAAGGCTCTGGGGCAGAGAAGCGAAACCCAAGGCATTCCATCCATAGGGATGAGAAAATCAGTGCAGATACCACATAGCACGACAGCCTAGGGTCAGTGTGACACAGGGGTTTCCGAGGTGGAGGTCACATCTGGTGATTGGCTGAGCACCTCCTCAACTAAAAACACCTTCTCTTGTGCTGTTGTCGTGGGTCGATAGGGTATAAATGCCAGAAATCACATCGCTCTGGGCTCCTCCACTTTCTAGCCACGTGGCCTTGGTGATTTGCCCTCTCTGAGCCCTGTCTCCTCACCTGGGAAAGAGCTGTAATCCTATTTGCCTTGTGGTTGTTGTGGAGACTAAGTGTGATAGCGAAGGTCAGGGGTCTGACTGCAGTGGTGGGCATGCAGCACAGGGAAGCTATTGGCCATAGATGGTGTGTTTTCCATTCTGCAAGGAATAAGGCTATAGGGTTCCATTTGCACAGGGCTGTGCCATTTTTCAAAGTTTCCTCACATGGCATCTCATTTAACCCATTCTTTTAGTAGCTTTGAAGTGTGCCAAGCAGGTGGCACACTCCCCGTTGTAAAAATAAAGAAATAGGTGCAGAGAGGTTGAGTGAACTGGAAAGATGAGACAGCTAGTTAATGGTAAAAACAAAACTTGAAGAATTTTTACTCAAAATTTTAACTTGAAAGCTTAAACTCAAAAATTAAAAATAAAAAAAGTAAGGAGTTCCTGTTGTGGCTCAGTGGTTAATGAACCCAACTAGCATCCATGAGGCCGCAGGCTCGATCCCTGGCCTCGCTCAGTGGGTTAAGGATCCGGCATTGCCGTGAGCCGTGGTGTAGGTCACAGACACAGCTTGGATCTGGGGTTGCTGTGGCTGTGGCGTAGTCTGGCAGCTACAGCTCCGATTGGCCCCCTGGCCTGGGAACCTCCATACGCTGTGGGTGCGGCCCTAAAAAAGACCAAAAATAAATAAATAAAATAAAAATAAAAGCTTAAACTGAGACACTTTTCCTAAAGCTACCGCATTTTTTTAGTTGCCATCTTCTAGTTTTCATTGCTATCCGTATTTTCTGACTAGATTATTTTACTACTCCGTGTCTTTTTTTTTCCCCCCAGCCAATCACACATATGCAGTATTTTTCCTCAACTGAAAGTGAGGTTTTTTTTAACCATTTGGCTTTACTCAGCCTCCCATGTCTGTCCTCTCAGTAACCCCACTGGATCCTAAATGTCCCTTTTGCCCTTTGTTACTTCTGGCACAGAAGGTGCCCCTTCCCCTCTTTGTTCCACTTGACCTGAGCACCTTAGGGCTGCCCCTTTCCAAGAGTGCTGTTCCTAATTGGCTGCCAGTAGCTTCTCTCATCACTAAGCTTCAGCCACGCTAAGACTTGGGGGCCACTTGATGCAAGCCCTCCCTACAAAACCAGGAGGTCACCATCTCCCGTATTGTTACCAAGCAGTGCAGAGACCCCGCTGGGTGTATGGAGTTGAATACATAGTGAGGAGAGGATGGGGGAGGGATCCCTATAGTTTATTTTTTTCTTTCTTTTTTTTATTAAACTATGGTTGATTTACAATGTTGTGCCAATTTATGCTATACAGCAAAGTGACTTAGTTATATATGTGTGTGTGTGTGTGTGTGTGTGTGTGTGTGTGTGTGTGTGTGTGTGTACAATCTTTTTTGATATTCTTTTCCATCATGGTCTATCCCAGGAGATTGGATATAGTTCCCTGTGCTATATAGTAGGACCTTGTTGTCTATTCATTCCAAATGAATAGTTTGCATCTGCTAACCTGAAATTCCCAGTCCATCCCATTCCCTCCCCTCTCCCCCTTGGCACCTGCAAGTCTATTCCCTATGTCCGTGAATCTGTTTCTGTTCTTCAGATGGGTTTGTTTATGCCATATTAAGATTCCACATATAAGTGATATCATATGATATTTATCTTTGTCTGAATTACTTCCCTTAGTATGAGAATCTCTAGTTGAATCCATGTTGCTGCAAATGGAATTATTTCATTCTTTTTTATGGCTGAGTAGTATTCCATTGTTATATGTACCAGATCTTCTGTAGCCATTCATCTGTTGATGGACATTTAGGTTGTTTCCATGTCCTATGGTTTACTTGTTTTTATTATTAAAGTATAGTTGATTTACTCCCTATAGTTTATTGAGTATCTTATTAGTGGGTACTCAATTATTGAGTACCATATATAGTACACTATTAAGTTAAAAAAATGTTCTAGACACTATGTCACTTAATCTCCTTTACTCCTCATAGCTGCCATATTCCCATTTTACAGATAAGGAGACTGAGGCTCAACAATGTTACAAGTATTTCTTTCTTAATGCATTTTTTTATTCAGTCAGGGATCACTTCCCTCTATGTGCCACCAGTCTCTACTTGACTAGGTTAAGAACAACCAATTTTCAAATCTTTTTTGTGCAGAATTCAGTGAGTACTGAGGGTGTGTGCTTTTGTTGACGAAAATATGTTTTTGTTTTTGCTATGAAAATAATTGGAAATGTTATTTATTATTTTACTCTGGCTGTGAATTTTTTTTACTTAAGTAAAAAATAATGATTTAAATGTTTATTTGTACATTTATTCTCTGCCTTGCTCAAATGAAGATTTAAGCAAGTTTCATGACTTGAAAAAAGCATCTGATCCATATTGCACAAGTTGGCATCATCCATGTCCCACAGAACCTATAAGTATAGTCAGCTGCCAGCCTTAGGCAAAGGACCCATCACATAACTTTTGCACATTGGGATTTTTCCTTACCTTAAAATTTCACTTCATCAGAAGCACAAATTAAGTGTAAATTTCTGGATTTAAAAAAAAAAAATGACATTGGCTCTGTAAATTTTCTCCAAGTCATAGAATCTTATCTCGGATTTCAGCCTTTTTATCCTCGTCCAGAAAGACTAGGGATAAGAAAGAGGGAGCAGGAGCACATCGTTTTCATAAACAGTAGCATCATCAGTAAACAAATGTGGAGAAAATGTCCACACTCACAAATAATCAAAGTAATGCAAATGAAAACAACAATGAGGTCTAATTTTTCACCTCTTAAATTAGCAATACATGTTTAAAATGGTAAGGCTAACGAGCATGGTGAAGCTGATAATGCATCCCTTGCTGGGAGTTGGTGTAAATTGGAAAGCAATTGGTAGAATGAATAAAAAGCCTTAAAAATATTTCTATCTTTTGATCAGGCAATTTCATTCCGAGGGATTTCCATAAAAGAAATAATCCAAAAGAAAGAAAAACTGCATTGTTTATCACTATGGTATTTAGAAAGTTTAAAAAAAAATTAGGAACAACCTAAGTGCCCAATAGTAGCAATAATAGTTTGTTAAATTATTGAGTATCTGCTCCATGAAATATTATGCATCCATTAAAATTATCATTCTAATGACTATGTAGCACCATGGAGATGCCTGTAGTAAGAAAAAACAGAATGTAAAATTATGCACGAGCTGTGATTGCAAGTAATTTTTAAATGTCTGCATTGGACAGAGTGAATATATAAAAATTAAAATAGCTGTGTAAGGTAGTATGATGAAAAGATTTCCAGCCCCACACCCCACTAGTGTGAATTATGATGTTGTCTTTGTAATTTAATGTGTCTAATTTTGGTTCCTCTCCTCCTCAAAAGTCACAGGGCCAAATTAGCCTTCCGTTTCCTCCAGGAACAGGCTCCAAATGTCCCAGAGGGCGTTCCCTGGCAGGCCTCTTAGCGGTGGGGTTGGAGGAGCCCCTGTGCTCACTTCTGATGCCATGACCCCAACACCAACCCCTGACCTGGCTTCTCCCTGCAGGACATCACCGAGAATGGCTGTGCCCCCACGACAGAAGAGCAGCTGCCAAAGACTGCGCCATCCCCTCTGGTGGAGGCCAAGGACCCCAAGTTCCGAGAAGACCGGAGGCCAATCACAGTTCACTTTGGCCAGGTATGTATCCCAGCCCTTCGATGGTCTGGGTTTGTTGTTTTGTGCGAGCGGAAGCCATAGCGCACGGAGCAGCCTTTCATTTTGGCTCTCTTTGGCAAAACAAGACAACTCCATGGCGTCTTGCACATCTTCAGAGATTCACTTGATGCAAACATGTTTCCAGAGGTGACTTTTCAGAAATGTTGAGGCGACAACATGGCTCTGGTCATAAACCAGCTCAACTGCTGAATGAAGTCATTCAGCGCAGCTGCTGCCTCCCGACTCCAAGGCAGTCCGTTCAGGGTGCCTCTGTTAGCCCAGCATCGCGTTAGCATCCAGGCCCTTCTTTGCCTCTTCAAATAAAAGGCAACAAGCGAAGTCTTTAAAAAAAAAAAATCAATTAGGGGTTCTTTATTAATGTACTTCCTGAAAATCAATATTGGGGGTCGCACTGCTCAGAGTAAACACCCACACCACGATTCTTCGGATCCCAGTCTGTAGGCAACTGTTTTTGACCCGAGCATTTAAAAAATTGTCCAGTAGTTTGACTTCTTTTCTCTTAAGTAAAACATATAGAAACTGAAAGGATTTTTCTCCATTTCCTATCAGTAGTTATATTTCTGGTTGAAAAAGATTGTGTACCCTTCTCTACTTCTCTTGACCAGAGTTTATTGATTAGTAAAAGTCATGATTTTTTTTTGATTTGAGAGAAATGGTTCTGTTCTATGATTGTAACAAGAATTTGCGAGGTTATTCATTCTCAAATCACCTGATTCTTTAACCATTTATTAGAGGAAGCATGATTAAAATAATCTTCATAATTTAATCTTAAGTATGATTGCTATTTTATCATCTCAGGGATCTAGAAACATGCATGTGAAATGTTCCTGCTTTTAACAGACATTTATCAAGTGCTTACTGTGTACCAGGCTTTGAGCTATTTAGAAATGAAGAGAACTAACGAAATCGTTGCTGTGGATTATTATAGTGAAAGATGAGTTTGTTGAAACAGGAATCTTCCTCTGTAATCAGCGTTTTCAGATAATACATTTATACACCTTAAACTTGGGGACGTTCATCTCCCTTTTCTGATTTTACACTTAAAAGAGATGTTACAGAAATTGGCATGTAG
Organism: Phacochoerus africanus; assembly: GCF_016906955.1. NCBI lineage: Eukaryota > Metazoa > Chordata > Mammalia > Artiodactyla > Suidae > Phacochoerus > Phacochoerus africanus. The sequence continues at coordinate 267,948,750 of NC_062545.1, read as the reverse complement.
CACAAGAAAGAAGCATCCACCGGGCAGCGCTCATTTGATTAATGATTATCTTCAAATTTCATTGGCGTTTGCACCCCCGAGGAGCTGCCCCCTCCTCCAGTGCTTGGACCCTGTTGGCTAAATGTGCGCCCCAGTTTCCTGGCTGTGTTTGCTGAAAGCACAGCCCCCCCGGTCGTCGCCAGCATGGCATTCCAGAGCCAGCTTCCTGCTTTCCTTTGTCCTCATTCCTGCACACGCTAACCTTCCCATGAAAAGAGCCCCTCTCTGGAGTTCGGAGCCCATTACAGAGAAAGAGGGGGCGGGGGAGAGGGATTTCATGGTGTTAAACATTCCATTTTCGAAACACAAAAAAGGAGGCCCTATTTGAAATGGAGAAAGACCTTCTTTCCATTTCAGCAAGAAGTAGAGATGCTTTAATGTCATTCCCAGCTAAATGCAGAATAAGAGTGTGTGTGCGCGGGTGGGGGATAAACAATTAAAAAAGCCACCCCAAACTCTGTTGAAATAAGAGCTGTCTGTGCCTTCACAGGTCTGTAAACTGGAGAGGATGAAAGTGGCTTCCCCCCCCCCCCGCCCCCCGTTTGTCACTTCCCTCACGTGGCTGCCAGCATTATGCAAGTGTACAGGAAGACAGGGGTTTTTTTAATGCATGCATGCGGATTAAGGTCAAGCCCCAAGTATCAGCCATGCAGCGGGCTCTCCCTTACAGCTGCAGCCACAGAGCCTACCCACAGCCGCGAGATGCCTTAATTGAGACGTGCTGTCAAAGTGACAAACACATTTGCATACAGTCTACACTCTATTTATTTTCTCTGGAAAGGTCTACAGTCTGCTGTTGGTTGAACATTCTTAATCAGTTTGCTGTAAGTGAACTGCCAGCTAGCTCACTTGCGCTGGCCGCTTCTTCATTAGGTGACAGATTAGCTGCAGGGGGGATGGGCCAGGGAAACCTGAGACCCCTTTCTTTTAACTCTTTCCAGCTTTGCCCTGGCGCTAGCTCTTCCTTCAGCCCTTCCCCCTCAGGTGCCGGCTTTGAGGGGCCATTGACCAAAAGAGGTGGTGTTTCTAGAGCACCTACTACTGGCAGGCATGAGTTTTAGGGGCTGTGCATTCGCTAAGAAGTCTTTTGACTGCCGTACTCTCTCTCTACTCCATTTGTACTTTTTTTTTTTTTCTTGATATTTTTCTTTAAACAGACTCTAACCTGACATTTACACTAACTTTAGCCTCATCTTAAGCGATGCTGTTGATAAAACCATAGGTTTGATACCCAGGACAGTTCACCTGCCAAGCTCACCAAGCAGAGACATCAGCTTCTGTTTGAAATGTCTGTTAAAGCTACGTGTCCCAGAAAAACAATTTAAACTAGCCCAACAGAGCATGCTAACCTCAGGAAGACCTGTGCCTTGATACGTGTTCCTGTGGATTCCATTCTCTAAGAACACTTAGCTTTCCAGTGGGGGCGGAGACAGTTGTGGTCGCTATTACTTTACTCCCTTCCCCTCGAATAGCTAGTTCCTCTCGTTGTCCAGCCAGCCCAGGGACTCCATGGAGACGTTTGGTAGGGTGACAGGGAGCCCAGTGGAGGCCTTGGCAGAGCTCTTGGGGGAGAGAGGATGGCCCCTTGCTTCCGCTTCACTGGAGCCTCGTCCTTCCAGGCTTTGACCATTCCTCCCTTTAATTCTGCATCTCGTCATCCGTGTATTGGGAGCTACCATGTGGAAAGAAAAAGCCCTCGTGGGGGGTAATAAGGGAGACAGACTAGTGCATAGACAGCCCAACCCAAAGTGATGAGAACAATGAGAGAGGTGAGCTCAGGGTACTCTGAGGGCCCCTCTTCACCTGCAGGACCACTCCCCTGGAGTCCTAAGTTGGACCCTATAGTTAAAAGATATTTTGTCAGAAAACTGAATTCACTAGCATTTCATTTGTTTGCTTTTTAGGGCCGCACCCGCGGCATATGGAGGTTTCCAGCCTAGGGGTCTAATCAGAGCTATGGCTGCCAGCCTCCGCCACAGCCACAGCCACAGCCACGCCAGATCCGAGCCGCATCTTCGACCTACACCACAGCTCACATCAACGCCGGATCCTTAACCCACTGAGCGAGGCCAGGGAGCAAACCCACAACCTCATGGTTCCTAGTTGGGTTCATTAATCACTGAGCCATGACAGAAACGCCCAAGGGCAATTAAATAGATTTTTAGTTAGCCTCTGTAAGTCTGGTTTCTTTAAAGAGTTCAAAAGTCTCTGACTTGGAAAAACCTACACCTGCCTTGGAAAATGTTTAGATTTAAGGAGGCTGTAAATAACTGTTTTTGGGTTTTTTTTTTCCGCGGAGTTTAGAATCAAGTGAGAAATAAGGCCCAGGGGATAGTCAAATAAGATAAGAATGCTAGCTTTTTTACCAAGAGACTAAAAGGAAAATATTGCTTTAGACCTGAGACCAAATGGGCCTGCTCACGCCTCACCTCGGAATTGAAAAGACCATGCTGCTCCCCACAGGAGACACAGACAATTGCAGGCAGTGCCCAGGTTGTTTGTGAACTGGCTGCTGGAGGTGGGGGGGCAGCGGAAGCTCAGAGGACGGGTCACTTCTTTCTCCCGACCTCCTCCTCCTCTGGGCGGCAGTGAGCAAGAGGACACAGAGAGAAGCTAAGGACTCCCCCACGCTCTTCTCTCCTGGGCAGGGAAAGGAGTGAGGGAGCACCGCCTTCCCCTTCTGAGAAATGGCCGAGCCAGCACCCCCATGGGAAGTGCTCTGCTTCCTGCATATGATAACATGGACAGGCCACTAGGTGCTTTCCTATCTGTACTCATTTAATTGAGTCTTTGCCTTCAGGTAAAGAAGAAGTCCTCATGCCTTCATACAAATGGGGAAACAGGCCGAGAAGACATTTGCTTGAATTAGTAGCCTTAGTAGCATTCCTACCACCGCCAGCAGCCCTTCTGTAGCTTTCGCTGACTGTAGTCCTCCCTCCCTGGCTAGGGAACTGGACTGGCAGTGGGGCCCCGTGACACCAGATTCTAGTCTTGGACACACACTGCCACAGGCTGTGGGCCTCGGCCTGGGACCAGGCCTTCGCAGGAGGCGAGATGACAGGGCTCCCCTGAGAACATCATGGCAAACCCACTCCATGGCCCTTCGTTGTGTTCCCCCCAACTGACTTGCAAACAAAGTAATCGCCTGCCTTCCAATCAGATTCCGAAAAGTGTGCATTGAAAGGTGTCTGTTCTCCTGGTTCAACAAAGCTTCCTAAACCTCCTTAACACAAAATCTGAAAAGCCAGTTAAACCAAAGCCCAAGCTAAGGGTTCCCGTAGTTTCCAGAGACCGGGGACGGAGTAGTTGGGATACACCCCAGGAGCAGCTCTTGGAATGCAGTTGCCTGCTTGTCTGTGCATCTGGAGAGTTCCGGCTTTACAAGCATGAGCCGGGTCATCTAGTGCCAGCCTCACGCTGGGCTGGAGAAGCTGCCCAGCCAGCAAATGTCTTCTCAGCACCCTTGGCTCTGAGCACCCTGAGAAAGCCCTTCTGCCCCGCTGAGCTTGGAAGTCACCCCCGATTCCCTTCACCTTAACCCTTGCCTCCTAGTTATCCCCAGCAGATGTTCCCACATTCCCTAGACACCTCACCCCGAAGGCCTGCGTGCCCACCCCACCCACCCCCAGGGCCTTTCCCTTCCACCCTGGCCAGTCCCCCTCCTCTCCACTGCTTCTGTCACAGCTCTGGTTCAGGTGTATTACTGCTCATCTGGGCTGCTCCATAGTCTCCTAACTGGCCTCCTGGCCTCCACACTTACCACCACTGCATCCCCCACACAGCCTCACAGGGTACACTTGAGTCACACACAAGTGGCTGTGCTACCTCCCTGCTCCTCGCCTCCTCTGAAGGTTCCACCTCCACCCTTGGCCTAGCCCATGAGGCCCTGATGGTCTGCCTGTCCGCCCTCAGAGCAGGTGCCTTCTGTAAATCCTCCCAGCTGATTTTGTTGCTCCCATCTTTGTGCCGCCCCAGAACTTGGCATGTGCAGTGCCTCATGCAGCCTTGTAATTATTTCTTTAATGCCTGTCTTCTCCCATGAAAATGTGAGCCTCTGGAATGTCTACCATAGAGCTTGCACTGACCTGGCAGTTGGTAAATGTTTTGGGATTTTATTATTGATGTGGATTTTTTTTTTTTTTTTGACCCTGGCATGCAATGGCCTGAGGTGGGATCTCAGTTCCCAGACCAGGGATTGAACCCAGGCCACAGCTGTAAAAATACCAAGTCCTAACCAGTAGACCACCAGGAAACTCCGGGATGTGGATTTTTAAATTAATTAATAATTAATTATTGTTTAAGTACTTGCCGTGTATCCAGCAAGTTATTTGATTTTACTGCAGTTGCTATGCTTATAATTGTGTTCATTTGCAAAAGGAAAGTGACTATTCCTTTTGAAGTGGTCAAAAGCTACTTCCAAGTCACTTTCTATAAATAAGGGTTTTGTTTCCAAGTAGAAACAGATTTATATTATAGGAATTTAGATCCTGTCTCATTCTGTTTTATGTTCTTATGAGCTTTTAAGGTCTAGGCCTATATGCCCCAGAAGGAAAGAGCGGGGAGCGCGGGGACACTCCCAGGCTCCCAGGATGGGTCAACCTGGAGAGATGGGGAGCTGGGGAGAGAGCAGGCAAGGGAGGGAAAGGTCTAGGGTCCATTGAATTATATTCAAAAAGCAAAGATTGTATCGTAAAAGAGACTAAGGTGTATAACCAAATACAAAGTATGAACTTGAATTTTTTTTTTTTCTAAGTGCATTAAAGATATTCTTGGGAACGTTGGAAGATTCAGAGATGGACTCGGATTTTCGGTGATATGATAGAGTCATTGTTGAGATCATGGCTTTTAGGGGCTTATCTTTATGGCTCAGAGGTACACACTGCAGTATTTAGGGCTCAAGTACCATGATGTCTGAAACTTGCTCTCACGTGGTAGGGCCAAAAAACTACACACACGCACGTGGCAGACACACATGGTATAAGAGCCATTCACAGAGAGAGGAAGCAAATGCAGCCCTGCCCCCGCCCCTAGTATTTAGCTACTGAAAGGCAGAGGCTGATCAGTGGCCGAAAGTAGCATAGTAGAGGGTAAAGCACTGTTTTCACATTAGGCAGTTCTGGACATAAATTTCAGCTCTTCCACTAAAAGTTGGTAACCTTCACCAAGTCACTTAACTTCAGTGAAATCAGTTTTCTCAACTTTAGCACGGGGATGGTAATATGTCATAGGTTGTTGTAAGAATTAGGTGACATGGAAACAACCCAAATGTCCATCAACAGATGATTGGATTCGGAAGATGTGGTATATATACACAATGGAATACTACTCAGCCATAAAAAAGAATGATAATGCCATTTGCAGCAACATGGATGGAACTAGAGAATCTCATACTGAGTGAAATGAGTCAGACAGACAAATACCATATGATATCACTTATAACTGGAATCTAATATCCAGCACAAATGAACCTTTCCACAGAAAAGAAAATCATGGACTTGGAGAATAGACTTGTGGCTGCCCAATGGGAGAGGAAGGGAGTGGGAGGGATCGGGAGCTTGGGGTTATCACATACAACTTAGAATAGATTTACAAGGAGATCCTGCTGAGTAGCATTGAGAACTATGTCTAGATACTCATATTGCAACAGAACAAAGGGTGGGGAAAAAATGTATACACGTAAGGATAACTTGATCCCCTTGCTGTACAGTGGGAAAAAATAAATTAAAAAAAAGAAAGAAAGAAAGAATTAGGTGAAATGCCGTCTGTCTGGCTCAGTACCACACGGGCATTTGGCAAAGATCAGTCTCTTTCCCCAGTGGAGGGAAAACGGAGCCAAATGTCACCCCTGGCAGGGCTTCCCAGGCATCCTGACTTGCCTGCACTTGGCCAACATCACAGCTCTCAGAACACGTGTCCTCAGTGGGAGCTCCCCTGCATGTGCACACTCTTGACTGACCCTTGTGCCCGTGGCTCTTGGGGGAAAGTCAATACCTAAACCAAGGAGGGCTGGCATCATGGGACAGAGGGAGAGGCTCTGGTGGCGTGGCCAGGAGATGGGGCCCACGTCTGACTCAGACACATGAGTGGGAGGGGCCGTGGGCCGCTCAGGGCACCGGGTGTGAGTGAGCAGGAGAGCGTTGAGGTCTGCAGTCCAGAGTCGTTTTCTTGGACTAGCTCATCAGCTGTTCATTCACGTCCATGAGGCAGAGCGCTCTCTCCACGCTGCTCCCTCAAACCCTGTTGTTTCCCAATCATATTTCCCCTTTGTCTATCACACTTTTTTCTGCTGGTGTGAGAAAGCGGGCACCACTGGGGTGGTCTCCTGCTCCACTCCCTCCAGCTCCCCCATGCCAGCCACAGGGTGACTGGAAGGCAGCTCTGCCCTCAGCGCTGCCAGGTGGCTGTGCAAAGTTGTTCGGACTCATTCCGCGCCATTACCAAAAGCAGCATGGTCCCTAATTGGTACTGGGTTTGTCAGGTCTGTCTGGCGAGGGTGGCTGGCTGGCTCCGTCTTTCCATGTCGCTTCACTTTCTCATAGCCCAGGTAGCCCAGAGACAGCTTTCTGATGGAAGGTTAACAAGGCCAGGTTTTGCTGCTGTGAGCAGACAAGTTTGATTTCAAGAGAAAAAAAAACTTGCCAATCAAAACAAGAAATCAGATTCTGGAAATTCATAAGGATTCAGTTGAAAATCCAGGCGATTTCTGATTAAGCAGCTGATGTTGCCTTCACGGATAGTATTCCTCCTCTCACAGGGAGCTGGGCGTCTCCTCATGTGCCCTGGAAGAGCAGAGAAGCGTCAGCAGCCAAATGAAAATCCAGGTTCAAGGTAGCAGTTCACTTTCTAAGCTCAACCACCTGATGTCCATTCAGCACAAGTTAAGGAAGACTGCAAAGGCCAAGGGCCACAGTCCACCCCGCCTCCTGCTAGGTCTTGAGCATTTTCACAGCAGCTTGAGCACCCCTTATGGTCAAAGAGCATGGGGGAAGGGCGGGAGCCCGAGGCTGAATTGCTCACCACGTGCCAGGTGCAGCGCTGAGACATGGGGAAGTGGGTCTGTGTTCCAACACCATGCAAGGCAGTTCCCACAGCTTAGCCCACTTAGTCCTTTTCGCCACCCTACTGGGTCGCAGGTATTGTCTTTTGCAGAGGAGATGGGCTCAGAGAAGCCAAAGTTTATAGCTCAGAAGCAACAGTCAGGATTCAAAGCCATGTTGTCTAATACTAGACCTCAGATTCATACCCCAGCCCCGTGCTAAGAATATGGCAGTTTCCTGCTGGGTTGGAAGTGATGGGGCCAGTGCAGCAGCCGTGCAGGTGGCTCAGGATCCCAGAGTGTTGGACCACAGGCGAGGTAAGGCCTTGTTCTGGTTTCTTTCCAGATTCCGGGCCCTCCCTAATGTCTCTGGGCCTCAGAGGGCACCAAGACAAGAAAGCTGGTATCCTGCACCCCAGGTAGACTCTGTGCACCAAACCTGCTACCAGATACCAAAAGCACACTGGGTACTTTCTTGGTTTGTGTGAGGGATTAGAATGCAGGGCAGAAATTGGGCGTGTGTAGGAGTCAGTATTGGGGGTGTCGGGGGACCAGGCCAACCCCCAAAGAGCAGAGGCAGGGTTATTCTAGGAATCCACATCAATTAGATTACTTTAGGTTTCAAGAGACATAAACCCCAAAAGAAAAATCGTTGGTTCATACCAGCTTCAAGTATGACTTGATCCAGATATTAAATCATGTCAGTCAGACCCAGTTTTTGCTGAATTTCTTGGCTCGGCCTCCTCCGCTGGTGCCATTCTCAGGCAGGCTTTCCCTTCCTAGTGGCAAGATGATTGCAGCAGCTCCAGACCGCACCCCTCCATAGGGTGTCATTTCCAAGTGACTGCCACACGAGGCATGGGTTCACTCATTGAACCAACTTTGATCATATGCCTATCTCAGTTAAAGGAGGGCTGGTTCCTGGAAAGGAAATCAGGGGGCTATTAACAAAAGAAAGGAAAACAGATTAAACTGATATAAACATGCACAGAGGCCAAACAGGAAACACAGGCCCAGCTCCTTGTCCTCCTGTCTGATGCCTGAGAAAGTTTCACACCCAGAGTGGTGGGGATCTTGAAATCAAGAGTATGCACGGCTAAGATTCAAGGGCAGAGGTCAACCAGGGCAACAGAGAGACGGGGGGACAGAAGAGCAATAGCACGTGCTTGGCGGGAACATAGGAATCAGGGGTCGTCACAGGTTACAGGGATGGACACATTGGCCTGTGACAGTTTCTGGGAAATGGAGTGCGCCAGGTCAGCTGCAGTCTAGGGTCTGGGAGTGGAGAAAGCACTAAGAACCTAGGTCACTTGTTCAGCAGAACAACTTGTTCAGCCTGCTCTGTGCCACATCTAAGAAAGCAGGGTGACCATCACAAGGTCCTTGCCTTCAGGGAGCCCACAGTGCCACATGAGTAGTCCAGCTTACTCCTGATGGATGGACTCATCTGGTGGTTTTGAAAGGCGCGGATCTGTGCCGTGTGATCACGCCATGGGGCATCTCACAGTCCCCTCTGCATTTGTCTTAAACGCCAACCAGTTTGATCCTCAGGGTGATTCCTGCCACTATGCTCAGGAGGTGCCCGTCGCCTCATGGCTGCTGACTTGTTGGAGATCAGTGCAGAGTAGATGCAGCATTTGATTAACACCCTCGCTCTCCATCGCTTCAACAGCTAGGCTGAGAGCTCCCTGTCCGAGTTTAGATGGGAGCCACTTTCTTCTGAACCTGGGAGAACAGACACAACTGCTGTTCTAGCCTGTTCCAGGATGGGGTGGCAGCTGACTTAGTTGAGCGCCGGAATCCACTGCACCTCACCCACACGGTCCTCACTGCTTTCTCTAGCTGGTTGCAGTGGAGAATGCCAGTCTTCCAAATCACTTCTTTGGCCCAAGGTAGAGTCTCCAGAAAGATCGGACTCAAACACACAGAGGAATGGAAATGGGGCTGGCTGGTGGGAGCCTGCTGGATGGATGTGTTGCATCCAGCAGAGTGAGAGGTCTGAGCTGGACATGCACCTAGGGAGCCAGCTGTCTTTGGCCCTCTTTCCCTGGACCAGAGCCCTTCCCCAGCTCTGGCCTGTCCCCTCTGACTCTCCACTCTGTGGGGCTCGGCTTCACCTGTGGTTTTAGCACTACCTTTGCTCAAGCAGCTTCAGTGCCCCCTTTTCATCCATTCCTATCTCATGAGCTCTACTCGCTTAGTCTTAGTCTCTTCTGCGCCACCCCCCCGCAACTGCCCCACCCATTTCCACCTGGGTGTCACCCCCCTGTGTCCATACCCGCCTCGTATCCTGGGGGGTCACGAGTTGTTCTTCCCCGCTAGTCTGGGAGGTAGAGATAGGCGGGCCCTTCAGCCCTCTAGAATGTGGGTCCCTCTCCAGGAGTGCCACCCCAGGTCCCAGACTTGCTGGATGATCCGGGGAGCCTACCAGCCATCGGGGCCCTGCCAGGGGTCACCCCCTCCCCCACCCTCACCCACAACTGGGCCTGCTGGGCTGGCAGTACCTGCCACCTTGACTTCTGGCTAGTTGCTTCTCACCCTGCAAGACTCTGCCCAGTGCCCCCATCCCAGGCAGAGTCCCTTCCTCTTCTCCGTGCCCAGCACAATTCTGTAGTCATTCATTCATTCATTCATTCACCAGCTCTTTGTGGGCATCTGCTCCAGGCCAGGCCCGTGCTGGGGGCTGGGGGAACCCAGGGATGAATTGGCTTCTACTGTCCCCCGTGCCAGGAATGTTCTTCCTCCTGTTCCAGCTGACCAAATCCCACCATCCTTCCAGGCCCACTCACGCACCTCTTGCCCCACAAGCCCTCCCTGACTCCTCCCTGCTCTGGGCCAGCACTGTCCCCAGACAGGGATAGTGTCAGCTTCATCTCTGTAGCCCTAGCAGCCTCACAGGACCTCGTGCAGATGAGTTGCCCCGGGAGTCTGGAGAACGGCCGAGTGGTGAGTGGTCAATACGCGGAAGGCGACGGGTCGTGGGAAGGGCTGAGCACAGCTCCACGCTCTCTCCGTGCCCTTGAGCAGCCAGCCAATTCAGCAGAGCAGGAGAAACCGAAAAAGAGGGTGATGCTGTCCTGCAGGCCTGTGTTCACTTTAGGACCCCTGCATGTGGCGCCGTGCGTGAGTGACAGGCCTCCCGCGTCCCCCAAGCCTGTCTACGATCAGCAGTGTGACAGCGGGGTCTCTTTGCCAGAGGACTGACCAGAGCCTAAAAACAGCATTTCTTTTAAGGTCTGTGCTGGGGCAGCTCAGAATGCAGCGCCCTGCCAGGGAGATATTGAGCCCAGCAGGACAAGAGCAGGAAATCTGATTCAGCGAGACCAGAGGAGGCATTTTCTCATATTAGAATTCTCTATGCCAAAGGTGGAGAGTTTATCACAGTAGGGAAGGGGAAATAAAACGTAAAATATTGAAAATAAATTCTGTCCTACAAGCACGATCCTCCAGGAGAGTCAGCTCAGTGTCACTGGCAGTGCAGGGATTCCTGTGCCAAGAGCTGCCCATCTCTTTGTCCCCCATCAATCCCTGAGCCCTTCCACGGGCCAGGTAAGTGATTAACCTGCCTGTGCCCGGGGGAAGGGTGGCAAGGACTAACTGAGAGGAGGCAGGACAAGGAGGGAGGGAGTAGATGGATTGGGGTGGGTTTTATTCTCATGTAGACCTACTTGTGGGAACCAGCCTCCCCTCGCCCCTGCCCCACAAGCATCAGCTCACTCCCTTCAACAACCCTATGAGATCCATGCAGTTATTATCCTCAGAAAGCCGATGCTCAGAGAAGTTAAGCAACTTGCCCAAGGTACGTGGCAGAGCACGATTGCCAAACCAGGCCCACCTGATGCTGGACCCCAGACCCTCCCCTCACTGTAGCATCTCATCAAGCCTTCTGCATTGGTTCCATCTGGTCCCTGGGGTATCTGGTTGTGGCTGCAGCAGTTTGGGGCGGGCTTAGAACCCAGCAGTGTGGCTTAGGGTGGCTAGGGAGGTCAAGGTCACTCTTCTGCTTCTCCCTCACTCCTGGCAAAGGTTGATGGCTGCTGTCTGGATTTGAGACTTTGCTTCCTCCCCAGAATAAAACTCAACACAGGGATAAGAACAACAGCAATGCTGCGCTTCTGAATACCTCCTGGGCTCCTGGCAGTGAGCTCAGTAGGTGTTTGCATTTTCTCACATTGTTCTCCCTGGACTGATGCAGGAGGGACCACGACTGCCCCACTTCTCACCAGGGTCAAGGGCCTTACCCTCATGCCCTGGCTGGCAAGATGGATTCCGATTCAAAACCCTGGCTCCCTCTACCGCATCACCTAGCTCGCCTGCCCTGGGACAGCTCAGTGGTGACAGCAGCTCCCTGGCAGCAAAAGCTGCTTGCCAGCCTCCTGCACACTTGATCTGTCCCTAATTTAGGTCGCTGTTTTAGCTGGGTTAGTTTTATTGTCAGTCTGCTTATTTCCATGACTTCTGGAATATTGAATCACATTATACGACAAAGAATTTTCAAATGTAATAAAAGTACTAAAAGAATACCTAAAAGGGAGGTCTCCCAAGGGATGGCTGATTATATCCCACTTAAAATGCGAAGTGTGATAGGGATTAACACTGCCTGGAAGCAGCTTAAATTGAATTTCTGAGCTGTTCATGCCCATCAGCCACATGGTTCCATGGCTCCAGCCACTCGTGGCCTCCTTGGGTCGCCTAAGTCCCTAACCCCTTCTAGGCAGGGCCCTGTTGGCACTTCCTGAGAGGTTGATAGCGAGTGTTTCCAAGGGGGCAGTAGGTTGAGCCTTGGCAACTGGTGCCTCGGGGGGCCGGGTGGAATGAAGCAGTCAGCAGAAGGCCAGGAGATAGCAGCTCCCCCCAGAGACAGGGCCGGAGAGAGGGACGGTTTCGCCCAGAGCTGGTCTACCAGATACCTTCCACTGTCCAAGCCATGGGGACCAGCTAAGAATTCTTTCCCTGCTGCCCTCCTGTCTTTAAAAATCCTTGGAGTCTTGGAGTTGTTGTTTTGTTTTTGTTTTTGTTTTGACAGACAGAACCCTGAGTTACTTTCTCGTGCCCTCATTAATTCCTTCCTTCATGTGTCGGGTGCATTTTGAGGCATGCCAAATGCCAAGCCCTGTCCAAGTCCCCAGCGTCACAAAGGAAGGAGATGTGTGATGGCCCTTTGTCTGGGAGAGACAGTGAACAAAAGATAAGGGAAGAGAAATGCTAGTGGATATAGGCGTCCCGGCTGGAGGGGGGTCCTAAGGACCTCTGGGGGAACCAGAGCAGGCTCCTCAGTGGAGGTGACATGTCTGCTGGATCTCGAAAGATGGGGTGTAAAGCCAGGTGGAGCCAGAGGAGGAGTGCACCCCAGGTAAAGAGGATGACATAAGTGAAGGGTAGGCGAGTCTGACTCTCCAGAGAAGCAGGGGGCAGCGTGGGGAAGGAAGAGGCCAGGAGGCAGCTGGCGAGAGCCAGGAGCTAAACTGTGGAGGTAGGCAAGGGCCAGGAACAAATACTCTGGCCACTGCGGGGAGGCTGGAAGCGAGTGAGGCAGGGACACCACTAATGACACTGCCAACCTTCAGACAAGAGCTGCTGGGAGCCTGACCTAGGACACTGCTCGTGTGAAAGGAGAGGGATCGGAAAGAAGCCCAGGAGACCCACGGACAGAACCCCGGAGGTTCACCTTGGACTGGCACAGGGCTGGGCACGGGCTGCATTTCTCCTCCTCCAGCCAGTGTGCTCTGATGAGATTTGAGGCACAGCCCGAGAGAAAGAGAGCGCTTTTTTTTTTTTTTTTGTCCTTTTCTAGGGCCACTTCCTACGGCATGTGGAGGTTCCCAGGCTATGGATCTAATCAGAGCTGTAGCCACCAGCCTATGCCAGAGCCACAGCAACTCGGGATCCGAGCCGCATCTGTGACCTACACCACAGCTCACGACAACGCCAGATCCTTAACCCACTGAGCAAGGCCAGGGATCGAACCCGCAACCTCATGGTTCCTAGTCGGATTCGTTAACCACTGCGCCACGACAGGAACTCCAGAAAAAGAGCATCTTGATTGGGGTGTACAAGGGCAATGGGGAAAGGCTCTATGGAGGGACAGCCTGGCCAGCTGGGAAGAGACGGAGTACAGTGACCTCCACCCTCACTGTCCTGCCTCTGCCCCAGGGCTGTCTGCCACCCACCTTCCTTCCCCCAACGCTGGGGGGGGGCCTGTAACCAGAGTACCCATGGCTTACTCTGCCACTACCCCACCCCAGGGTGTGGAATGTTAAGTTGCCAGCTCTTCAGGGTCCCCAGGGCAGTTTTGCCAAGGATGATGTACAGTATTACACTAAACCAACTTTACAGGCGGCCCCTTAAAATACAAGCCTCTGCCCTTGATGGATGGAGAACATCCAGTGGTTTAGGCAATCGCTTACAGTTTCTTGCAAACCTGCAAGAACCATCCACAGGCATCCTTTTAGGCCTGTTATGCCAAGGACCCCATAAATAAATTGCAGAGTGTGGCCTGGTGCATCAGGGCTGGAGTATGGAAATAGAGGCACTGAATAAATAATACACACTCACAAAATAAATACATCAGTACCTTAGCGTGTGCAGCCATGATCAAACCACCCCAAGTAACAACACGGAAAGCTCCAGGGTCTGCCATGCGATTGGCTTCCATATATCTGTGTGCATCAGCACTCAAAATGACCGTGGCAAGGAGGGGGTCCTCCTGCATGTTGACCTCGAGGCCTTGGGATCGAGGCAAGTGGTGAGATTGCAGGTGGGCGCCCTGACACACAGCTTTGCTGCCAAGGTGTGAAACCTACCAGGCCGTGTGTTCCTGCAGATGTCCTAAGTTCTGCCGCTGAGCAGAAGGCTGATTAGCACCAAGGTGGGGGATGGCATGGGTTGCACCTACAGGAAGACGGCTGGCTGCGGGGAACGGACTTTCTCATTACGCAGCTTAGACTTGGGAGGGAAGCAGTGGGTCGACTTTCCAAGTGACTCCCACCAGAGCCCTGTAACTTGCAGCCTTTCACCCTGAAGGTGGGGCTGGGTTTTCAGAAAGTCAGTTTCCCATCTCCGCCACCCCTTTTGGAGCCCTGAACCCCACTGGGCATCTGGCTCCGGCATCTGGAGCTCCAAAGAGGCAGCTGACAGGATGGCCGCTGGAGTGGGCGCCCCTCCCCTCGGTGGTAATGGCACAATGCTGGATTTCAGTATTTTAAATGAAAAATATATGCAGTTAGCTGTGCGCTGACAATGTCCTTGAGGATTTGACAGTGAGATTTTCCAGCAGTTGGTCTTCGTTAGGATCCTGGCGGTGTTTAATAAGGCAGTCGAACTGCTGGCACCTTGGGTTCCTGTTTGTTCTCCGAGGGCTCTGGGGCTGCTGCGGTAAGCACATCGACCAGAGCTGATCATTACAAGGGCGTACGCCACCATGAATAAAAATGTCACACGTTTTCCCATCTCACAGCGGTACAAAATGTCAGTCCTGTCAAACACACGTTGCAGGGAGCTGTGTGCAGTCCGTACAAATTGGAGAGCTGCATATCCCCCCAGCCTTCTGATATTCTTCATTTGAAGCTGAAGAAAAACAGTTGTTAACCTATTAGCTAGGATTTTAAACTCTGCTGAGGCGGTGGAGGGGTAGACTTTGACACAGATAGAAATGTATTCCGGGGTCCAGGAATTTTAAAACCAGGTTCTTCATCCATTTGTTCCGAGGGAAGGAAAAAAGAAGCCTCTGTCAGGCGAACCTGAGTGCCTATCTTTAACAGACACTAGGGAAATTGGGGGTATTTCACATCTGAGCTTCCCACCTTTGCATTCTACTCACAAAGTCTCTTGCTTTTGGGGGAGGCCCTGAGGCTCAACCTGTTAGACCAAGATACCTCTAGGTCGGGAGTTTTTCTTGATCAGAAGCGTGTCAGAAATGTTGCCAGCCTTGTGGACAGTGCCACTCAGTAACGGGGCCAACTGGTTGGTCCACATTAGTCAAATGCCGGGTGACAGCCTTCCTGTCCATTTCAGGCTATTCCCACAGTCTTGGACGGGCATTTACTTTGCACTGATCCACATGCAGGCCTCATGCTCCAAGCCCAGGATCTAGATGTGACTGAGACCCCACCACTTGCGAGGGGCACCCGCCCCCCATCTTTAGGGTAGGGACAGAAGAAAGATGCCAGGTTCCATCCAGCCAGGAAGAGAGGAACAGCCTCCAGGGAAGGGAGAGCCGTGAGAGATGCACTGAATCCACCAAGTAGGGAGGTGTGGGATGGGCACGTGCTTCGTGAGGGGCTGTGGCACATGAGTGGCAGGGCAGGTCTTTGTAAGGCTGGGAAAGGGACTGCTGGTAGTGGGGTGGGACATGAGGCTCGTGGGCCAGGGACCGGGTCTTGAATGGCCTGCCGAGGACTGTCTGCAGGGTGATGACCAGCTCCCTGAGCTGCAGCTGGCCCCGGGGGGCCCCTGCTGGTGGCAGGGCAGGCAGCATGGAGGCTCTTGTAATCCCTGGACTCCCTTTCCGGAGAATGCTGTGCGATGCTGCGTGTACAACTGCAAAATCAGGAGAAGGTCTTTATTTTAATTTCCTAGTGGTGTGCTGCTTGGGGTGGACATCATTCCAGAGATGATAAATTAGCCTTGGTTTTGCTGAGCTGGCCCTGGCCCTTAAATGCACTGAGCAAACTCTCCCCAAGTCAGGATGCGGGCCTAGTGGAATGAGGGTGGCTGCAGAGATGAGCCTTTCTGCGTGGTCAGAACAGACTTGGCAAGACAAAAAGCTCAGAGGATCTGGGGGGACAAACTCCCCAGGGAGAGGGGAGAACCCTCTTTCTCAAGAGGATAAGTTTCAGCATCTGCCTTCTGTCGTTTGTGTATTAAGTCTGATGGAAGGAGTCTGGGTTCTTTGATGTCTGACTTAGCTGGGTCTGGATCCTGCCTCTGCTACCTGGTAGCTGTTAAGCTTGGCTCAGTCAAGTCACTGAGCTGGGCAGCCTCAGTTTCTTCATCTGCCAAGTGGGGATTTTACCTTTTCTGCAGGGTTGTTGAGATCATTAGTGACCTTAAGTTCAAGTACAGCTTCTAGTACAGAACCTGGTACATAGCAAGTGCCACCAAACAGCCCCACCCCCGCTGCTCTCAGAGGGGGATTCTCTCTCCCAACATCTGGAAGCCCCTCCTCACATCCCCCACCTCCTGGAAGTGTCACCCAGGCACCCTTGGTGGCATCCCAGATGGCTGCCCCGGTGGAGGTAACAGTGAAGCCCCCGCCTCCCGCTCTGTCTGGGCAGAGAATGGCACGCGTCAGCAAGGCTCCCTGCCCCTGCCCAGCCACGGCTGCATCTGCTGCCCGACCTCGGGCCGCCAATGGGATGCCACCTATTCAGACTGAGCAGCTGCACCTGACTAAAAAACAAAAGGCTCCCCTCCCCCGCCCCACTGCCAGCCCTCCTCCCTCCCCCACTCTGTCCCCCAAGCGGCCGGGGTCACCCGGCCCCTCGCAGCCTTCCCTCACAGCTGCCTCGCCGCTTTTGTTCGCCATGTGAACTTCCCCGTCAGCCGAGCTCCTTGCACGGGAAGTAATCAGGGATCTTGACAAGGCTTCAAACCACAAATGCCACTACAAATTAACCAGCACCACTACAAAATACTACTCCTGTCAACATCGGGGAAGAATGCACTGCTCTTTAGGACCAGGCGCAGCCGTCTCTCCGCTCAGCACCCGCTCAACTGCAGAGAGAGAATGGCCTCGCAAGGCATTTGTCGACTTGTCCAGGCAGCCGAGTCCTCTCCAGAGACCATGGCTTACAGACCCAACGGCAGGTGCTACGGCTTTTCTTTGAGGGCCACCTTCAGTCCCCAACACCCCCTTGCAGAGGGTGCCTCAGGGCAGCGAGCTGCAGGCACCTGGGACTTCTTGAGTCTGACAACCAGGGCCCGAAGACCGACCCCACCAGCTTCCTAATGCAGTGTATGGATTTGGGCGGGAGGGATCATGGCAGCACCTCTATCCACAGTTTATCCTGGGTGATGCCTGGCCCATCAAGGATGCTCCAGCATGAGGTCCTTCCCAGCCTCCTTTTCCCATGAAGAAGCCTTGTCACCTTGGGTGGGCACAATGGAAACTTCTTCCTTAGCCATGACTCAGAAGTCCATCCTCTGCAGCATCTTTCAAGAAGTATTTCCCCCCTCCCCAGGGTATAGCCTGGAGCTAAGTTCCCTCTGCGGACACTGCAGGGCCTGAGGACCCCAGGATCCTACAGGGGCCCAAAGCCTGCCCAGTGCTCTTGGCTCAGAGCAAATGCTCTAAGACACCAGTGCCCGGTCTTCCCCAGCTGTCTTTGCTGACTCTCTGAGGCAGAGGCAAGCATTTGATCCTCCCCAACAAGCAGGATCAGCTCTATCAAGTATGGACAAGAGGATTCGAGATAATGACAGGAGTTGGGGGACAGGCGAGAGCTGTGCCCGAAAGAGCTGGTTGGGCATTTCAAAGGAGACACTCCACACAAATATAGCTTCAATACACTCCTTTTTGGATGCCTATCAAAAGAAGCCCTCTTTTATTTCCATACCTTGCATAATAGCAGCTCTCCCTTCCCGAGGAGTAGAGGAGCCTTGCTCCCGGCCCAGAGGCCCTTTGTAAAGCTTTGTCTTCCTCTCCCAACCGGGGCCGTTTCATGTACAGGTCAGAGCATTGATGTGGCTACTAGCCAGGAAAATTAACCAGGTGAACTCTCCCCTCGTTAAACAGTGACGGAGTTTAATTGTGAATTTTCTCTTTCGTCCTCTCCGTTCTTGGCAGCGTATGTGGTTGGGGCATATCCCTGGGAGAGAAGCCCCCAGCCTCCCCTTTGGGGATGCCAGCACCTCCTCCAGATGGGCTAGATGGGAGTCTGATGGAAAAGGGACAGTTCAGATCACCATTGACACCCAGAGTGCCCGAGACCCGCTTTGAGGCTGACCTCGGAGGCCACCGTTCCCATGCCTCCAGCTACCCTTGTGCATACCCCACTTTCTCTGGCCATCAGAAGGGGAGCTGCAGCTACCACCTCAAGCAGGTTGCCTCCCCACCCCAGGCTTTGCATGCACAGAACTCAGCCTTCAGCGAAGCCGCTTGGTCCCTGTGGCCTTGGGCATCTCTGTTCTTCTGTCCCTTTCCCCATAGCACCAGTCCCCTCTTGGGGTCTGGCCTGTCACCCCGCTGACTTTGACATTTCACCTCCTGTGTGGCCTTAGGTAGCGCCTGTCTCCCCTCCCTGAGCCTGCTTTCCAGGCAGTGAAATGGGGATGCTGATTCTGACCTTGAAGCGGTGTCGAAGGAATAGTCCAAGGTGTTCCCTCCATGGGGACTCGGGGGACAGTCCCAAACAGCCGGCCCCTCCCACATCCATCACAGGACCCCTGCCCCAGCGCACAATTCACTGGAGACAAGCTCTCGATCCCTCTTCTGAAGGCCTGTCATCCATTGCTTGGTGTGACCCTGAGCAAGTCTTTGCCTCCCCTCATCTGTGAAATGGAGCAATGACCCTCCCTCCCAGCCTGAGGATCCCCCGGGCCAGGACGTGAGCTGTTAGGTATCGGAACCCAGTGGGCGGAAGAGCTTCAGCTCTGCCTCGAGCTCA
The DNA here is from genome assembly GCF_016906955.1 of Phacochoerus africanus. Taxonomy (NCBI): domain Eukaryota; kingdom Metazoa; phylum Chordata; class Mammalia; order Artiodactyla; family Suidae; genus Phacochoerus; species Phacochoerus africanus. Next base: position 267,930,069 of record NC_062545.1, on the reverse strand, counting down.
GGCTACCCCCCACCGCCACCGCCACCTCGCTCTCTGCCCAAGTCCTCACCCAGCAGTGGAGTGTTTTCCACCCTGAAGCCCCTCGCAGGGCACCCGCCCATGCACGCCGCCCAGGTAATTAAGTTGGTATTCCACACAGCTTCCCCTCCTGACCTTTTAGAGACAATGTGTTTTGCTGCATCAACAAATTAACTGCAAATCAGATGCTGTCCTCATAAATGTGTGTTTCATACCCAATGAGAGGCGTCACCTGGCCCACATGGCTGATGGATGCAGCTGCCAAGGGACCGGCAGAGGCCTAAGAGCGCCGCTCTTCTCTGGGACTTGGTGTCAGTCACACTTTGGGGCTTCCCTCCTTGTGGTCACATCTCCCAGCAGTCGTATGGCCAGCTGGTGAGTTGTCAGCAGTGGAGGCCTGGACAGGCCCCCGTGGCCAGGAGGGCATGTCCGTCCTTAGGAGCCCACCCACCCGTCCCTCTCCCACCCATCTTCTACACCAAGGACACAGAGGCCTCGGATATGTCCCTCCCTGCCCAAATCCCTCCCACTGTACTCAGGAGAAAATCCACACTTCTTAGGCCAGTGTTTAAGGCTTTATATCATATGTGACCCCCACCAGCCCCTCCGAGGTCCTGGCCTGACCTGTCCTCATATTCGCCCTCACTCGATCCTGTTGGACCTCTGTGGTTCCCGTCTCATGCACCTGAATTCTCTAGCAGCCCGTCGGGTAGAAGAGCCCCTCGTTTGAACCCCCATAGACCTCAGCACCCCTCTGTCCCCCTGCCATATAACCCCGCCATCAGAGGGCGGGGCCAGGTCTTATTCACTGTGCGCCCCTGTACCTCTACAAAGTAGACTGCACTGTTTGTTAAACGAATGAACGCGTGAATCACATGACTCCCGTTAAAGCCCCAGAAAGATGCTGAAATAAGGAAGGAAGGGGAGGAGGTCACTCGTTCTCTCGCCAGCCTTTTCTCTAAGGCACAGATCCCAACCAACAGTCTACCTGCAGAAGGGCCAACGATGAGAAAAGTCAAATCAGAAAGGATTCTAGATGACTTTGGATGTTTGGGTTGACAAGGATAGCACAGTGGACTAAGAATAACTGCTCGTTTTAGTTCCGGCTACTAGCTGTGTGATCTCATACTAGTCACTTAACCTCTCTGAGCTTCCTATTTCCTGCCTCTCTAGCAGGGAAATAATCCTCCTCTA